>NC_134407.1:9856551-10212385 GCF_038048845.1 Mixophyes fleayi | reverse complement strand
GTAAATATGTATATTGTTTATTGTATATATTGATGAGGTAGCAGTGAGGTCCTTTATTTACTGCGTGTACATAATAATCCAGTGCTGTTTTTCTTACAATAAATCTACTGTTATACTTTTCTAGCTGCATTTGCCTGAGGGACTATACAAATCCTAGAAGGTACTGGGTAGACTTCCCTGGCATAGGAAGGCACCCGTGGGTGGCCAGCCAGTGTGAAGTGGGTAGCATTGGGCCAGATAAATCTGGGATCTTCACATTTTTGGTGGCAAGCAGTGGGTTCACTCAGTCCCAGGTCCTCTCTGGGTAGAGCTGCAGGGGAAATGTATCGTGATACATTCCAGGGCTCTGCAAAGCAGTTTAGCACTAGAAACCAGTTACCACATTATCCTGACCTTACTCCTAAAGGCTTTAAGGTAGAAAGGGTCACGAAATGCGTTGTGGGCTTTAGGCAATTGAAGATGCCGCCTAAGTGCCGATTTGATAAGGGGAGGCGCACCCCAGCCAGAGGAGAGTGGAAGATGGAACCGTGTCTCAAAGAGGGGAAATCACAGTGAGGTGATCCCTGGAAGTAAAATGGGTGTGAGTTCAGGGAACAAGGGAGCAAATCACAGCACAGTGTTGATAAAGTCCCCAAAGGAAGGGATGAAGCAGTCCAGTACAACCAGGAGAAAGGTGTACTGGGATGAAGGACTGTGGCAGTGTCTGCAGGATCGGGATAGGGATATGTTACACCACCCCAAAACAATGCAGCACATTTTGGATTATTAGGATGGGGAGTGCCCAAAGATTATTATGTGGAAAGGTCTACAGGAGAAATTGGAGAACCTGTTGGATGTGTT
This sequence comes from Mixophyes fleayi, assembly GCF_038048845.1. Lineage (NCBI taxonomy): Eukaryota > Metazoa > Chordata > Amphibia > Anura > Limnodynastidae > Mixophyes > Mixophyes fleayi. The sequence continues at coordinate 10,211,545 of NC_134407.1, read as the reverse complement.
CCTAATGTTGAAAGAGGAAGCGAGTGCCTGGAATTTCGGGATGAACCAGAATGGGATGATTTTACAAATGAAGTTATTTGTACTATGCAGAATCTGGCCAAGGGAAAATACAGTTACAACAATAATCAGAAGTACAAACAAGACGGAAATGGACTATTACAGCACAGGGACATGCCTGATGAATCCCCTGCAAATGTACTAATAGAATCTGTCCCATTAGCAGATTCTACAGATCCACTAGAGACAATGAGTATGGAGGAGCTGATAGTAGAATGCCAGATCCGGGGTGTACCTTACCTGTACTGCACGCACAGGGATATCCTCAAACATCTGTTAAAAGATCAGGAGAATCCCATCAATGCCTTCAGTGTCTATAGGAAATGGATGCTCACTTTAGGTCCCCACATACCTCTCTGGGAACAAATGCAATGTCAGCAACAGAGTTCTGAAGAAGCAGAGAATAAGGTATGGCAACAAAGACTTGCTGAAATGTGGCAGGATCAGTGTTATCGATTGAATACTGAAAGATGTCAATTGCAATATCTTTTGTCACACTCTAAAAAGATGGCTGCTCAGTCTGTTAATCAGGGGGAGGTCCATCCCAGTGGGTTATACACAGTTGGCCAAGCTACTATCTTGGGGGAGACTGGAGAAGAACTGTTTGGTGAGGATGTTGTATCTCTGACTACTAAGAAACGATTAAGAGAAATCCTCCCATTTGGTGACTTGGATGGAAAAGAGCTACCAAGTAAGTATCATGTAGTAGCATCTTCTGATAATTTGCCAGTGTTATTGGCACCTGAGACTGGGTCTGAGTTAGAACAGAATTGCAGAAAAAAACAGTTATCCATCCCTGTTGTGCCTGAAAATGTTTTATCTAATGAAGTAACGCAGGATACCGCATGTGTGCACTCCGGTGCAAGTGATGTACAGCTGTACCCAATTGTGGCAGAAGAGAATCATAAATTTGCTCAACATATGATCTCAGCAGAAATCATGATTACAGACTATATGACAGAATTAGTGGGAGAGGATAAAGAAATTGTCATGTAAAGGGGCCACTACCATGGGGCCCTGGGAAAACTACTCCTACACCTTTCCCTATGCAGAATTGGCAGATGAGGAGATGTTGACTGAGTTGGTATCTGAGAGGGCACCAGCACAGCAAGATTCACCAGCCCCACAAGGTTTGAAGAATCGCACTCCAGGTCCAAATCTGGGAACCAGGACCCCATACCAGAGGCCTGCACTGGACCATCTACTTTGCTGCCAGGAGGACAAATCTGGGTCCAATGAGGATTCTCACTACCCTGATGCGCCAGAGGAGAGGGAAGTAGTGCAACAGTTGGATGTGGTAGAGGGTAGAGATGCTTAGACTCGGTTCCCCGAGAACCAAACATACCCGAACTTAGCAGATCCAGTACTTTTGTGCTTTTTCGGAATTGAAAACGAGGCAAAATGTCATTGTTACGTCGTTGGATCTCGGATCTCGCGGGTTTTGGATTTATTTTTCAAGATTCAATATAACATGGGTGGGAGAAAGGGTGGGCCCAAGGACAATTCCATCTCGCACCACTTTTCTTTTCTGCCACTGCTGTGTGCCAATGTGTCCTAGATGTGCTAGGAACTGCCGTGTGTTTGTGTCATTGCTCTGTCGCTTACCATCCAGCCAGATCGCTGCAGTATTTGTCCGAAAGTGTATGAAAATAATATTGTGACCTGTGAGGTGGTGAAAATTGACTGCACATGGCTTGAAATTAGTGTTATTGAGGTTAATAATAATGTAGGGGGAAAAAAAATTAATTATTTTATTCTAACATATTTTAGGATTTTTTCTAAAAAATGCAGAGCCAATACCAAAACCAAAACACACACGAGGGAGGTTTTGCCAAAACCAAAACCAAAACACAAAGCTAATCCAGACCCAAAACCAGTTCACGGGGGTCAGTGAGCATCTCTAATAGCGGGGGAGGGGAGATGCACCCCAACATACATACAGGGACACCAACAAGTGGTTTGGGAGGGGGGCAGAGGATTCCCCAGAAGCAAAGAATTAATGAAGCCCCCATGTTTGCCTGCCACTGGGCAGTTGTCCCTTGAGTGTTTGGGGAAGGGGGGATTGGATCTTTGCCAGAAACAAATGGACAAGGACCCTGAAAGTGTGCCTGCCACTTGGCAGTTTGCACTGGAATATGTGGGGAAGGGGAGCATGGCCCCCAGAAACAGAGGACAGGCCAAGGGACTATTTTCAGTTGGGCATTTAAGGGTGAACAAGGCACCCAAGGGATGTTGGACTACAACTCTCCTACCATGGATGTGTGCACCGGAGGGGCCCAGTTTTATTGTTTCATCTTATGACACAGGGCAGCATAAACCCCCACTCCAGCTGGGTGGGATGATTTGCCCACAGCCATGGGATCCTGGTGGGAGATTGAGGAACTGTGTACCTGTGTACTGCTGTCTACTTTACCATCAAACCCAGGAGAAACCACAGCAGGCCTTAGACTTTGGACTTGGGGGAGAAAGGTTTACTTGGGGCAAGGGAGCCCCTGGGAACAAAGGCTAAAAAAGTGGGGGAAGTTATGTGGCGAAACGAGTGTGATAACACTAACCATTCTGTTTCTCGTTTCTCACATAATGTGGATTATAGCAAGTACTTTTTATAGCTCCTTGCTTTTGTTCCCCAGCTCATCAGACTACAACATTGTCTAATTACATGTGGATAAGGGGACATTGTAGCTCAGTGTAAATATGTATATTGTGTATTGTATATTGATGACCTGGCAGTGAGGTTGTTATTCATTGTCTTTAAAGTGAAGCCAAGGGGTTATGGGTAGGGATCAGGTTGAAAGATACTGGCGGGGCTAAACTAATTAGTGTCCATTGTTCTCAGAAGACTATTCCAGACAGGTCATCTAGCAGGGGAGGTTCTGTGGAAGGATGGAAGGACAGCTCACCTTCACTGCCCTCTCCCCCCCTAGTCCAGCACTGACCAGTGGTTAAGAAGAATAGACCCAGGGGCTTACCTAGGGAGAGGAAAACACTGTGGAAATTTTACCCTAGATATAAGGAGCCACTCGAGGGGGGGGGGGGGGGGTCATTCAGGGATTTCATTCATGGAAGGTGCAAGATCTGTTTTTGAGTTATCGTTCTCTACTAGAGGCTACATTTACAGCTGAGAGATATCCATGGGTCGTCAAGTCTGGACAGCCAGATGACTGTAGCTCCTTAAGCCAGTGGGGTAAGAGACAGATGATGTGATAAACCTGCCTGGCATTTATTTACTGTGTGTACATAAATATTCTAGTGTTGTTTGAATGACAATAAATGTACTGTTGTACTTTTCTAACTGCATTTGCCGAAGTGACTATACAAATCCTAGAAGGTACTGGGTAGACTTCCCTGGCATAGGAAGGCACCCGTGGGTGGCTAGTCAGCGTGAAGTGGGCAGCACTGGACCAGATAAACCCGTTATCTTCACAGATAGACACATGGATAGATAGATAGATAGATAGATAGATAGATAGATAGATAGATAGATAGATAGATATGAGATAGATTAGATAGATAGATAGATAGATGGATAAATAGATAGATAGATAGATAGATAGATAGATAGATTAATATATAGATAAATAAATATGAGATAGATAGATAGATAGATTAATATATAGATAAATAAATATGAGATAGATAGATAGATAGATATGAAGCCTATTACACACTGAGTGTTCCTGACATGTGATACTTTAATGTTTCTCTTTCCACCCAGATGTGCAGTGTGCTCAGTATTACAGTACTAAGTAGATCTCTTTCCTCCTTCCCACAGGCAGCGATGGGGCAGCACTTGACTGGAAAGGGTTCAAAGATGCCGATCAAGGAACCATGGAGAACAGCTCGGTTCATGGGAGCAGCACTCACAGACCATCTAATGAGGTACCATTCATTCTATAGTACGTCTCCATCTCTGGCTGTGTACTGCTCCAGTCCTCTGGAACTGAAGGAGTTAATGTGTCCTGTACCTTTTCCTCTCTCTGTCTACATCCCATTATTCTTGCAAATAATTCCTTGTGTCTTCCTCTGGTTCATGGTCAATGCTTTATCTTGCAGAATCTATGTCAGTGAATCATGCGGAATTCAGACACTAATTTACTTTCTAGATACTGTACACCTGGCTGGGATCTCCACATTTGCCTCTCAGCAAATTTTCTTGTGTATTAAATAATAAACTGTAATGGTCCATTTTTTTTCCTTTCCTGAAAAATAGCAGAGACATTTCACAGCTGTGGATCTGGGTCAAAAAGCTCAAACAGCAAAGGATGGCATGTCAGTTATTCCAATTCAATCATTTTTTTGTCCCAGTTTTACTTGGATAAATATTGGCATCCATGAAGCAGTGCAGAGGCACAGAAAAAGTACATATGTGTATGAACTTTAAAAGTGTTTTTGTCTTTTTTTAAACTATATTTTTTAAAGCAGAGCTATAACTATTATTATAACTTATTACTACTAGTGCTAATATAGTCTGCAATACTGTACAATCAGGCATATAAATCGATCATGGAATGGCAACAATCAAAAAAACGCCCATTGAAACAGAGGATGACAATTCGTGTTTCACTAGAGCTTAAATAGAAATTTTTTTATTTGAATTTTTAGGGGAGTTTCTGCCTTTGCAGAGGGGGACAAGGCCACTGACACTCCTGAAAAGGAGTTGAGTATTGTATCAGCTCTGTTTTGGCAGACATCCGTCTCCTATTTTAAAGTGACGCATTTTGTGACTTTTAGCTGTAGATTGTCAGCGAAAAGTGTTTGTAGGCTCCAATGCAATAAAAAGCTTGAAAAGCACAAAAGTCCCACTTGCAATAAAAACAGTCCCGATGTCCCTTCTTTGATAAAGTTAAGCCATCAATGAACTTAGGCTGAGCAATATTTTAAGAGAAAAATGAAAAGATTAATGTAACAAAAGGGATGTTTCTAAAGTGATAGGAAGTTGGACGTTTGATGTGCCGTTTGCAATTTTGCATCTTATTTTTACGTCTTCCTGCACACAATGTTATATGTGTATTACTTGAAACCCAAATATGTGTCTTACAGGGGTGGATCTAGAATTGTATTGTACTGGGGGCAATTTAGTCCTCGCCCCGTTTTTGATTCTTAAGGCTGCCTGCGGCTGCACACTATGTGCAGCTCCGTTCGGCAGAGACAGGCAGGCAGGCTCTGATTATGTTAAACACAATCAGAGCGGCCGGGCAGCACACTCTCCCTGACTGTCTCTGCCGAACGAAGCTGCACATAGTGTACAGCCGCCAGCAGCAAGCCCCTGCTAGGGGAGGGGGGGTTCGCCCCGATCACCGCCCCCCCCCCCTGGATCCGCCACTGGTGTATTAAGTAGTGTCCATTAGAGGTAACCATTTTGAGGGCTGAACCAATATTCATGAGAATGCAGTGGGAACCAATCGCAATCCTGAGGCATGCTGATGTCACTAGCTGCTAAAGAATTCATAGTCTAAACATTGGTTCACTCCACAACCTGCTGTCTCCTCTTTGTAGAGGCAAGAATTGCACTGTAACACAGATTTTATATAACTTGTAGTGATCCTATAATTGCATGCTTTCCTATGCTTTGAGATGTGTTAATGATTAGGCGTCTAACGCTCCGTAAATGCAAGAAAAGTACAAGGTCCTGCCTACTCTTTAACTAGCATCTGTGTGAATAAGCCCTAAGGATCTCATTACTCCATAAAGTCTATTTCATAGATAATCATTTGTATTCAAAATCTAGTAGTTTATAATGATATAATCTTCTCTGGGGCCGCAGTGTCCCTCTCTCAGAGTTTCCTAAGTCTCATCAGCTGGACCAGTGCCGACATCTGATTCCTCATTTATGGGGACGTGACAAGTGTTCCCTATAAATGTTCAGCGTGCATGCCTGACATTAGGCAGACACTGTGTTTTAGGGGTTGAAATCCAAGTCAACTATTTTTAATCTTCAATCTGTCTTTTAGTCTTTATTTATTTAAGTTGTTCTTGGATTTATGTGTTATTAGTTGAAGATAATCTTCAATGGACACAAGAGCTTACAGTCTGCTTTAAGAACGCGAATAGGACAGTATTGCCCTAAATTGGGCATGACCTGTTACAACAACCAGAGCCTTGTATTAATATGTATAACGAGTTGTGAAGTTTGTCCAGGAAGCAGAGAAAAATTTGCATAGAAAAAGGGTGGATTTTTTGAGATTTTTATATCTGGACAAAATAAGCCCCATCCACCATCCACCCAAACCGCACACCCGTCCCCATCCAAACCACACCCAGATCTGCGAAACATGCCCACATTTGGGTGAAGCCACATTCAACTTAGTATAGTCTTACTCCTTTTTGAGGTCCAAAAATCAGGACTATTGGGAGGTTTGGATTGATATCAGTAAGTCATTGGTGAAGAGATATTTGGAGTTCGGTTACCAGAGGGTAGTTTGGGAGAATGGATTGTACTCATACTTTATAGAGAAAGTGTTAAGAGCAGATGTCTGTGTTAATATGAAAGCACAGAAGATATTACAGGACTAGATGTACAAATGGAAGAACAAGGAGATCAATAGTGGGACGGTCTTTGTAGATTAGTGGCTGTTTGATTCTGAAGTTTTTAAGACCACTTTTGAAATGATCAGTAATGGTATTATTGCAACACATTCCAAAAAAGTAGAAGAAACAACAAGGTGAATCACATTGTCATCAAATAAGAGTTACCTCAGACTTCTGATCAGGATAAGACTGTATTTAATATGGAGGACGCTGCAGAATTGTCAACTGCAACCAATTTAAAACATCAGCCACTGATTTATTTTTTGGTCCTTTTTGTGTAATAATGTTTACCTAGTTTTGTATGCTGGATGTAACTTATTCTGCGTATGGAGCAATGCATAGAATCACTTTTCTTTTTCTGAACAATATATGTTCTTATTATAATATATATATGGTGAACTGCACGGTCCAACTTCACTAGTTCTGCACATTGTAATTCTGAGCATCTGTTATGTATCAGTATGTATGGTCATATGCACAGTCCAACTTCCCTAGTCCTGCTGATTGTAGTTCTCAGTATATGTTCTGTTTCAGTATGTATAGTGAACTGCACAGTCCAACTTCTCTAGTTCTGCACACTGTAATTCTCCAGTACCTGTTCTGTATCAGTATGCATGGTCAGCTGCACAGTCCCACTGCTCTAGTTCTGCAGACTGTAGTTCTCACTATCTGTTCTGTATCAGTATGTATGGTCAGATGCACAGTCCCACTTCCCTAGTCATGCAGAATGTAGTTCTCAGTATTTGTTCTATATCAGTATGCATGATAAGTTGCACAGTCCCACTTCCCTAGTGATGCAGACTGTAGTTCTCAGTATCTGTTCTGTATCAGTATGTATGGTCTGATGCACAGTGTCACTTCTCTAGTCCTGCAGTCTGTAATTCTCAGTATCTGTTCTGTATCAGTATGTATGGTCAGATGCACAGGACCACTTCTTTAGTCCTGCAGTCTGTAATTCTCAGTATCTGTTCTGTATCAGTATGTATCTTCAGATGCACAGGACCACCACAGTATGATGTACGTCATTCTCAGAATTCTCTTTTGTTCTGTATGTACGGTCAACTTGTTTTTTCCAGGAACACATAAAAATAAAAATATACTTTCTATAAATAATGCTTGTTATTTGGGAAACGCTTTCTTCAGATATTTCCCATTTGTTATTGTCTCCTTATTTGCCTGCTGACCTTTCTTCCCTAGTGCCGGTGGGGACTGTATGTAAATGTCAGATTTATCCGGTATAGTCACAGTGTGGAGAGTTCTCTGGGGCTACAAAGGGTCATTTATCCACATTTCCTTCTGCTCATAATACATAAGAGAATCTGTAATGTATTGAGCTGATACTCTGCTGTGTGGTCATACTGTGTATGTCTGGCTTGTGCCCCACAAGGAATAAGGCTACAAAATTAAAACAGAAACTGCTCCTGTGAAAACCAAGTTGGGCCTATTTCCACTTCAAGACCACACCCTTCATTCATTCCAACTTTCCCAATCTCTCCTACAATACGGCTTGGTCAATTAATGTCTTAAATATATGATGAGAGTGAGGGGGAATCGGGATTGTATTTATTACACGTGTCAAGACTGTACCGTTGGATCTTCTTATTACATTTTTAGAAATGCGCTTCCTGGTATAAAATTCCACGGGAAAGTGTAAAACCCATTCGGTGGAAGTGTAGCGAGTCACTGCTGAGAGAGACAGGCTCTGTGGCCGCCCGCAACCCACCTGCGCTGACGGAAACTCTGTCATCGCCGCCATTTATTGATAAGATATCGCCAGGCAGTACTGTCCGAGAGCGGTAAGGCTGAACTTACCGCTCTCGGAACGCTCCGGGAACTGGCGTTATGTGCCTTTCAGATCCGCTAAAAATGTTTCCGGATTTCAGATGTACTAATGAAAAATAAATAAATAATAAAACAGTTTAAAAATAGATACAAACATTAAAGAGAAAACTATTATTATTATTATTATTATATAATTATATTTTAAAACTATTGACGATTGAAAGAATGTCTTATTTAAATAATATAGCATTTTTCCATTCAGTTTTTTCAGAACAAGGATTATGGCAGTATTTGTGCATTGCATCTGGAAACTATCGAGAGTGAAGCCCGGATTATCGTCGGGGTATCCAGGGGTACAGCCAGTTAACCCCTGATAGGACAAATCCCTATCGCCAGTGAAATTAAAACATTTTCCCTACATACGACTTTCGCCCTTTCATAAATAGACCCAACTATATTTAAACACCAGAAGAAACTGTTGTCCGATTAACTAAAGCAAATACTATATAAATCACTATGTGTCAGATATACATACATAGGAGAATGTTGTACACAATATAGCTATATTGGGAGCCAAGGTCAAGGTATCTCCTGTAGGCGAATGTTTAAACACCAGTCCGGTTATACATGGGGCGAGCACGTCCCCTTTAAGAGCCTCCAGTGAATGCAGAAAGGATCTTGGGAGTGCTCAGCGACTACAAATGGTTCATTTGACCACATTAGGATTGAAGTCTGGGCAGCGGCACAATGGGGCACTGTAATTAGCAGCATATCTATGTCCGTTCCATCGTTTAACACTCATCTTCTGGGGAAAGACGGGGGACTGTGCAATTTGTCATGCAGAACAGAAGATAACAGACATCAGAAAGACACAGCTAATCAAATTTTCCTTGTGTCACTCTCTGTATCATCCTGAGAGCAGCAGTGTTGTATTTTACGAGGTGCAGTAAGTAGGGGTACACTGTGTACTCAACTTCCTGCAGCTGCAAGCACGCTGGGGATAAATATACATTTTGGGACCGTGGGTGTGTAGATGCTATAAATAAATACTCTGCATTTTAGGCAGTGCATTGTGAATCACTGCGATAATGTTTACATGATTGTGACAATGTAACTATAATGTTACACCCACCAGGGATGTTCTAAAGCTATTTATTATGATGTATAAACATTTTGTAATTCTTGGTTGTATGAAGATCTAGGTGTCAGTGACACCAGCTGTTTATTCAGCCAAAACCTTTTTATAACCATTATTTGCCATAGGCAGAAGCGTTGCTGGGAGGGGAGAGGTTATTATAACAGAGAGAAAAACCTGATACGGTAGTTATTATAGTAGTTTGAAAATGAAATTGGGTGTTCTCTATATCTCTTTAGGAAAGGAACGATAAACTGTTACACATTACAAAGTAAAAATGTAGTTTTGTATGGCCTTATATTACAGGACCACTAAAACTAAAGTAGAAGTTTCTTCCTGTATTTTATTGGAGGCGCACCTCACAACTCTGTGCTGCTGGGGACCCTGCTCCTTCCACTATATAACTCTCGGTCTGTGTCTTCCTGCTGCCTCCATTCCCCTCCTCACATCATGTCACTGCCCTTGTCACATGCAGCCCTGTCCTCACTAACACATACTCATCTCCTGATATACTCTGTGCTGCTAGGGACCCTGCCCCTTCCACTATATAACTCTCAGTCTGTGTCTTCCTGCTGCCTCCATTCCCCTCCTCACATCATGTCACTGCCCCTGTCACAGGCAGCCCTGTCCTCACTAACACATACTCATCTCCTGATATACTCTGTGCTTCTGGGTACCCTGCTCCTTCTACTATATAACTGTCAGTCTGTGTCTTCCTGCTGTCTCCATTTCTCTCTTCACATCATGTCACTGCCCCTGTCACATGCAGCCCTGTCCTCACTAACACATTCTCATCTCCTGATATACTCTGTGCTGCTGGGGACCCTGCTCCTTCTACTATATAACTCTCAGTTTGTGGCATCCTACTGCCTCCATTCCCCTCCTCACATCATATCACTGCCCCTGTCACATGCAGCCCTGTCCTCACTAACACATCACTCATCTCCTGATATACTCTGTGTTGCTGGAGGACTCTGCTCCTTCCACTATATAGCTCTCAGTCTGTGGCTTCCTGCTGCCTCCATTCCTCTCCTCACATCATGTCACTGCCCCTGTCACATGCAGCCCTGTCCTCACTAACACATCACTCATCTCCTGATATACTCTGTGTTGCTGGAGGACTCTGCTCCTTCCACTATATAGCTCTCAGTCTGTGGCTTCCTGCTGCCTCCATTGTCCTCCTCACATCATCCCTGTCACATGCAGCCCTCTGATCCTAGCCAAACGCACCTTAGAAACATTAACTCATATTTGGTGTCAACAGAATGAACGCATCCATTGGCCATTAGATCACAATGGGCACATTTAGTGCAGTTTGGCTGATGGCCGCACAGATTAGCATTTAGCGGTGATTAGCTGATCTAATATTTACAATCAGGAAATGCAGGGCGATTTTGGACCCACAAACAGCGGTTTATGAGCAATTAGGTCAACAACAACAACCAAATTGGTTCACCAGATTGCTGTGTGTATGCGCTACATAAAACTCAAGACATTGAAAAATATGACTCCAGATTACTGACCCCCCTACCCGTCCTTGTTTGGTTATGTACTTATTATCTGTCCTGTGTGTTATTCTTTATGTACGTAGAACTGCACACTGCCATTCCTCTAGTTCTCAGTATACGATGTTTATCTGTTTGCACAGTACCAATTCTGTATGCTGGATGGAATTCTCAGTATCAGTTACACACATTTTTGCATTACCAGTTACACAACTTGCTGCCGGCAGATGTATCTAACTACGTCCTGCTTGGTGCAATAATATTTATTTTAAATATTTAGATTTATACTTTTTGTTTAGAGGGGGCTCTGACAGAAAGCCTTGTAACATTAACACAACGTCAACAATTATTTGAAAGTAAATTTAGTACCGCTGAAGCTTTATCTACCATTGTAGTTACCTCCTTCTGTCTCTTTTCTCCTCCATGATAGGGTTGAAAGGGCGGGGCTGATGCGTTTCATGATTTTACCAGATATGTTCTTCCTTTATGATTAACAGCATAAAAAACCCAATTATTTTGAGTATTATTATTATTGTTTAATATTGTTTAATATATAGCGCCAATCATATTGCGCAGCTTTGTACAGAGGATATTGAATCATTCATATCAGTCCTTGTCGTATTGGATCTTATAATCTAACTTCCCTAAAACACATACATAGATCATACATGCCAACGTACAAGAGGAGACCGTGGGGCAGAAGTCATGTGACAGGGGGTAGGAGGAGGCGTGGTGACATCATTGAGTCACCATGGCCGGGGGCGTGGCTTAATGATGCGATTAAACCCAGCCATTTAATGCCGTGAATTCCAGCAAATTCGGGAGGTTTGCCTACTCTTTCGGGAGTCCAAAATTGGGGAGCCTCCCGGGAATTCTGGGAGAGTAGGCAAGTATGACATAGATACATGATCCTGAACAAACCATGTTACAATGAGAGGGGTGCGAATGAGTTTATTTTGCACATAAGGAAAATACAGGCTGCTTTTTCATGTAGCACAACAATATTTGATAGTTTTACTTTTACACTGAAATTTTCAGTTGATCTAGGACAGGCCCTACCCCAACTATAAATCTGCCATCACATTTTAAATTTACCTCCCCCTCCAATGCAACATGGTTTTGCCAAGGAACAAAATTACTCCTTTTTTTGCTTTGCTCTCCTTAATGACTCAGCCCCCTGGGTAGAAGTATAACACAATTATTTCTTTAATACAAGCAAAACATGACTCATGGAGCCCTGCGGCTATGCTGGGGGGGGGGGGGGGGTGGTGGAACAGCTGGCAAATAAAAAAAATGACATCCAGGCCCACGGGTGCAGTTAGGTCCAGCAGTATCATATATAATGGAAATAGAATTTTCCATGCTAATATTTAGCTTATTTAGATTTCCATTGAAGGGAATGTCGGCAGGTTTAGGAGCATTATAGTAGCGATTTTGTACTCTGTGCTTGATCTGAATTTATACAGACGACAGGCTGCTACGGGGTACTGCATATTAATACTATCCGCACTGTGATTCTTTACTGCGCCCAGCACATTTGTTATTGTCTACTTAATGTCAAGACACTGAGATTTTTTTTCATTTTGGAAAGAGAGAAGGGACAATGGATTACGGGATTGCTGTGTATTGTGCAACAAGGGGAATTTAAGCCATAATTTCACAGCTATATAAATTGTTGACGGGCTGACTTGCCTGCAGGAGCGGAGCCCCCCCGGGGGGATGGCACTGAGCCCCCCTTTGTTTTCCCTGTACTCAGAGCACACTGACCCGGCTCCTGCAGAGAGCCCAGTTATCAGCACTATAACATCATTAGTAGGCTCTCTCTTCCAGCATCAGCCCATAACTCAGTGCTGTCTGAGTAACTGCAGAGACAACAGTACTGTGCACAGGGGTGCATGCAAGGAGACCGAACACCAGCAAGCTGGCAGAATCGCTGAGGGGAACTCAACCTTTCACCTACAGAAGGACGATCAATGCCTTTCCTTCTGTTGTTAAATTACAGCTCCCAGCATGCACTACTCTGTCCATTAATCTGGTGGCAAATGATATCAGTTATAGGTTACAGCATCAACCCATAAGGTGTATTTGTCACCACTGCCGGCCCTGGCATTTCCAACACTCCCCCCCCCCCATGGCAATTTGGGTCCTGCAGCAAAGCCTGATCCCTGTGCTGTTCAGTGCCGGGACTCAGAAAGCTAAGCGAGAAGGCGTCTGTGTCGAAAAACAAACATGTTTTGGCATGTGGGACGTCCCGGTAAGACTACCGCATTCTGCCGGCCCTGTTTGTCAACTATGTACAGCAGTGGCAGCAATTTTATGGGCTGAGTCTGTATCTATTGTTTCAATTAGTGACAGCACAATCATCATCATCATCATCTATTTATATAGCACCACTGATTCCGCAGCGCTGTACAGAAAACTCATTCACATCAGTCCCTGCCCCATTGGTTTTAACCAAATATATCTTCCTTCTTTGTTGGTGCTCTCTACACTTTAAATACCCCTGCGAGTTGTTGCAGTTAGTGACTCTTATATGTTTATTTAAGTAAAATGTATAGTGTATGGATGTGAAATTTAAATGTTAATAACAGTGACATTGGATCTGATTCATTAAGGAAAGTTAAGCAAAAAATTGAGTACGTTTTCTTACTCAAGTATTCTGCACAAACACGTTACAATGCAAGGGGTGCAAATTAGTTTATTATTTTGCTCATAAGTTAAATACTGGCTGTTTTTTCATGTAGCACACAAATACTTAATAGCTTATTTGTACACTGAAATTTAAAGTTGATCTAGGACATGCCCTACCCTGACTATAAATCTGTCTCCACATTTTAAATTTACCTCCCCCTCTGATGCAACATGGTTTTACCTTACTTACTTTTGGTTAACTTTCCTTAATGAATCAGGCCCATTTTGATTTTTTCTCACAATGCTGGAAAAGAGAGAATCTATTATAAAATAGCCTGACTGACTGACATTTGTCCCGATTCCAGCGGCAGGTCTACACGGAAATTGAAGGGGTGTTTTTAGGGGAGGGGTAGCTGTTTGGGGATGGCCCAGAATTTCGGAAGCTTCCCCTGACAGGTTCCAACGCTGTCCAGATTCCAAAGATCACAAAGTTGGATACATGTAATGTACCTACCACATAATTGCCCCTCGTTTGGACTAAAATAGCCCCATCCAACCTTTCCTTCCAAAATGTTCCTCTGATGGGTCTGTTGAATAGATATTTACAAACAAATAAATTTGTTGGCTCTAAAAAGTGTCAATTTGGCTCCTAAATGTGTACTGACAGTCTCTCTGTACATGACGGTGAGTTTGAGTGTTTTGCTGTATTTGTGGTATGTTTAGGGAGCTGTATTATGTATTTTGTGATCATGTGTAACGGAAAAGTTGAAAATGAAAAAGCGGATATTTGTGTATGAAGACATAACTGTCTCTCTTTGGCCATCTGAAATGTTGGGAGAATATGTGTAATGAAATGTGTAATAATAATTCAACCCCTCACTTTCCTGATTTAGTTAAGGCATCAATGCGACTCGAACAGTATTTACTACTAGGGTATCCTAAAACAACAGTAGGCTGGACTTAGAAATGTCATTATTACCAGCACGTAATACACAAGCTGTCTGCAGTTAGGCACTTCCCAAAATTGGAAAGTGGAAGTGGCCTATGTATGCGCCCTGCAGGTGCGCAAACCTGGTGCAATGTGCGCCCAATACACTCGTTCTCTAATTGGCCTTTACGTTGGCTGCTTCTTGCTTCCTTGCAAGACATATTAATACCTTCTGATGCTGGATACGTTTAGAGGTGTTTATTATACTTAATCCTGTCTAAATATTTTTGTTGGGCATTTTGTTGGCAATATATTAAAAATTAAACATAAATATATAATTTCCCCGCACAAGTCTTTGCCGTTTTATTGGTTATAAATCAAGCTTCAATTTATCTTGCCATTCATTTGTTTTTCTCTTAAAGGGATTCTGTTGTCGAAAAAAAATAAATATTGGGTTTGGTTGGATACAGTTTTACACAAAAAACTTGATTTTTAGTTGTTTTAGTTACAGCTGTAATCATTATATATTGTCCTCTATAAGGAGGGCCTGAGTTAAGGAACGTAAATATGATGCATGTTGTATATTGTGTAATATCGCACTGTGGATGCCCAGATTCGAACCATACGCCAGTGAGGGGGGGGGGGAGGGGGGTGTTTTCTTCTGGATCAACACAATGACCAATTTATAAAATGGCAAAAGTTAGGTCGAACCTTTGTCTTTTTTTACAACTTAGTAACTATAGAAATGATTGCGCAGTCTGTTTCCCCATCCTATGTAGTCAAAGTCTGATCAGATTAAATGTGACCGGATTGTATGTGCTCCCCATCGTCCAACCCTTAAATAAGAGAGCAGTAGAGTCTATTTCCATCGCACAGATCAAATTGGATCTAAAGCTGGGTACACATTACAGGGTTTTCATCCAATAATCGGCTCAACCAGCCGACATACGACCGCTCGTTCGAAAGTCGGGTCAGTGTGTGTAGTGACACGATGGTCGAAAGTCTGCCCAAATGGAAGATTGTCGCCTCATTTAGTTGGTCAATATTTTCGTTCCAATCTCCTTTCCGTTGTGTAGTGTGTATAAATTTCCGACTGATCCACGACAATCCTCCGATACTTCCTGACCTGGGGGGCGTGTGTATGCAAATTTGTGATGCCTGTACCAGTCCCACGTGGTGCGGTATCCGCACATCACTGACTTGTGTTTTGTATAGATGTGTATTGCACCTGTCTGGCTGCAGACCGTTACACTTGTGTAAAGCACGTGTGTTATTACCCTTTGCATCTATATTGGGAATCCAAATCATATTTACCCTTTATAAACTTATACCTTTATAAACTATTTAACTTATAAAGTCATATTAAACTTTATTAACTAATACTTGTAAAATACCCAGAATAAACCGCACAGTGTTCATGCAACAGTTTTATTGCAGGAAAAAGTACAAACATTTTTTATTGTAGAATATGACAAGTGAAAAAAATAGTATTACACTTTAAAGGTGCTAGCGGTTTGTGGCAGAACAGTTCCAAACAAGTTTACACATTTCAACAAAATTATTCTCAAGGTTTTTAATTTTTTTTCTTGATGTCGCTTATGTTCCCTTTGATTTCTTTAAACTAATCCTGGAGCTTTAGAACGTTTTTTTTTCCCCCTCAGAACTTTCATCGGATATGACGATGGTATCTACGAAACAGGGACATTAAAATGATTTAGCATTAAACTTCTATATCTGTAATAAAGTTAACCAAAGTCTTAATCCAACACCAGAAACAGTCTCATTTGCTCACCTTGCGCACTGCTTGAGATCAGTTTATGTTGTGGTCCCTCTGGTACAATCGCAACAATAGCGGCTTAATCTCCATAGATTCTGGAAAAAAGGCGCCATTTTGGTTATTATAACGGTACAGGTATGTGACCAAAGCATTTAGTTGTCTACACATGTTCATTGAGATACCGTCGTGTATAACTTCTTTTATATCTTTGTATTCAACATCAATTTTTTCTTGCTTGATAACAGGTGTTACATTAGTGGTATCAGTGGTATCTAAACAGACCTTCTCACTGTTAATTCTTCTTTCTGACAAAAAAAACAATCTATGTCACAAATCAGGCGCTTGCATTGCTTTGTGTGAAACTAGAATGAAATAGATAAAGTCCTTCAAACAGGTACGCTACACGTGTTACTCACTTTTTTTAATGTTTCTACGAATTCGCACCAGTCTTCTTTCCTCTTTATTTTTAAGATCCGACCACCTCTTCTGAACTTGGAATTTATTTATTTTCTTTCCAAGTTTTTCCTTCAGTAATCGCAGTAGTTTTCGCATTATCAGTTTCTTTCTATTATTAACTTTTCTGTACTTTCGCTTTTGACAGTCGTAGTCGTACTGGTCCAGTACTTTTACCATCATCTCCACCTCTCTTGGGCTCATTGGCTCTTTTAACTGCAGTAAAAAAAATGTTCTTCGTCTTCTAGAGCATCTCCACCCCCCACCTTCACTTTTCATAATTTTTGGGGTCTTCCAGCACCATCTCTGACTCTGTCTCCGTCTCCATAGCTCCAACCCCCACTGACACCATCTACTCATCCGCCATCTTCTCATGTTCCTCGGCCCCGGACAGGCTCCTCTATAATTTTATACACTCAGACATGGGCGTTTGTTTCTGCTGTGGACCAATCAGCGATGATGCCCGCAGAGAATGGAGCATTGTGGGTGATGCCTATTCATGTATAATAACCTCGTGTATGGAGATTTTTATCTATAGGAGAGATAGTTTTGTCTTCTCTGTATATGTTTTCTCTTTTTAGGGTTTTTTAGGGTGTTAACTATAGTGAAAGCTCTGCCTCTTTATGCTAATGTATTTAGTATATCATTACATGCCATGCAAATGTTGCTTCAGTGTGTATGAAATTAAAATCATTGTTCATGACAACATGGCTGTAAAAAGTCGCTACTGGGACGGCCGCTCTTCCCTTTATCGTCTAAAACAAGGCTCGTGTGTATGCAGTCTATGGACCAAGCGATCGGACCATCGATCAGCTGTAAAATCGATCTGCATAAAAAGTTGGTCGAAAATTCTGTAGTTCGAACCCAGCTTAAGTTATCTGATTGGATCTTTTTAAATGCTTTTATGTCAACGACTTTTATTGAAGTTGGGAATTAGGATACAAAAAATAAAGACGGGGAGTACAGTCATAGAAATTGCAAGATTACTTGATATGCATAAATATTCAGGACAAAATAAGAGCCACATCTACAAATGTGGGTCACATACAATAAAATCAGAAGTCATAGAGGTTAGAGCGTTTGTGTCCAGGTATGCGGTTAATTCTCTTTTGGGTAGCGCACTCATTGAGGTATATGTACTAAACTGCGGATTTGAAAAAGTGGAGATGTTGCATATAGCAACCAATCAGATTCTAGCTGTCATTTCGCAGAATGTACTAAATAAATGACAGCTAGAATCTGATTGGTTGCTATAGGCAACATCTCCACTTTCTCAAACCCGCCGTTTAGTAAATCTATTGTCATACATTGTATGGCATCTGTGTATAGAGATTGATACATTAGGTTAGGTAGAAAAAAATGTTTCAGTTAGACCCGGAATAATCAATAATAAACATTAATATTGCTTTGTGAAAGATTGTAACGTGTATGAATAGTGTTATGCTGGCCGCAAGAACATGTGTGTAATTTATTGGCTTGGAAAGACTGTGCCTGGTCCATTGTGTCTCTGCAAGAGCGTTACACATCTATGTCTCCCCGAAATATATCTGTCTCCGTTTACAGAGAGGGTTCATTTTCAGCTTTGGATATAACGGAGCTTTTCCAGCAGGGAGAACTAGAAAACATAAAAGTGTTTTAGTAATCCATAAACACAGATACTGAGAATGTTCACATTCTATTTTCTTTCAAGAAGTAATTGATTTATTTTGGAAATTTAAATTATTACCACTGATCCACATAGGGTGGAACAGTGGGCCAAAAGCAAAAGTAGGGCAGGTAAAGAGAATTGTTCAGAACAGGACTCCCCTCCACGAGTGGGCCCCTGGAACGGCGCTGAGGTCTGGAGGGGGTTATGTGTAATAGCAACTGTAATGTACAAATAGAAAGAAGAACAACTGAGAATACACCTAAAGAGCAAAATCAATGAATGTTACTGAGCAGAAGGTTTTTCATTGTCGTGACAATTTTCTGCAAAGTGCATTTGTCTGATAAGTGCAGAGCTTACCGGAAGGTCAAAGTTCAACAACAGTAAATAGGAAAGTAAAATAAACATTTCTTTGTGTTCTTTCTGGTACATTTTGTGATTTCTTTCTGTACTTTTATTGCTTTTTCTTTTCATTAAATCTATATACATAGGCAAACCGAGGGGGGTTCCTAGTGCTTGGAAACCCCCCTCCAAGCCTGGGGCACTGTATAATTGAGGTGGCTGGACCCTGCTCCTGCTTCACACAGCTCTGCTTGAAAAGGGAGAGCTGAGTGCACCTAACAGTAGTGCAGGCAGCATTGCCCATTTATATTATGGGGATAGGAAGAGTTTGAGAGCAGCCAAGCACTGAGTAAAATTATAGCCACGCCCCCATGCATGCTGGTCACGCCCACTGGCGGCACGGTGGGGAAATCCCCTCTACAAATCCTGCGCTTTCCCCTGAAATATATGCATTACTATGTAGTAGTACAGTATATTACAGTCCATTCACATCTGGAACACACAGTGGTGGAAGTAGGGGGGTATACGGGGGGTATGTCATACCTCCACTTCTCCTACTGACATCACTGTAACACTATCACATTCCGGTCACTTATATTATATATATGTCTATATAAATATAAATATATATATATATATATATATATATATATATATATACACAGTGGTGGAAGTGGGGGTATACGGGGAATGTCATACCGCCATTTCTCCTGCTGTCTTCATAGTAAAACTATTAAACTCCATTCGCTTACATTAGCATTACATGTTTCGTACCACAACTTCTAAATTTCCACTTCGACCATTAGGGTCACCCATTCAGTGTTCAGAATATTAATGTGCAAAATGTGAGCAAACAGATTACAAAAGATGGCAATTCTACACACAAAATGTTTTTCATGTGTATAAATACCAAGAAAATAAAACATATAATATTGGCCCACTAATTGATAAAGTAGGAAAAATATTATAGAAGATAATGTTGATCATTTAAATTTGTTTTTGGTCTGCATTCACAGATGTGGAAAAAGTATCAGGATATAGGATTTCGAGCAATACATAACACTAAATGTTACTTGCCTAACACAGAAGGAGGTGGAGGTATGCCTAACAACATTAATCAACTGGCTCAGGTGTCACCCATCCATGTGTGCTAAAGTAACTTAGTTTGGAAATTGATCTATGACAATTTCTTAATTTGCTCATCATCAGGTCAGTGCCACTGTCAGAAAGCAGATGTGATACCAATCTTTAAAAGAGAACAAAATTGGAAAAAGGAAATTATAGATATGTGAACCTGACTTCTGTTGTAAATTATTTGAAGGGATTCTAAGGAATGCAAGTCTGAAATATATTGAAAAAGGAAATACTGTAATACTTTGGCATAATAAAAGACAGATCATGACCCAACAAATCATATTTTTCATGAAGAGATTAGTTTCAAACTGGATCTCAGTAAGGCAATTAATGTGATATATGTTTATTTTGATACTGTTCCACATAGCAGTCTGGTACATGAGATGAGAGTACTAGGCCTATAATACAATGTATATACATAGGCAGAGAACTGGTCATAGGATAGAAGGCAAAGGGTGGTTATAAATGGAACATATTTAGACTGAAATAAAGGTATTAGTGGTGTGTCATAGGAATCATTATCCAGCTCTGCTCTTTTAATCTTTTTATTAATGACCTTGTTGATGGAAAGTAAGGTGTCTATATTTGCTGAAAGCACTAAGCCATATAGGGTTATTAACACAGAGCAGGATAGTAACTAGCTAAAGTAAATGTATACAAAACAGATGACTGGCCTGGGGACATAGCGGATGAAATTGAACATAGATAAATGTAGGGTTATACACCCAGGCCGTGGTAATAATTATGCTATTTACACAGTTGAGGAAAGCTGAGATGAAAAATTAATCAGGAATACTAATAGACAGAAAGCCAAGTAGTGATACACAGCGCCAGGCAGCAGCTGGAAAGTCCAGTAAAATTCTGGCATGCATAAAAACCAATATAAATGGACATGATGCAAACATAGTATCACTATTTTATAAGTCACTGTGTAGACTACATTTTGAACATAGGGTACAATTTTGGGCACCGAACAATAAGAAAAAAGTAGGATAACTCAAGCTACAGATTTTTTTTAGATTTTAATCAATGTAACACATTATTATTATACATTTGGAAATGAGTCTAACCAATGTAGTCGCATTTACTGGGATTACCTCAGATAAGAGTAAACATTTGAATATAAATGGAAGGGACTATTATTATTTTGTCTTTTCATCATTTGTTTAATTCCACAGAGAACACACTCACATCAGTCCCTGCCCCAATAGAGCTTACAGTCTAAATTCAGACAGAGACAGACTAGGATCAATTTTGATAGCAGCCAAATAAACTACTAGTATATTTTTCGAGTGTGGGAGGAAACTGGAGCACCCGGAGGAAACCTACACAAACACGGGGAGAACATACAAACTCCACACAGATAAGGCCATGGTCGGGAATCAAACTCATGATCCCAGTGCTGTGAGGTCAGAAGTACTAACCACTGAGCCACCGCGCTGCCCACAATGATGAGGTTCCACAGCAATACAAAGCACTGTAGAGTGAGTGCATTAAGTATAGTATATAAAATATAGAGGTCAAATAAGGATAACACAGAAGCTAAACCCACATGCAGAACATTCAAGAATTATACCAAAACATTAAGTATAATACGTAAGATGTAATAGGCACAGGGTACAGAACAATCACAAATCCTAGTACTGAGTATACAAGAGGCATAATACAAGACACGTAGGTGGACGAGGCAGGAACGACTAAGAAGACAGGAGGAGAGAGGGTCCTGCGCAGGAGAGCTTGCAATCTAACTATAGTGGACTTGCTACAACCAATAAGCCAATGTCTAGGCCTGGATTGGTGGAAAGGCCACATAAGGTGTCAGGTGTCTATATTTTAATTATTTGTTATTTAAATATAATATTTAAACATTGGCTAATCTAGATCTAATTATTTCTGTGGATTTATTGAATAGAGATGCAGAATGCAGCGGGAGCTGAGACCATGGAAAGCCTAAGGGGACAAAAATGTAAATTTGGGTCTGCTGAAGGTTTATGCAGTATAGTTATTATAAATTGAAACAGTTTCCTAGTTTATAAGCAATGTAACAAAATGACTTAAATCCTCATCCAACTGCATTAGTCTGTTTGTTTTTTTATTCATATCCCCTAATTGATACTGAGATGATTTACAAACATGATTTACAAACATGATTATGACTTTTTTTTTTTGCTGTTTTATAGCTGAAAAACATCTTGGGTATGTTCACATCACAACTATCCATTTTTTTGGGCACTTTTGACACATTCAATAGGACTAATAAGGATAATAAGAGTCTATGGGGCTGTTCCCACCATTGCATTATAAACTTTTATTGTGGTTTCTTCAATATTAGAACACAGAACGTTCTATTTCTCTAAGGCTAATGAGTGACACCAGTACAACAGAATGGTAACATTGCAACTCATGGGGAAAAGAAAAACATAAAAAAGCATCACTAAAACACTTCTAAACTGCAGATTAGTTTTCATGCAGTTGTATCCAGCTCATATTTTGTTAACTTTTCTTCACCACTTATTGTAACAATTTTGCAGAACGCAGCAACATTGTTTCAGCAGAATAAAAAAAAACTTATGGTTACCTTGGCTTTGTGCCAAATCTATTCTAGTGAATAGGAAAGTGGGAGGCGGGGCTTATGAGAGCTCACTCATTTGATACATTGGTTTGCAGTCTCCAACACACAAGTAGACAGGATAGAAATAACTTTTATTGTTTTCATTTGAAGGCAGCAGAACATATAGTAAATAATGTTTTGCAATAGTCCTCTTAGCATCTTATCTTATCATTTTTAATTTTTTAATTGTGCAGATTTTTTTTTAGCAGAGCTGAAATGATTATAGAGAAACATTTAGGGGAAGATTCCATTCAAAGCGATGTTCCGCGAGGAGCCTCCAGTACAGTCCGCTAAGGCGTTCCATGGCGATCTTTCTCCGCTCATGTTTCCTCAAACACCATAGAGATGGGCAGAACAATGAGCAGAGATTCCTTACCGTGATAGGTGCCAATGTGCCCAGCTGGACAACGCGGTGAGGTACGGGGGCACATCGCTTTGGATTTAATCTCCCCCCAAATGATATGCAACTGGGGCATGCTGATTCTTACAATGGTGAATACTAATGACTCCACTAACCACCTTTCATATATATATTATTTACAGGCGTGTATACATTTGTTATTTGTGTATTATGTAACGGTAATGTAATTTATTGATCTGTTGTGTACGACTCGTTATACATGTGTGGATATATATCTTTGTAGCGATACCTTATTTCATCTTCCCTGTATTTATGTGAAGAACAGACCTTGCCCTGTTTTCTTGTGTTTGTCTCTGGCTTTCTCTGTCTGGTTCCGTGTCTCTTATGTGACTGTTCTCCCTCTCTCTCAGACCCGAACAGACTTTTCCTGGGACGGAATTAATGTGAGTGCAGAATGTAGCATTTCCCCTGCTTGTCTCATCTCACTTTATCTCTATGGCACTTTCAGCCTCACTTTGTATAAATATATTTTTATTTCCGACACTACACATTTACTATCTATCTATCTATCTATCTATCTATCTATCTATCTATCTATCCCATATCTATCTATCTATATATATATATATCTATCTCATATCTATATATCTATCTATATATCTATCTATCTCATATCTATCTATCTCATATCTATCTATCTATCTATCTATCTATCTATCTATCTATCTATCTATGTCATATCTATCTCATATCTATCTATCTCATATCTATCTATCTATCTCATATCTATCTATCTATCTATCTATCTATCTCATATCTATCTATCTATCTATCTATCTATCTATCTATCTATCTATCTATTAATCTATCTATCTATATATCTATCTATCTATGTCATATCTATCTCATATCTATCTATCTCATATCTATCTATCTATCTATCTCATATCAATCTATCTCATATCTATCTATCTATCTCATATCTATCTATCTATCTATCTATCTATCTATCTATCTATCTATCTATGTCATATCTATCTCATATCTATCTATCTATCTCATATCTATCTATCTATCTATCTATCTATCTATCTATCTATCTATCTATCTATCTATCTATCTATGTCATATCTATGTCATATCTATCTATTTCATATCTATCTATCTATCTCATATCTATCTATCTATCTATCTATCTATTTATCTATCTATCTATCTATTTATCTATCTATCTATCTATCTATCTATCTATCTATCTATCTATCTCATATCTATCTATCTATCTATCTATCTATCTATTTATCTATCTATCTATCTATCTAGCTATCTATCTCATATCTAACTATATATCTGTCTATCTATCTAGCTATCTCATATCTACCTATCTATCTAGCTAGCTAGCTAGCTAGCTATCTAGCTATCTATCTATCTATCTATCTATCTATCTTATATCTAACTATCTATCTGTCTATCTATCTAGCTATCTCATATCTATCTATCTATCTATCTATCTATCTATCTATCTCATATCTATCTATCTATCTATCTAACTATCTCATATATCACAAGGGCCATCTTGTGGTTGGCGATAGGATAGGCAACCCCACCTACTTGCTGCCACTTGTATGTGCTCCGCGCTTGTCTGACTTACCATGGTCACAGCTGTCTGTGTGATTGCACAGTCACTCAGTCTGTTCACACAGCGTTAGAGACCAGATCAGTGCAGAATTCAAGCTCTCAAACCCACCCTCCAGCCCCATGCACAGCACCACTGAGACCCTTTATGCTAATCAGCAGTGCACTGTGGACAGTTTAAAAACTGTTCCCTGACAATTTTACTTTGTTCTGCATTCGCATGCAAACTGCACGTTTCGCCAGTGTAATTTGGCGTTTAAAGTTTCCAGTCCTACCCAGCCCACCACACGGCAGAATGAACTGAACCATCCCGGCTTTATGCAATTTAAATTCCGCAAAATGTGAATTCACAGTGCGGAATAGCGACGCAAGCGCAGAACTTTGTAAGAAGATTGTATCCTCCACGGAAATTACCAGTTCTGCCACAAAACTTAATTTGTGCAAAATTCTGCCGCAGCTTCACTCATCTCTATACAAAAACATACGCCCCAAAGACCGACCATGATTAAATACTTGTGCTGTGTCCGCCTTAACTGAAGCTTTTGTGGTGTCTTTTCTTTCCAAGACAACATAATATTTCTCTAGAACTGTTTAGTCTTCATCCTATTTAGATTCACCTGCTGTATGTCTCACCTGACCAGCGTCTCAGCCTTGGTAGTCTGGTTTATGTCTGACAGTTTACATCTCCTGTCTGCACCCTCCCTCCACACGTTGTATCACTCTCATCCCTGTCTTTGGTTTCCTCAGTCACTGTAATAGTCGGATTACTCAGCAGCTTCTGTCTCTGTATTCACCACTCTCTGTCCTCAGCTGTCGTCTGTCTGTCCCTTGGTTCTGCTTGTCTCTCCTCTGTTTCCCTGTCATCTCTCTCTCTTTACCTGAGCGGTTATTCTCTCTCTCTCTTTGGACCTGTCTGTCAGCTATCAATGGAAGACACAACTTCGATCCTTCCTCGATTGAAGAGACATTCCAATGCCTATGGAATTGGTGCTCTCGCCAAATCCTCTGTCAAAGGTACTGGATGTTCAAGCCACAATCCCTGCCACAGGCTGTGCCAACCTTCTGGTGGTTCCAGCAGCCCAACAAAATAACCCCCCACCCTCTTCTCTCTTTTTAATAGGTATCTCTCGAACGATGAAGGAGCGTGTGACCAAACCAACGGCTCTTGGTTCTGGGCGTGTGGCTCACATGATAGAATGGCAAAGCTGGGGTCAGCCGCCGCCGCAGACTAACGAGAACGTTCGGATGGACAGTGATGCTTACTCTGACCTCAGTGATGGAGAGAAGGAGGCCAGGTTCTTAGCTGGTGCGTATCGCATTGACCCTAGTTGTGGTGCTGGGATTGAGATCTGAAAATTGATTTGGGTAATTTATGAGGATACTAGAAATCACCCAGGAGTTCTACAACCACCCAATGGTACAAGGATGGAGGACAGGTGCTTTTATCCTGGTTATAACACTCAGTGGTAACTTCCTATTAGGATAGGTAATTACTACCTCTAAGCCTCGACTTTAATTGGTCTTTGAAATATATTTAGATACTGATGTCAGATTGTAAAGCTGGGTCCTGTATGTGAAACTTCCACATCTTTTACTACACTGACAGTTTTACGCTTATTTATGGAGTAATATGAGAGTCATATGACAAAAGTGACCTCACTAGTCTCCAATTATAAGGGTATATTTTATAGAGGTTTCTATATATGTTAGTATCACGTGTGCACTATAAGTCTCTGCTATATTATGCATTTGATATCACTAATACAATGCTTGTTTATTGGTGCATCGGAAAATGTATGCTGTATTGATATCTCTAACTCTAATCCACACCTCCATTTATCTGCTGGATAGATATGTTGTGTTTTATTGTAGGTTAGGTCAGAACTGAGTACACTGTGGGTTTGGTGATATATGGTCTGCACTGAGTACACTGTGGGTTGGTGATATATCGTCCGCACTGAGTACACTTTGGGTTTGGTGATATATGGTCAGCACTGAGTACACTGTGGGTTTGGTGATATATGGTCAGCACTGAGTACACTTTGGGTTTGGTGATATATGGTCAGCACTGAGTACACTGTGGGTGTAGTTAGGTATCAGATAAGCACTGAATATACCTGTGGGTTTTATTATATACCAGGTCAGCACTGAGTACACTGTACACTGTATTTGGTTATTTGTCATGTCTGCACTGTGTATACTATAAGTGTGAGTTTGGTTAGGTTGGCATCCTCCATACCGTGGGCTTGTTTCTAATGTTTGGCACATACGACCTGTGTTGCAGTGTGACTGTGTGTTTGGCAATGACAAGGACGCGACGAGCTGTATTCCAATCTGCCTTTTAAATCAAGTGTGAAATGACAGATCCAGTGTTGGCCGACAGTAAGAGCTCTCCATACATGGGTATAGAGACAGATGGAAAGTAGAATAAGTCCCGTACATCAGTCCAGATAACTGCAGCAGACAGATAAGAACGGTGCAGTGACCGGTATCTTAGTGTAGTATTGGCTTGTTCTGCGTATGGCAGGATGCTGGAGATATTGAGTGATGCAGATTTTTACCGCAATCAGAGTAATTTAAAACCGAGAGAGACGGGGGAATTATTCTGTGTTTACTGCTTGCAGTGAAAAACTCCTGCTCAGCAGTCCCATTCTTAGAAAGCGCTCAGACCTCACATAACACGCCTTAAGAACAACTAAACCCAAAATACAGGTTGATACATGTAAAATGTTCTTAATATATAAAGTTCCTATACATTGAAATAACTTGTATAACAACTAGTTTCAGATGACCTCTTTTTGTAAAATGCCTCTTTTACTTTCATTTAATAGTTTGCAGACGTTTAGCTTACTTCTAAGTACATTTGTAGTGTAACATAAGCTACGTGTGTTTTTACCCTCCACAGTCACGTTTCATATGAGAAGAGAGGTTTAAAGGGACACATATAAAAGTCACTTAGTAAAGCCTCCATCTTCAACTAGCATAACCTGCACGGGACCCTCATGGTTCAGATTATACTCACCTCTGGCAGCACTACAAGTAGCGCAAAAAATTAAAGTCAACTGTGATAATGAAATGGTTGTTCACATAACTGATTGACAAGCTGTGACAACTGTCCAGTAAGAAACCCCAATAACATTTTTAAAGCAGAAATCCCGTGAAAAAAAAATCAGATGTTTTTGAACATAAATCAGTGTGGCAGGCTATAAGATAGATGCTGGTATTTACCATTTACCATGTTTTTTTTATTTAGGCTGCTATTAATGATTTAATATTCTGAACTACCATGGCAGCCACAATCACATGGTGTAATGAGCAGAGAGGCTTTGGAATGCCCCTCTGAGCTCAATCTGTACTATTACTTCCTCCATCATCCCCCCCCACTGCCATCACATGACATGCTGGGAGCTCTTGAAGGGTAAATAAAGCTTTGTAGTAGGATACAGAAGAAAAATAACAGTTGCATGCTTAAAATGTACTTAACTTGCTAATTAAAGAAAAAAAACATTATATGCGGGATTGCTGCATTAATATATGCGACCCAGGAATGAATAGTTTTTATTCTATTGTTGTCTGGGGGTTATACCAAAGGAGGGAATGTCTGGATATTATACCAAAGGAGGGAATGTCTGGATATTATACCAAAGGGGGGAGTGTCTGGATATTATACCAAAGGAGGGAATGTCTGGATATTATACCAAAGGAGGGAATGTCTGGATATTATACCAGAGGGGGGAGTGTCTGGATATTATACCAAAGGAGGGAATGTCTGGATATTATACCAAAGGAGGGAATGTCTGGATATTATACCCCCTCTCTCAACTCGCTCCCCTTAGATCTGTACTTAACGCCGCTGCTAGGCTTATTTTCCTCTCTCGCCGTTCCACCTCTGACTCCCCACTCTACCAAGCCCTTCACTGGCTCCCCTTCCCATACAGAATCTTTTCAAGCTCCTAACTCTGACTTACAAGGCCCTCGCCAACTCCACTGCTCCCTACATCTCTAACCTTATCTCTATTCACACTCCCTCCCGCCCACTGCGATCGTCCAACGATCGTTGCCTCTCTTCCCCTCTGATTACCTCCTCTCACGCACGTATCCAAGACTTCTCCCGCGCCGCTCCCCTCCATTGGAACAAGCTCCCCCACTCCATCAGAACTTCCCCTAATCTGTCCTCTTTCAAACTAACATTAAAAACCCACCTTTTTCTTAAAGCCTTCCAGTCTTTCTCATCCCTTCTTCCCTTCTCCCCCTTCCTCGACTCCGTCTCCCTTTCTCCCGTCTCTCTGTCTCATCCATGTGTCTGTC
The DNA here is from genome assembly GCF_038048845.1 of Mixophyes fleayi. Taxonomy (NCBI): domain Eukaryota; kingdom Metazoa; phylum Chordata; class Amphibia; order Anura; family Limnodynastidae; genus Mixophyes; species Mixophyes fleayi. Next base: position 10,182,713 of record NC_134407.1, on the reverse strand, counting down.
TGTCTTCCCCTCCCTTTAGATTGTTCGCTCCTTTGAGCAGGGCTCTCCTACCTCCTGTTTCCATCACTTTTAACTGCGCTCTCCAGCTACTCAGCTCACCTCCTCTCGGACCCTCTGCCCTCTGTCTCCTCTCGCTTCTCTCCGCTCCCCTCAGTGACTCTCAACCTGTCATTCGTGCCCACCCTCTTGGGCCATAGTTACCTGCCTATACTCACTTTTCCCCTCCCTCCCTCTCTTTCATGCTGTGCCTGAGCCCCCAGAGTTATAGTGCTTACTGTTACTTGTACTGTGCTGTTTCACCTTGTACTGTGCCATTGTTTGTCCTTGTACGGCGCTACGGATACTTTGTGGCGCCCTATAAATAAAAGTTAATAATAATAATAATAATAATAATAATAATATACCAAAGTAGGGAATGTCTGGATATTATACCAAAAGTGGGAATGTCTGGATAGTATACCAAAGGAGGGAATGTCTGGATATTATACCAAAAGAGGGAATGTCTGGCTATTATACCAAAGGAGGGAATGACTGGATATTATACCAAAGGAGGGAATGTCTGGATATTATACCAAAGGAGGGAATGTCTGGATATTATACCAAAGGAGGGAATGTCTGGATATTATACTAAAGCAGGGAATGTCTGGATATTATACCAAAGGAGGGAATATCTGGATATTATACCAAACAGGGGAGTGTCTGGATATTATACCAAAGGAGGGAATGACTGCATATTATACCAAAGGAGGGAATGACTGGATATTATACCAAAGGAGGGAATGTCTGGATATTATAGCAAAAGAGGGAATGTCTGGATATTATACCAAAGGAGGGAATGTCTGGATATTATACCAAAGGAGGGAATGTCTGGATATTATACCAAAGGAGGGAATATCTGGATATTATACCAAACAGGGGAGTGTCTGGATATTATACAAAAGGAGGGAATGTGTGGATATTATACCAAAGGAGGGAATGTCTGAATATTATACCAAACAGGAAAGTATCTGGATATTATACCAAAGGAGGGAATGTCTGTATATTACAAAAACATACTGGTAGGTTAATTGGCTGCAAGCCAATTGACCCTAGTCTGTGTCTCTCTGTCTGTGCGTGTGTCTCTGTGTGTGTGTGTGTGTGTGTGTGTGTATGTTTGTGTGTGTGTGTGTGTGTGTGTGTTAGGGATTTTAGACTGTACGCCCCAATGGGGCAGGGACTGATGTGAATGAGTTCTCAGTTCTCTGTGGATATTAGACCATAGGAGGGATTGTCTGGATATTATACCAAAGGGAGGAGTGGTCAATTTAAGAATGACTTGGCCTTCTCTTCAGTTGGCAGCTACTATCTCTATTGTATCCTTTTAATAGTTTGTCTCTTAATGTCTCTCAAGGTGTAATGCAACAGTTTGCAATCTCTGAGGCAACGCTAATGGCTTGGTCGTCAATGGATGGGGAAGAAGAAAGCGTCAATTCTAACCAAGAGAGACAAAGTGAAACCTACCAGGAGCTGCTGGAGAACCAGGGTATAGTAGAAAGTTATTCATATTGTGGTAGAGTGCCAGGAAGTGTGACATGAAACCCAGATGACAAACTAAGGCCCATAGTCCCAGTTTTTAAAAAAATTCTGCCTGCATTGTGTTCCCCAGCACTGTCCATGTAGTTTTAATACTGACCAACTTCTCAGTACAACTTTTCTTGTTGTATGTTGGGTGCACACCTTATCATCTAATCTTATTCTCTTCACAGCGAACTAATAAACTAATTATTTTTCACTTTTTATCAAAGTTTTCAACATTTCAAGTTCCTTTCAGGACCATGTTTGTGGCCATGCGGTGTCCTAGATAAATGGATTTTTGTGTATTTCAATTCCAGTCATTATATATTTATGGACCTTGTTTGTGCTGTCACCTTTATTGCGTAAATAATCCAATTAATTAAATATAAACTTAAAATTCCCAGAACATAATGATAGCACGAATTGCATGTAGAACACAGAATAAGGTAAATTGTGCTGTGCAGTTGGTTTATATTGAAAATTAGGGAACATTTCCAGGGACAAATCTTTTAAATCTGGGACTTTGCACAAAAAAATCTCCTTACAATTATATGTTCATAAAATAATATTATTTAGTGGGTAGCTCTCACTAAATAATCATAGTTGCCCACTTTTGGGACCTTCCCTCCGCAGCAAGTGCAGGGGACATGGAAATGCGATTTATTGTCAACACACGCCCCACCCACACTACACAATGCTGGTAGGGTATCCTACTCTCCTGGGAGTCCCGAAATTTGGGTGTCTCCCGGACATTCCAAGAGCATTGGCAAGTATGTAGGTAATTTAAAGGAAATGTATTGTTAATTGATAAGTGAGATCTGGCTCCTGATGGTTGATCCGAGTCTTAATCTTGGCTTTGGCCCAATACTCTGGTTTCCTGACCCTGGTATGTATTGACCCTGCAGGTAATGGGACTTATTTACTAACATTTCTCAAAGGTGCACATCTGCATTAATAAAACCATAGCAACCAATCAGCAATCAGCTGTGATTCATATCTCCCAAATGTTCCGGTTTCAGTAGGACGGTCCAGATTTACGGACATTGAAAGAGTCAGGGCTGACGGAAGTGGGGGTGGCTTTGCCATTAAGTAGATGTGACTGGGTGGGTAGGAGCGGGGTCTTTGGGAATTAGGGACATGGCTTGCATTGATCAGGGAAGGGGTTTATTGCGTTCTGCTTTTGCTTGGATAAAAGTTGGAAGGTATGTTTTATCTGTAATACAAATTAGATAACAAAAGAAAATGTCTGATTGGTGCCCTATTGTTTGCACACACTTGCACCTATAAGAAATATTAGTAAATAACCCGTATTGTATTTCATAGGCAAACCGAGGAGGGGTTTCTTAGTGCATGGAAACCCCCCTCCAAGCCTGGGGCACTGTATAATTGAGGTGGCTGGACCCTGCACCCGCTTCACACAGCTCTGCTTGTAAAGGGAGAGCTGCGTGCACCTAACAGTAGTGCACACAGCATTGCTCATGTATATTATGGGGATAGGAAGAGTTGGAGAGCAGCCAAGCACTGTCTAAAATTATAGCCACGCCCCCATGCATGCTGGTCACGCCCACTGGCGGCATGGTGTGGAAACCCCCCTTTTACAAATCCTGCATTTGCCCCTGTATTCTATTGGTTTGATGGAGCTTTAAAGTAAAACTATGACAAGCAGACAAAGCTGATATACATGATAATAGGACAACAATAGCATAATGCAACCCTCAGCCAGTTCAGTGTTTAACATGTTATTTTTGTCTTTCCTTGTCATACCCTCCCTCTGCTTCCTGTGCATGTCCTCTCCTGTGTACAGATAACCTTGCACAGACGCACTCTGACTGCTGGCCACATTCATACGTGTCACAAGGACTGTACTGTCTGGGTTCCTCCGAAGCATGGGCCAGCAGCGAGCATTCACTGACAGCGTCCCCGGCACCCACAGGAATTGTTCCCACAAACCCCGGAACTGAATTTGAAGAGAGACAGCTTGAGAACATCTGTGAGATTGCCCCCCATTTACTGCACTCTAAAATATCCCCCTCAGAAGAAGACGACGTTGTCTGCCACGACCTGCAGTCCCTTTCTCCGCCGCGCGAGGAGTGTGAGAGCCCCCCACACAGCCGGAAGGTCTCAGATGTCGCCACGTCTGGGGTGCAATCTGGAGAGGAGGAGGAGGAACGAGAAGTGGAAAACTGAGTCACCGAGGGGGATCTAAAGAAATGGAGAGAAAACAAGACCATGGCAAATGTGATCCAGGGGGTCATTTATCAAAGATTCCCCCGAAACAAATGGCAGCTGGGTGGAGCACACAATTTGTCTTAATAACAAAATATTTTACTGCTCTGAAGTCCTCTGCACACCAGAAAAGCAGTATATACTGAGGGAAGCACCCAATCTGTACATAGTATCTATTAAGTGCCCTCATGCTAAAGACAATTGTCAGAATCTCGCCATTGTACCTCTGTCTACAATCTACTCTATATCAATGAGCCAAGTAAGCTGTGGCTCCATGCCCATCACGCAAAAGGCCCGCCTAATGCAGCCAATCCCCCCTTTTGGATTCTCGTGTTTCTTATTTTTAACTTTTAGTCCCACACTAAATCTACTCATAGTTCAATGACTCCCTGTGGGTGGTCTTATCCAGTGCACTGTTCTCTTCAGTAGATACACTGATTTCTTTTGTGTAGGTCGGTGACACACAATGGATATCCAACATTTCCATCTTTTTTATTCCATGATACTTATTTTTTAAGGCAAATTAAAAGAAAGCAAAACAAAAGCACCAAATTTAACAAAGGAGAAACTCCAATTGCTTTCAACGGGATTCCTTTTCTCTATTGGTGCTTTTTTCTTGCTAGCGTTTTTTTCCCCCTGGATCCAGCGGTGGGATCCACTGGGTTTTGCCTGTCACAGCGATGCAAAGGATATAACAAATGACTCATAGAACAATTGCTCCATAGAGGTCGATGATGTGTCTGTTATGTCGTTCCATTATTTGACTACAGGTGAACTGCATAAACCTGGTAAATAACTTTAGCACTGAATTCTCTTTGAAGTAACCCACAGGGACTTTCTTGCCCCATTTTTAACAGCAAAATGATTTGATAAATGACCCCTGAACAGTGAGAGTGTGAAAACATTGAGCACGAAGGAGAAAAACAGCGACAGAGAAGTGCAGAAACGGGCTGTCTATATGCCTTGATGACTCTGCAGAGATGTCTTCCCTTGTCGGAGAGTTGGGGACCGGACCACCTTCATCCACTCTATCCCTCTGTAATGAGATCCAAGACATAAACAAGCTCGAATCATGTCCTCTCCCAGGATTTGCAATCTTGACAAGAGACAGGCGCTGGTATTGGAAGAAAAGACTGCTCTACTTGGGGAGGTCTCGCATGCCTTAAAGTGACCTCCCTAAAACCTCTTAAATCATTTGCCAAACCCCCAAAAACTGTTATCTGCGTTCCTGCCAAAGACCCCCAGAGCATTGCTTCATTCACCTTCTCCCTTACAAAGGTCTAAAGGGCATTGTCTTCACCCTCTTGACACCTTTTTCCATGCCCCCCCGCCCCCATCCCAAAAATATATACACACAGGGAATTTACAGCTTTCATTTTTTTTTTTTTTTATTCTATGAATAATGTCAGAATTCTAATTTACCGGCTTGCTGGCAAAATTAATTTGCAGAAATGCTTTATTAACCCTTTTTCTGCCTATGCCCGCAGAGCATTGCTGTTCAATCAAGGTTTTGTAAAGAAAAACTGTCCCTACGTCACCAGTATATTCAATCCCTCCTGTAGCAAAGACCTGCAGAGGATCACAGCGCTAAAAGGCCTTTCTGGAGAGCATTTGGTCAATAGCCCCTTCTTCTTTGAAGATATCAATTGTAGTGACTTCTTTACTCGTGTTTGTGTGTGTGTGGGCGTGTGTGTGTGTGTGGGTGGGTGTGTGTGGGCGTGCGCGTGTGTGTGTTGCATTACAACATGAATGTTTCACCACAATTATTCATCTGTAATGTGATTTCATTTCTATATGTAACACATGAGACAGAATTTTAATGTTACTGAATACTGGTACAGTAAGTATCAGAGGGCCAGGATTTTAATAATGCATTTCTTTCCATAAATCAGGGATTTACGCAGGTCTTCCTCTATTTATTTTTACAGTACTCTAACCCGTTTTTACAGCTTCCTCAGATGATTTCTCCAACAGACTTATACACCTTCGTACAGAAAGGCGTAGTGTATCTTTTGTCATCACGCCTGCTTCCAATAGCAGCTAACATCCCATTCTAAGCACCACCGTAGTAGTAGTTAGACCCTGTCCTCATGTTTGCTCTGTAATCTCCTGCACCCAGGAGACAAGGAACATGGCGGTAACCTGGCAATACTTCTTCCTGCCGTCGCCATCTCAAGATGGCAGTAGTAGAAGAAAATCGAGGAAACAATGCTCTTTTTTCCAAATATTTTTTAAATATATTTTTTTTAACAAATCTATTTATGTTTTTTCATCATGTTTCTGTTTTAGTTCGTGCAACTGAAAGTCCGCGATTGGGTTTTCAGTTCCACAGCACATGCATAAACTGGACTAGCTGGGTCAAGCATGCCCGTATCCCCACTGCCTGTCTCGGCGAAGAGGTAAGTTATCTGTCTCCGCTCCAGGACGATATTTTATCGCACAGCTGCCTCGACAAGATTTTATTGAAGAGTTTTTGGGGATTTTCTATCGAAGCGACCAGCGGCGATAGCAAATCAGGCCTATCGCTATAGGCTGATAAATTAACCTGTTAATTTCCTGCACGCAACACAAACAAGAGAAGAAAAATAGTGAGTCACTTTAAAGAGGAAAACTAGGACAACTATAGTATTCTCAATATATTATTGTCTCCACTTGTACACTGGTGCCTACTAAGTACATTTACTGGTGTCTGTTCTCAGAAACCCTGTTTCTCCCGATACAGCGGAGGCCTGAATTGTTGGAAATAAGCATCTCGAATAATTATTATACTGGTAAAAATTGTGAACCCAGCCATAAAGCAGCGACAGACAGTCATATGAATATGTAAACCCGTATATTAGAGATCTCTGACACCGTATACACAATCATATCCAAATCATGTTGTAGGGACCTTATATGGACACATGTGACAATCCCTAGATTAACAGCAAGTCAACTATCTGTGACCTGGACTTGTGTGTTAATAATCTAATAAACAGGTGACATATTGGTTATATAGAGGTTAAACTATTGTGCTTTAATAAAGACATCACATGCATTCTAATCTTGTTAGTGTTAACTGCACAAATAACAGAGTTTCAACTTTTGGAACAGAACCGTTTGATACCGACTTGAATTTAAAAGCAGCTTATACAGAATTTGGAAGCAGATTGCAATCGAATATTATTTAAATTGTTCTGAATATGAAATATCCCCTTTTATGTGTGTTTATGAAATTCTGGCTCCTTTACGTTTATTGTTTTGTTATTGTATCCTGTGAGCAGAGATTGCACTTCTGGGTGGTGTCTCAGAAGGAAGTGGTTCTAGTTTATCTCAGAGAATTGTTTGCATTTTGCTTTATGCTGGAGGGAAGAGATCTCAGTAGCATTGAAATTATGGGATGGAGATGTCTCAGTGTATCAGTTTCACTGTAGTGTTGCTGTGATACAGAAACAAATGCCTGTGGGGTCCGCTCACACAGAGCAACACAGACAGGATAGATCAGAGACCCCGGTACAGCCCCGAGTCAATACCAGGGTGGAAACAACTTAGTATCATGTCAGTGATATATTTCATCAGCCCTGTGTGATATCAGTGATATATAATACCAGGTGCCAGGTGTATATATTATTAATGATATACAGTGTAATACCAGTCCTGTGTGATATCAGTGATATATATCACCAGTCCTGTGTGATATCAGTGATATATATCACCAGTCCTGTGTGATATCAGTGATATATATCGCCAGTCCTGTGTTATATCAGTGATATATAATACAAGGTACCAGGTGTATACAATATCAATGATATACAGTATAATACCAGTCCTTTGTGATATCAGTTATAGATAATTCCAGGTACCAGCAGCAGCTATTTATATAGCGCCACTAATTCCGCAGCGCTGTACAGAGAACTCACTCACATCAGTCCCTGCCCCATTGGAGCTTACAGTTAAATTCCCTAATATACACACACACACACAGAGACTAGGGTCAATTTTTGATAACAGCCATTTAAACTACTAGTATGTATTTGGAGTGTGGGAGGAAACCGGAGCACCCGGAGGAAACCCACGCAAACACGGGGAGAACATACAAACTCCACACAGATAAGGCCATGGTCGGGAATTGAACTCATGACCCCAGTGGATATGATATCAATGATATATGATACCAGTCCTGTGTGATATCAGTTATAGATAACACCAGGCAACAGGTGTATATAATATCAATGATATATAATACCAGTCCTGTGTGATATTAGTGATATATAATGGCAAGTAACAAGTATATATAATATCAATGATATACAGAATAATACCAGTCCTGTGTGATATCAGTTATAGATAACACCAGGTACCAGGTGTATTTAATATCAATGATATATAATACCAGCCTTGTGTGATATCAGTGATATAGAATACCGGTCTAGTATGACATTTGTAATATATAACATTGTTCCTGCGTGATATCAGTCCTGTGTGACTGTTATATTGATATCACTGATCAGTGATAGAGAATACTAGCTACCATTTATATATGATATCAGTTATATGGATATACAGCAATTGTACTATGTGATGATATCTGTGCCATAATATGTCAGTCCTGTGTGATATCAGTGATATATAACAACTGGCCTGTGTGATAACAGTGATATAGACTACTCATCCTGTATAATATCAGTGATATCTAATACCCATAATGTGATATCAGTGATATTTGACATTAGTCCTATGTGATATAAGTGATAAATAATACCAGTTCTGTATAATATCACTAATGTATAATACCAGACCTGTATGAAATCAATAAAAATATAACATTCGTCCTGTACAATATCAATGATATATAATACCATTCCTATATGATATCAGTAATGTATAATATCTGTTCTGTATGACATATGTGGCATTTTGTAATATCAGTAAAATATAACACCAGTCCTGTATGATATCAGTAATGTATAGTAATATTTCTGTATAACATCAGTCCTGTATGATATCATTGATATATATTATTGGGCATGTATTATATCAGTGAGCAATAATACCAGTCCTATATGATATTAGTGAGATATAACACGAGCGCTGTGTAATATCAGTGATATATAAGACTGGTCCTGTGTGATATCAGTGCTATATAATACTGGTCCTGCATGATATCAGTTATATATAACATGAGTGATGTGTATTATTAGTGATATATAATAGTGGTCCTGTATGATATCAGTGATATTTAATACTGGTCCTCTATGATATCAGTGATATATAATACTGGTCCTGTATGATATCAGTGATATATAATACTGGTCCTGTATGATATCAGTGATATATAATACTGGTCCTGTATGATATCAGTGATATTTATTACTGGTCCCCTATGATATCAGTGATATATAACACGAGTGCTGTGTAATATCAGGGATATATAATACTGGTCCTGTATGATATCAGTGATATATAACACTGGTCCTGTATGATATCAGTGATATATAACACTGGTCCTGTATGATATCAGTGATCTATAATACCAATCACGTCGCTTATTAAAAGTATATATAAAACTGTTGAGTGATATATAATGCAGTGTTTGGGATATCGGGGATTTATAACACTGGTCCGCTCAGGGATGGACAGCAGCAAGGAATAGATTCACTTTGGGAGTATGGCAAGAGGACGAGATGTGGGAACCATAGCTGCCACACCCAGGGAATTTCAGGCCCTGATACAGCAACTTCTTTAGGGCCCTTCCACTACACAGACATGCTATTGCTCCAAGGAAGGCCTGGGCCCTGGTACTTCTACCTGCGCCCCCCCCCCCCCCACCCCCCGCCTTACGACGCCCCTGGCTGCCCCCTCTGCAGCTGCTGTAATTCCGCCACTGTCAGCACAGAGAGTGCTCCGGTCGCCAACCGACAGACCGGGCGCTTTTTCATTTTCACGCCTATAGCACGGCAGTATGCACTTGGCCTTATCTTTATATTAGTGATATATAATATTCGTCCTGTATAACATCACTGATATATAATATGGTCCTGAACTTTATATCGGTATTGTAGATTACTAGTACAATATCATATGAATGATATGTAATACCTTCTATTTACTCTACCGGTATCTTATTGTATTAGATTCATATAATCTCTGTGCTATAGGGCAAAAGGGATATTTCATATCATTAGTAATAAGGTATCATCAAAAATTGCACTGTACAATGTCAGCTAATATATGATATTACCTGTAAGAAATGTAAACATTTGATGATATTACTTGTATATATTAATAATTTATAAAATTGAGGGTATGTTATAACTCTACTATTGTTACGATATGATATATGTTGTACATAATATCAGGACTGAAACCCCCATACTGTATAATATCATCAGTATACAGTATATGATATAAACCTTGTATATTATTAGTGCTATGTAATATTAGAAGTGTATAATACCTGTATTGTATAACAAAAGAAGTGTTTCAGGGCTGCTGAAGGTGGTTATGGCAGAATTATCTCCTAAATTGTCAGTGAGAAATCATGTTGTTGTGTGTTACTTACAGCGGGTACCTACCTCCCATATTAGCAACAGGACAGAGGTTTGGCGGAAACTACCTTGACGACTCTGACCCCTGATTTATTATAGATAAGAATTTATTTCACGTGCATTTAACAATAGATGACTCTACATGTTTGTGATCCAATTTAACATCTGTGTTACATTGACTAATTCTTTCATTTATTAGATTATCAATAGGTCAGTTAAAAACTATTTGATATTAATTGTATATAATATCAGTAATGTATGATATAAGACATGTATATTACTAGTACCATTTGCGGTTTATATTATTAGTACTGTACAACATAAGCTGTAAATTATATCAGTCCTAGATTATATTATCAGTGTATATCATTACTGTATGATATAAACCATACTTGCCATCTCTCCCGGAATTCCGGGTAGGTCTCCCGGACTCCCGGGAGAGCTGGTAATTCTCCCACTTACTAGTGAAGTGGGCAGAGTTTGAGCCTCCATGATGCAATTCTCCGTGGTAAATGATGCGTTTGCATCATTACATCATGGGGCGGGTCCAAAATGACACGATTCACAGATCCCCACCCCCTCACACCCACCTGTCCTCCAAGACTCCCGGAGTCCAAACTGGAAAGGTTGGCAACTATGATTTAAACTATGCATAATATTAGTATTGTATTTGATGTAAGATATTGGTACTGCAAGATATAAGCTGTGTATAACACCAGCAGTTTATCATATTATCAGCAGTGGTGGAAGTGGAGGTGTATACAGTGGTATGTCATACCCCTACTTCTACTACTGCCTTCATTGTAACACTATCACATTCCAGTCACTTACATTATACATATATATACAGTGGTAGAAGTGGGTGGTATACGGTGGTATGTCATTCTGCCACTTCTCCTACTGCCTTCATTGTAACACTATCACATTCTAGTCACTTACATTATACATATATATACAGTGGTGGAAGTGGGGGGTATACGGTGGTATGTCATACTGCCACTTCTACTACTGCCTTCATTGTAACACTATCACATTCTAGTCACTTACACTATACATATATATACAGTGGTAGAAGTGGGGGGTATACGGTGGTATGTCATACCCCTATTTCTACTACTGCCTTCATTGTAACACTATCACATTCCAGTCACTTACATTATACATATATATACAGTGGTAGAAGTGAGGTGTATACAGTGGTATGTCATACTGCCACTTCTCCTACTGCTGATTGTAACACTATCACATTCTAGTCACTTACATTATACATATATACAGTGGTAGAAGTGGGGGGTATACGGGGTATGTCATACTGCCACTTCTACTACTGCCTTCATTGTAACACTATCACATTCTAGTCACTTACACTATACATATATATACAGTGGTAGAAGTGGGGGGTATACGGTGGTATGTCATACCCCTACTTCTACTACTGCCTTCATTGTAACACTATCACATTCTAGTCACTTACATTATACATATATATACAGTGGTAGAAGTGGGGGGTATACGGGGTATGTCATACTGCCACTTCTACTACTGCCTTCATTGTAACACTATCACATTCTAGTCACTTACACTATACATATATATACAGTGGTGGAAGTGGGGGGTATACGGGGTATGTCATACTGCCACTTCTCCTACTGGCTTCATTGTAACGCTATCACATTCCAGTCACTTACATTATACATATATATACAGTGGTAGAAGTGAGGTGTATACAGTGGTAGAAGTGAGGTGTATACAGTGGTATGTCATACCACTACTTCTCCTACTGCCTTCATTGTAACACTATCACATTCCAGTCACTTACATAGCCATTGCATTTTCCATACCACCACTTCTAAATTCACACTTCGACCACTGATTAGCAGTGTATAATATCTGCAATGTTTGATATAAATTGTGTATAATATCAGGACTGTATAGTATAAGTTGTATCATTACTGTATTATATAAGCTAGATCTCAGTAGTGTATGTTATTAGCATGTATAATAATAGTACTATATAATATAAGTGCACTGTATGATGTACATACCTATCATAATTTAAGTACTGTAGGATATAAACTGTGTATAACATCAATACTGTATAATATGTGTGTACTATATAATATACATTGTGTATAATGACAGTACTGCATGATTTACATTTTGTATAATATATATATCAGTACTTAATAATATAAATGTACTGTATTATATATGTTGTGTATAACATCAGTACTCTATAATCTAAGTGTACTGTATAATGTACATTGTATATTATTTTAGTACTGTATGATATAGGCCAGGGGCGGGCTGGCCCGGGGGGCAGGGGGCCGCTCAGTCAGACCGCTATTAGGGCCGGGGGGTAGGCCGGCCGGACTCCCCCCGGATGCAATATATCACATTTTCACCAGCGGCCGTATCTGATGACATGAGATGCGGCTGCGTCAGCGCACACCACAGGCGGCCGCATCACATGACAGGCGATCCGGCCGCATCCCGTGTCATGTGATGCGGCCGCCTGTGTGCCTCCCGGGCTTCCCTCTCCCAGCCCGCGCCTGATATAGGCTGTGTATAATATCAGTACGTTACCATATAAACTATGTATAATATCTGTACAGTGTATTCTATGTGTACTGTATATGATAAACGTTGTGTATAATATAAGTACTGTATAATATAAGTGTACTGTATGATATATGTTGTATATAATACCAGTACTGTATGATATAAACTGCATGTAATTCTATATTATATAAGCCGTGTATAATAAGTACTGTTTGAAAAACACTGCGTATAATATTAGTAATCAGTGAATGAAGCTTTATATAAAATCAACACAACGTAACAACTTCACGTAATAAAAGTTGTGCAAATTATCAGTATTGTTTAAAGTCACTATTATATTATACCAGTAGTTTATAATGTCAGTTCTGTATTATATAAGCTCTGTATAATATCTGTATTATAATATATCATCTGTATATATAATATTAGCACTGTGTATATAATATCATTAATGTATACTATTAGTTCACTGCTAATTCTATACTATGTATTATGTTATGTGTAATGTCATTAGTGTATCATTATGGCAAAAATTCAATACTGTGTAATAATGGGGTGCTATAATGTGTCATTTCAATGACGATATTCAACCTCGAATTTACTACACTCTATCGATGATTTATATTGTACAGTATATTGTCAGATGTGTGATACAATTGTGTATTGCCAACACTGTATTTGTACATTATAAAACCATACTAAAGCCGTATTATATGTTAAGTTATATGATCCATCTAAATATGCAGCTGCTTCAAAAATATTCACCCCTTGGCGTTTTTATTTTCTTACATCATGGAATCAAAATAGAGTTATTAAGAATTGTAAGCTTTCAACATGCAAATTTGGATGCAAGTTCCATGTAAAACGTAAACTTTGCCCGAAAAACACATTTTACACAGGTATGAGGAGCCGGTCACATCTCAGCTGAGCGTCTTCATTATCAGTCTGTAACTTGCACAACTGCTTGGGCACCCTCAAGCTTCTCGTCTCCTGACAGGCGGGAGTGCGTCTAAGTCTCAGGGGTAAATTTGCTAAAAATCGTGTTTGTTGGCGGTTGTAAACCCTCCATTCGCCCTCCAAGTTCATAGTCAAACCGAGGGGAGTTTGGGGCACTGTATAATTGAGGTGGCTCCTGCTCCTGTTTCACGCAGCTCTGCTTGAAAAGGGAGAGCTGTGTGCACCTAACAGTAGTGCACGCAGCATTGCCCATATATATTATGGGGATAGGAAGAGTAGTCAAGCACTGTCTAAAATTATAGCTACGCCCCCATGCATGCTCGTCACGCCCACTGGCAGAGTGGTGTGGAAACCCCCCATCTACAAATCCTGCATTTGCACCTGACTTTGACAAGTTTTCCTGTCCCTGATATTCGTCCTCGCAGCATTATGCCCCCCACCTCCATTCACGGTCGGGATGTTGTTGTAATGACGATGCTCAGTATTAGGCTTAAACCAAACATAACAGCTAACATTAAGGCCAAACAGTTCACTATTGGCCTCATCAGACTAGAGATGGTCGAAATTGTTCCAAGATTTCATGCAAATACCTTCTTTACATCAGATCATAGAACCTCCCTCCGCTCTGTGGGTCTCCCACTTGATTTCCTATGAACTTTGTTTAACAGTGGGCCTATAAACTCACATTTGTGAAGTGCAAGTGCTACTATTGTCCCATTCTTTCCCATGGAAGACTGTGACTCTGGTAGAGTTGACATCAGCCTCTTCTCATACAGAATTGCCAGTTCTTGACAAATCCACAATTGTACCAGTATTCCAAGGTAAATTTCAAAGTTTTGAAATTATTTCAATAGCCTGATTGTTTTTTTTTCCCAGCAATCGTTTCTTGAATTTGTTTGGAATATTTTTGGTCTTCATGATGAAGCTGTTTGGAAATGCACTAACCAATTGTAGGTGGGACCTTTCACAGACCGGGCAAATTTATTTTTAAATCAATTGAAACACTTTAATTAATTATTTACATGACTTCTGAAGTCATCTGATTGACCCAGCATTGATATGGGTATATTTCAGCAGAGGAAGTGAATACTCAGCCAAACAATTATAGTCTTTTTTTGTTTGCAATTAACTATACAAATTCCTTAATAGTTGTCTATTTAGTTATTTTCTTTCCAAAGAATTCTGTTATGTAAGAAAATATACTGGAGGTGAATACTTTTAGTAGTAATATCAGTGAAGTATAATGCTGTATTATTTAAAAAAAAAACAGTTATTTTTATTCATCTAATCTTATTTTATTATGGAGCAACATAGTAACATAGTAACATAGTAACATAGTAACATAGTTGATGAGGTTGAAAAAGACACCAGTCCATCAAGTTCAACCTATTTTGGATCTCCTGCGGTCCCTCACTTATATTTGGGATTGATCCAGAGTAAGCAACCGCCAATCTGTTTTAATCGGGAAAAAATCTGTACTGGGGGAGGTGGGTATAGGGGTAGGTGGAAAGTACCCGGGCTGTCCTTGGAGGTCCAGCTGCTGGATTATGGGCAAGGAGGAAAAATATTACCTGGGCCAATAGGTTCCTAATGCTTCATCCGGTCGCATCGCTCCTACCCTGCACATGCCTAGCATTATTACAACCCTGTCTATAGGGCTTCACTGTGTAATGTTAAGGTGTCTTTGACTTAAGTCAGAGCACCGAATTGTATTCAATCATCAACTCCTGCTCACCTGTTATGAACCCAGTTTATTAGATCAGATCATCAGGATATTCACAGCAGCTCAGAGTATTTCAGGATGACTGTACTGACCTTGTGGGAGACAGTGACCTGCCCACTTGTGTGATTGTGTTAGTTAAAACAGGGCTGCATGTGACAGAGGCAGTGACATGATGGGAGGAGGGGAATGGAGGCAGCAGGAAACCACAGACTGAGAGTTATATAGTGGAATGAGCAGGGTCCCCAGCAGCACAGAATACATCAGGAGATGAGTGATGTGTTAGTGAGGACAGGGCTGCATGTGACAGGGGCAGTGACATGATGGGAGGAGGGGAATGGAGGCAGCAGGAAGCCACAGACTGAGAGTTATATAGTGGAATGAGCAGGGTCCCCAGCAGCACAGAATACATCAGGAGATGAGTGATGTGTTAGTGAGGACAGGGCTGCATGTGACAGGGGCAGTGACATGATGTGAGGAGGGGAATGGAGGCAGCAGGAAGCCACAGACTGAGAGTTATATAGTGGAAGGAGCAGGGTCCCCAGCAGCACAGAGTATATCAGGAGATGAGTGATGTGTTAGTGAGGACAAGGCTGCATGTGACAGGGGCAGTGACATGATGGGAGGAGGGGAATGGGGGCAGCAGGAATCCAAAAAAACCCTATTGCTATTTTTGCTGGGGATTGTTTTTTGGCTTTGCACTATACATCATTGGGTTACCACCGGCGATAGCCCTGCTAGTTCCAGCAATAACCCCGCCGGTGGTAAGATTCGCTGGCTTTCACCAGAGAAGGTTACGTGTATCACAATACCTATTCTGTTATCACCATGTTCTGCTATCGATACGTGTTCTGCTATAGCAATAACAGACTGAACTTGTTTTTTTTAAATGTTTAATTCTTCAAATAATGCATATTTTTTAATGCATAGCTATGAGGAGACTGGACTAGCGAAGTGGTACGTTAAGAAACAGATCACCGGGGCTTCAGAGTATCGCTCAGCTGCTTCAATAAAATATTTTGATAAATTGTGGCAATAAGGGGATTTTTATTGGCTTAGTAAGCAGGGCATTTTATACAGGGTGGACGGGGGTTGTTGGGTCTGGTAGTGAAACTGCTATGGGTGAAATGTGCATTTACCAGTTTAATTTGCTTTATTTCACCAAGGTTTGTTGATAATACCGTAGCTATATTGTTTTAATGCTGGGTATTAATAATTGATTTCATTGTTTCTCCCCAGTGCAATCAGGGCCTGATGGTCCAATAGGCTAAATAGGTTGCAGCCTAGGGGGCAAGACTCATTTCGGGGGTGGAACATTGTGACAGAGAGTTATAAACCGAAATTAATTTTAAAATATAAGCGAATAGTTGTTCTCCAAAGTAGAAAGATAGCACAAAAGAAAAATGTAGGGACAACATACAAACTCCTCACAGATAAGGCCATGGTCGGGAATTGAACTCATGACCCCAGTGCTGTAAGGCAGAAGTGCTAACCACCGAGCCACCGTGCTCCCCATAGAAGACAATGTGTCATGTTTGGCGCGGGCGCTTGAGGATAAGAGAGTTGGAGAGAGAAGGATGGCGACCTCAGTAGGGCTTGTTTACTCCTATGTTTGACTGTACAGTTCTGATTTTAATGAAAAATGAGTGGCAAAGATTGCCGTGAAGGATTCACAATACATCAAACAGGGATTTCTTAATTAGCTCTACTGTGACGCAACGTAGTTTAACTGTAATCCCATCTGTACTACACAATCGTCCATCTAATGTATACAGTAAGTGACATATACTGGTAATCTGTTATGGTTGTATTACTGGAAATCCTTATTGCTGCTGTATTGATGTCTGTAATCAGCCCAGTATAATATAATTGTTGCCTATAATCTCTACATTGTAATATAGTTCCACATACGCTATAAACACCAGCGGTTCACCGCAGATGACAGAAGGACCAAACAATTGGGTGAGAATTAAACACTTATATAAATATTGCTATGTGATGTCCGTGATACAGTGACCGTGTTCTGATAGGAATCCTTTGTTCAAGTGAATGGAATCGTCTATTGAGTCTTTAATCTATGCAAAAATAAATCATTATTCTTTGTACCTGTATGAGACTATGACGAAACATTATGTTAAAGTCAGAGGGATAGTGTGGACAGGGAATGTAGGCTCCATGGCCTTGTAATGTCATCATCTCCCCAGTGTAATATTTGTGTACATTATATATTATGGAAAGATGTTCTGTACATACTGTATATTGTGTGTGTGTGTGTGTGTGTGTTTGTGTGTGTGTGTGTGCTCTTGTGTGTGATAAATGGATCTAACTGGTGTATCTTTTGAAAGGACGGAGAGTTTAATACTTTTAATTACCCAAAAAAACTACAATCACTTCAGTCAAATCATAACTTTTTCCAAACCCCCCCCCCCCCCCCTTGCCACAACAGCCCAACCTGATCTATTCTCCAGAGAGTCGTGCTGGAAAGCAGGTTGGAGCGGTTGTATAGACTGCTTAAGACCCTCTGGCAGGGAGAGGCTTAAAATGTCTAATGAACTTTATTCAACTAAGTTTTTTTTAATGCACAAGTTACCCACCAACCTCCCCTTCACACAGCGGGGAATCTACAACAGATACATCTCCCAGCTGTAAAACATGGGAGAAACCAATGATATCTTCATCCAATTGATCCGAGAAAAGGAATCCCACTGAAAGCACATGGAGTTTTTCCTTTGGTCGCTGGTTTCTCCCCAGCTTTATAGCTGGAAGATAAATAAAGATACATTGTCTACCAGCACGCCATGCGCTGTGATGCTCTGCTGAGGTCTGATGATACAAAGGGAATTTCCTACCCAATGCTCTTCAGGCATCTCATTCTCCGTATTCATTCATGGTTACAGTAGAACAATGCTCTGCAAACTCATGAAATCCACCCATTGTGTCCATTGTCTGCCAAGTTCTCATCTGGTAGACTGATGACGGCTACCTTCCTCCAATGTACCCATGGGCATAACCGTCTGCAGATGTCTTCCTGGCTGCGATGCTCTGCAGGGTTTCCGGGACAGAGACAATTCATTTCTTCCTTTTTTTTTTTTTTCATGGGGCTGTCTTTTTGTCTTTTTTTTTCGCTTTTCTCTGCTATTGTTTTTTGTTTTTTAATTTTAATATTTTTAATATTTTTTTTGCATTGTGCTTCTTTGGGCTCCCAATTTCTAAATATATATGATATGTATATACCTACACACACACACACACACACACACACACACATACACACACACACACACATATATATATATATATACATATCTATATATATATATATATATATACATATATATATATGTATATACATATACGCACGCACGCAGGAGTACCTATATACTGGGTGATTCTCGGTCAGACAGCATGCGGGAGGGTGCACGGAATAAAGCCTGGAGAAGTGACAGATTTGGTGTTGGTGCCTTATTGCAGCTTTGGATACATTATAGCTAAAAAATTCTCCCTCAGAGTTTTCAGCAGTGAATCATGTGGAGGGATTATAAAATACAAAGTTCTCCTTACAGAAGGTGGTCTGGGGTTCCCTCAATCCAGTGGGTCCTACCAAAGACTCAAAATGACCAGCGTCTCTCTTATGCTACTACTGCAAGTCTGTTGTCAATGTGATCCCAGGAAATTCTCTGGGGGAGGGGCTATGACAACACCACTGTCTGATTGAAACAAACCTGTCTTAGTAGCAGTAGAGCAGTGCAAGAGGGGATTTATGGATCCATTGGGCGGTCCCACCAGTGGCAGGTCTAGAAGGGGGTGATCGAGGCGATCGTTCCGCCTATCAGGGTAGGGCTATTGTGGCCGCACACTAGGTACATGTGTCTGGCAGGCAAAAGGCAGGTAGAGAATCCTGCCAGGGTGCTCTGATTGTGTTTGCCTCTGCTGGGCATGAAGGAGGGGGCAGAGCCCATCAATCACAGTGATGGTGTCCCCACTTTAAATGAAAAGTCTAGACCTGGCCCTGGGGGCCCACAAGCTAGAGAGTACACTGCAACCTTGGTATGTGATATTTTTCATTTTTATCATAACTTAGTGAACTCCATTCAAAATAAAATAAAAATGTTAGTTTTGGGTGGAGTTTTTTTTCTAATTCTAATTCTAAATTTTTTAATTATAACACTTGGGGGGGTGGATCTTTCCGTAACCGGAATACAATGGGTTGCAACTGCCCCTAAGGGGCACTCTAAGTACCCCTGGAGAGAAGCATCGGTGCAACAAGTTAACATTCACTTAACAAAATATGTTTTCAGTCTTGTGTAAAATTTAATATAAGTGAACAACGTGATGCGTTTTAGTAAAAAAAAACCAATTATTATTATTATAATTATAATGGATGAATCACGCAAGAAAAAGGGAATAAGAAAGATAAAAAAAACCACTCCCTGATCATTATATGACCACAGAGTAATATAAACCAATTTCAGCAAATGCTAATATATATATATATATTTATGGAATCATGTATTATTTACTATAAATTATAATGATATTAGAAATTACTGAGGATTTCCAGGACCATACAAGGCACGGTGCTTTTATACAGGACATGGACATTCAAGGTATAATCAGTTATAGTACGGAGTACGTGGTTCCTTATAATACACGTTTTCCTAATGAACACTTTAGTGATGAGTCAGCACACACTGATTATAAGTAATGATACCAGAACTCACAATTTATACAGACAGTATTTGCAAGAATTTATACATTAGCATCACTTGTGCATTATATAATTATTAAAAAACGTTCACATGGTATCCATTTCCTCTGAACTAAATGAAATGATCTGGGGATAATATTGTCTTAGGTTTATTGCAAATAAGCCTGAGATGTTTCATTGAACGCTGGCTGTCATGATGTAACATTTTATCAGTAAACTATATTAACAGCACTGGTGGATCCGATCGGGGCAATCGCCCCCCTAGCAGCATCTTCATAACTTAAAATTGCTGCTGAGAGGTCCAATCAAAGGGAAGGAAGGGGCAGGGCCAACTAGGGCCAACCAATCAGCGTAGAGGAGGGGGCGCGGCTATGAAAAATCTCCCCTGCTACAAAAAAAGTCTAGGTCTGCCCCTGCTTAACAGATATTATCTGTAAACATAGAGGTCTCTCAGCATGAACAAGAGAGGAGTCAAATTATAAATGATCTTCAATAGACTTACATACAAGAAATGGAGGCTGACATTTTGAGAGCTGGACCAAAATTCAGTCTATCAATCCACAAGGTTCTTCAGCGATGCCACTAGTTATATGGGATTAAAGGTGTGAGGGGCAAGGGGGGCAGGGGTTTGCAGGACCTGGTTTATTAGTTGCTGGCCCCTCCCATGTGTCGGGTACATCATCCCTTGGCTGATCCATTCCTCCCATTCCTGCTTCTCATCATTCTGCCCCGCCCCCAGCTCACCTCTCCCTTGCGCCGGCAGTGTGCGGTGTCAGTGGTCAGCAGTAGGAGCTTTCACTCTCTGCTTTGTGACCACTAAGACACCATGTGACCTGCTTAGAGGTGAAGGGAACTCCTTGAGCACAAAGTACAAAGTGATGTGCAGCTGAGGGTCAGTCAGAGCAGGAGGTCAGCCTCGTGATGAGGTGTGTATGTGGTGGAGTATTTATTGATACATTGGGCGTGCTAATTATGTAATATTTGGGGTCATTAGGGGAAATACACCTATTGGTTAAATGTAAATGCTACAGACTTAATATTGGGGGGCCCAGAGTGTTTGTTATTTGCTCAGCTTTTGGAGAGGTGAACAGTATCTATTCCTTTTCCAAACAAGGCCCCAACATTCCAGGATCAACCAAGCAGCAACTTAACTTAAGACACTGCAAAACCAGATAGCGGAGAGAGTGTCTGCCAAATGTCTCAATTGTTGTGGGACTTTGTTGCAACTGCAGGGGGGGGGCGGGATATGACTCTCTTCACACTGTCTGTTTTAAGGTGCAGCCACGAGCACAAAACAGTGGTACGTGGAGTGTGGCCTGTGTGTTTAAAGGGGAAGTGACTGGAGTGTGGCTTAACGCTGTCTAATTGATAGCTATGCCTTGCAGGCTGTTCACTCCCGTATGGTCACACCAACATCACCCACCTCCTGTCGATATCGATTTGTGGCCAACTTGCAAGCAACACCTGCAACAAAAGGCCACTTTGAGAATGCTTTCCAGGACCACTTTAAATTTGCAACCCGTCTCTGTCTCCCATTCTTGTTGACGGGTGCCGACCCATCCTGTCAACTGTCGATTTTCCTGCATGTCTGTCCCTCTCATGCAAACATGCAGGACAAACACATGCTATGCACTTCATAGCTTGTCAGCGACAGACTCAGTGATTTGGAGGGCGCTGCCTGGCTGGCCACTGCAATTTACAGAACAGCTGCAATTTGTCTCTCTCTGCCACCTGCCTAAATATGAAACAGCAGAAATCTTCAAAGGTTTCACAAATTTTATATATGCAAAGAAATATTCCCTCTGTGATGGAATCGGTCTGACCGCCTCGTTAATATTTATCACCTACTAGTAACGATTTCTATCTTGTGAATGACGACACTCTATGCTATGAATTTGAGACATATTTGCAGACTCTCCTGGAATGTCCAGGAGACTCCCCGAAATTCAGGAGTCCCTCCTGGATCTCACCCAATTTTCTATTGGTCAGAGGCAGGGCTTTATGGCGCATTTCTCTTCATCAAAACATCACCCACTGCTCAATGAAGCGAATCGCGACATTGCACAGCAAGGGTCGAGGCCACGGTGATGACATCTGCCCATGTTGGCAAGTGTGATTTTAAACCATATGATCCCTTAATTGTTCAGGCTCCCAAAGTCTTAATCCAACTCTGTACTTGAGAACTGGTGAGCTGCATTCTCAAAATATTGGTTCAGCCTCCAAAAAAGCTAAATAGCTGCCGTAGGCAACGTGTACACTGCAAATTAGCACTAAACTCTGTACCTTTCGTGTGAAACACCTCTGTCTAACAAACACCGCCTACAGGCCATATAACAATATTAGATACATAGGCCAGGCTAATGATCTACCTGTTAGTGCTTGGAAATGTAGGCTGCTTTATCTGGTATTGCTGAGTGATGCCAGAAACGAAATACAGGTATGGATTGGTGTGGTTGATCAATTCCCAGAAGATCCAACAGAATATAATATTGCACATGACACCATAATCACCATTGGTAATTATTTATTATATATTTATATAGCACCAACATATTCCACGGTGCTGTACAATTAGTTGACTTTATTCAGACACCTCAGTTTTTGCCCCAATGGAGATTACAGTCTAATTCCCCGAAACACATTTAACCGGATAACCGACCAGGGGGTAAATGTATCAATATGCGGGTTCTTCAACACCCGCGTGTTCAGCCTCTTCCGCGATTTAATTTCAAGCGGCGCTGAATTGTAAGGGGTTAACTTCCCTTTATAATGCAGCGCCGCTTGAAATTTAATCGCGGAAGAGGCTGAACACGCGGGTATTGAAGAACCCGCATATTGATACATTTACCCCCTGGACATCTTTGGGCTGTTGGAGGAAATTTACATAAACACGGGAAGAACATATAAACACCACACAGATCACACGTGGGTAACAAGGAACCATAAGACTCGGATACAGCACCCCGAGCCACTGAGCCACAAGTGTAAGTATATCAAAGTTGCTCAATATTAATATTTATATGGGTGCTGTGACTGACGCACCTGACACCCAGGGCCGAATTAACCCGAAGTCTAACTGGGCTCCAACCCAGGGGCCTCGGGCATCCAGGGGGCCCTCGAAAGTGCTCAGCAACATTATTGATTGGTGCGGGGGTGCCCCCGGTCCGATCAATCCTGCTGAGCCTGTCACTGTAGTCCTTCCGTGGCGCTCAGTAATCTCCTTACTGAGGAGATTCCCTTAATTCAGCCCTGCTGACGTCCAGCATCGCCTGTGAATGAGCTCTACAAAACTCAGGAAAGACTGTGTCCACTGATATATACAGACATTTACTGGAAAGAGGAGGAGCGGACATTGCCATACAGTCCCCTGGTTATCAGCATACAGTCCCCCAGTTATCAGCATACAGTCCCCCAGTTATCAGCACACAGTCCCCCAGTTATCAGCATACAGCCCCCTGGTTATCAGGTGCATTAGGATCGAGTGTTCTAGTTGCACAGCAAGGTTACATAAACATACTAGTAATATATAACAACAAGTTGCACTATGGAAGGCATAAAAGGCGTTCTGCTGAAAGTATAAGCTGATGCCTGATTTCCATTACCTCCCAGCAGGAAAAAAAATGCTCTGCCGTTACCCTGTGAAACAGGATGCATACTCCTAAATTGCCTTCTCCATCTTTGAATTTTATTTAAGCAATTTCATCACACAGAGTCAAAATCTTGTTTTTGCATGTGGGTATATAACTAGACGCATTTACAGGCCGAGCTCACACCCAGTAAGGAACGCCCTGATCAACACACCTCCATCCATCAGATGGTGATAAACCTGGCACTCCTGTAGACATGCTATTTGCAAAATGAGTGCTCAATGCCTAAAATTGGGCTCATTTGCATAAAAATAAGTGCCGCAAGAGGTGCAATTTTGGTCGTTCGCAAGTGATGTTTAATGAGGGTTATAGGGAAACCACGTTCAGACATACAAATCTGTTTATGTACTACAACAACCAATCAGACATTTAATCTGCTTAGTGCCAGTTAGATAATAGAAGCAAATATCTGTTTGGCTGCTATAATTTGAGTGCAGATTCTCGCTTTCACCATTACTAGTAAATATAGCTGTCCAATCTCCACTCTGAGCCCCACTCGCTCCTCTTGTTTCAGCTGTGCTGTCTTCCACTTAGAATGTAAGCTCTGTAATGAGCCGGGTCCTCCATACCCTTTGTTTTCATGTCTACAATTATTCTCTCTGTCGTCTCTGTTTTATATATGTCCCTGTTTTATGTATGTCCTGTTTTCCCTACTGTACAGCACTGCGGAGCACTGTGGCGACTTACAATCTATGATAATAATGATAATAAATAGTCTTTCCTGTGCAAAGTGATGGCGAGCAGGAACAGCAAAGCTCTAAAAAGCTGTTTTCACAACTAATAGGGCTTAATAAATACGCCACTACATGTCTTTTCATCACAGATCAGTTAGTATCTTCGGGTTAATGGCCCTGAAGCCCCACCTGACAGGAATACTAGGATATACCCATACAGCAAAAGGATACACAGCCCCTCTGGCACGAAGTTCTCCTGGAAAGAGCAATTGTCTGTAAATGCCACTATGTGACTTGTGACGTGAGCACATGGAGTGTCACAGGCTAGCCAACACTGGTCTATCCTAATCTTCACCTTCACTTCTGTTCTGTGAGAGCTTAATTAGTCCATAAGGTTTGTGTAGTTTTTTTTCCATGGTATAAATTACCCATGTCCCCACCACCTCCCCTTTTTAATTAATTCAGTACTGTCAATTTAAAACCCATATTTGTTGTTATTGATATCTGAACTGGTGTGTTTTAAACTGCACTAACTGGTGTAAAAAAAACTATTATTTCTCCTGATGTGATTGTGCCATTAGCTATTATCTAAAACAGAAGAAATGCTGATGCCTTCTTCAGTGCTTCTCCTCCTCCAACTTGTTTAGAGTACAATAAAAGTGATGGGTGTGAAACATTTGCCAGTGGTGCACAATGAGCAGCAGTCTGTGTGTCTAGATTCCGGTGACTTAGAGTTACACAATGAAGTGACATGAGACAACCTATATTCAGGAACTGGTCTGTAAGTTGTATCAAACGGTGATAATGAAGATGAAACAGTCCCACAATTAAATGCAGCTGCTATTCAGCAGGCACATAATAAGCGTAAAGCTTCCCAGCCCAATCTGAGAAGCACAACTCCTGCCCTCCCAAAAAAACATTACACTGCAAGGGAAAGTGTAATTTATCATCAGCTAAGTGAAATCGATAATGTAATACCAGACAATGCTGCTAGTTCTACATTATCTACAACCTTACAAACAAGTCTGAAAGAGTTCTTAAGTCAATAAATAAAAGCTATACAGTACAATATGTACTATTTCCGTAAATCATTGGTTTGGACTTTATTCTAGAGTTACACGCATAATATGGTAATAGTCATGTATGTATTATGGGCAGAGTGGGTCAGTCGAGGTTTCCAGGAAACAAAACTCTGAACTTAGATCCTAATTCATCACTGACTCCTTTTAGAGAAACGCACAAAACTTGACAAACCAGATGGCAGTTCCAACAATACAAATGAACATGTTAACTGTACATATAGCATGGTTGTCCTTGTTGACGGTGGTGATGATGTTAATACATGTTGATTGTTCTGGGACTGAAGCTGCTCCTGATGACAGTTACAAAATGCAAACTGTTACATTCCCAGTCATCATCACTTAATGTTTGCAATAATTCCAAGAGATACTTCCAAACCAACCATGTCTATCGATGCCAACCTCCGTTCCTGAATGACAGAGAGGAAAGTACAGCAGCAAGCATCCTAGAGCACTGTCCTAAAAAAAAGCACCCAGCAAAAATGACAGCGTAAGAAATGATACTTTTGAGGTTTCTTGAATCTGCTTTATTTTGGAGAACTGATGGCTTGTGCAGAACCTACACGATAAGTACCGAGTTGCTATTACTTTCCAAGTAAAGCTGATTCGCTGTTTTAAGGGAAATAAAAACAGCGAATCAGCACACTTCTTTAAAGGCAAACAAAACTGAGCTCCAAATAAAAAATAAATACATGGCCCTCTCTTACTGTGTTGTACTGGCTGCTGCCTCCACAGATTGTCCATGGCTAATAGGAAATTGCCAGGGGGGATTACAGCTGGGATCTGGCAAAGCACAGCGAGCGAATTGTGATTCATAAGTAGAATAATAGAAAACCGACATTTGCTGTGATCCCAAGCCAATTTTCAGGCAAATTTTCTCTGAATCACAACAAACAGATTTTCGGTGGTTCCACTACCTGTGTAATATCACAACTCGGCACTAATCACTTGTAGTAAAACTAAATGCAACAATGAAATATATTAGTTATGAACTGTTAACACCATACTCTGAATGTTTCTCTGTATAGTGAGTGACGTCTGCACAGAATAATGACTGATAATGAGATAAATTAAACTTGTACTTTAATATAGCATGAAAATATATCGGGAAAAGAAACATAAAAAAAAAATATTTCTAGCACACATCTATTTTTTCCCAATACTAGGTGGTGTCCAGTATTATCTCATTGCAGGATTACCAAATATATAAATTTTCCAATACTAAGAAGTTAATTTATTTAACCACTATTGTGGTTGGCTTGTGATTGGCTGGTCCTATTCATTTAAGAAGTTACGGTAACTAACTTGGCATGGAGAAGCCTAGGCATATAACTAAAAAAGACTTTATTAATAGGAGAAATAGGAAAAAAAAGCATTTTTAATGCACTAATATTCACAAATATTTAATTATTAAAATAAATAAAATAGTGTTTAGAACTTTATTTAACTATTTTTGATTAAATAGTGAAACCTAAATCCAACTCTGGGCTTTCATTTCCTTTGCGCAGGCACACGCCGGCGCACAGTGTTCCCCCTTGATGTACTGGGAGATGCAGTAGCTCTGGCGCAAACATCCATTTTTTTCAAGAAAAATAGCTTATCACCCAATGATAAATAGACCCATCTGTGACTTCATTCGTGTCGGCAGTGACAACAGTGCCGCCTACAGGTCTTGAAATGTACAGTAACCAAAATGCTAATGGGAGTGTCACAGAAAATATATAAACATATTTTTTTTCTAGTTTGATGCATTACAATGATTTATTACATTTAATTTTATCCAACATATTAAAATATGTGTATAAATAATAGTTATGCTTTATATTGTCAGTTATTGAAGGTGTGTCCATAAAATAATTCAGTTATGCCATAGATTGGTTTTAAATCTGTCTCTAGATAGATAGATAGATAGATAGATAGATAGATAACTAGATAGATAGAGAGATAACTAAATAGATAGATAGATAACTAGATAGATAGATAGATATATAGATAGATAACTAGATAGATAGATAGAGAGAGAGAGATAACTAGATAGATAGATAGATAGATAGATAGATAGATAGATAGAATATAGAAAGATAGATAGATAACTAGATAGATAGATAGAATATAGAAAGATAGATAGATAGATAACTAGATAGATAGATAGATAGATAACTAGATAGATAGATAGATAGATAGATAACTAGATAGATAGATAGATAGATAGATAGATAGATAGATAGATAGATAGATGGAATATAGAAAGATAGATAGATAGATAGATAACTAGATAGATAGATAGATAGGATATAGAAAGATAGATAGATAGATAACTAGATAGATAGATAGATAACTAGATAGATAGATAGATAGAATATAGAAAGATAGATAGATAGATAACTAGATAGATAGAATATAGAAAGATAGATAGATAACTAGATAGATAGATAGATAGATAGATAGATAGATAGATAACTAGATAGATAGATAGATAGATAGATAGATAGATAGATATAATGCACAGGTTTTAAGAATTGTAATTTTTTTTCCCGACACTTCTGGATCATATAGCAGCATAACCTACAGCTGTTTTCATATTCTTTAGAATCAGATAATGTTATCCTAACAGATACACCTTAATATTGTATTGAGCAGCTGAGAGTATTGTTGTAGAAAATTCTAATTAAAACAGGTATCAGTCATGGCCGGTACAGCCATGAATAATGTAAGAGTACAGATAGCGTTGAGTGTTCTAATATTAGCATACAGAGGAGACAATGAGGATTGCAAGAGGAAGAATGATGTATCCATGATAATTAAAGTTAATATAACAAGGCTGATTCGCCTCACGGTCTTCAGGGATCATCCTGTAACAATCCAGCGGGTCTTATATCTCGGCAGAAATTTTATCTGTCATCCGATTATTGCTCTTTGCAGGTGCTAAAATAAATGCAAATATTTCTAGTTTCTACCAGATAAAATGTGATGAGATTGTTACACACATTCGGTTGTTGGAAGAAAAACTAATTATAAATGCAATATTTTATAGTGTTTGATTTGAATATAGTATTTTGCTACCAAGAAATACATTGTTTTGTTGCATTTTTCAATGATATTCTTTGAGTTTAGTATTTTGTTTGTTTTTGTATAATCTCCACATACTAATGTCCCACAAGTTGTTACCTGCAAGAAGAGAAACTTAGATACAGTGGAAATAATA
This sequence comes from Mixophyes fleayi, assembly GCF_038048845.1. Lineage (NCBI taxonomy): Eukaryota > Metazoa > Chordata > Amphibia > Anura > Limnodynastidae > Mixophyes > Mixophyes fleayi. The sequence goes on along the minus strand of NC_134407.1, from coordinate 10,153,854 downwards.
AGTCTACACACCCTTATTGAGATTGCTGGGGGTATATTTACTAAACTGCGGGTTTAGTGGAGATGTTGCCTATAGCAACCAATCAGATTCTAGTTATTCTTAAGTTAGCACATTCTACAAAATGACAGCTAGAATCTGATTGGTTGCTATAGGCAACATCTCCACTTTTTCAAACCTGCAGTTTGGTAAATATACTCCCTGGTGTTTGTGAGGTAAAGCCCAATATCAAGATAAATCATGTCAGACCTTCCCCCCCCCCTTTAATGTGACCTTACAACCAACAAAATGAAAGTTAAAAACAAAAAAAAAAGAGAAAAAATAAACATGTCAATACCTGTGTTACATTAGTATGCACACCCTTTCATAATGGGTCTCTAGCTGTATTCAGAGTTAACCAATCATATGTAAAATAATGCTAAAATTAGCAAACACCTGCCAGCGATGAAAATTATTGTGCTTAATCCCAAGTAAAGATCCGACCATTCCTGTAGGATTACCTTGAATAACTCCAAATATTAAACTATTTTGGAATTGAACCTACTTTGTCAGAAAACTAAAGATGAAGGGGATTTCTGCCATCAATTCACCATATTCACTGCAGATTTATCAGTTAATATTAATCCACTCAGTGGCCATTCATTTATTCTGCAAAAAACTCTTTTTTTTGTTAGCATAAATACGCTGTGTTAAGGATGTTCTATATTGAATAACGTATTAAGACATAATAACGCTGCCAAATAGCCACACACAATACCCAAATTTGTATTATAAAATATTTTACTGTTACATTCAATAATTCATTCACAATTAGCAGAGGGAAGATAGGCCAAAACATGAATGCTTATAGACCAAGAGACAGTAAGTGATGGAAACATTGTGTGCGAACACGGCTGACTATCATATTAAAGAGCAAGTAAACCTAAAGTACATTCATCCAAAATTCACAATTGTATTTGTAAAAGCATCAGAATGTAAAATGTACGATACGGTGCCTAGCAGAGATCAGCAAATTTTCTGTGGAATATTCGTTCCAAACTTGGCAGCAAAATTTCATACGTTTCTTTGGCGGAATTTGACCTTAAGAGTTCTCAGTTCTACTCCGGCTACCGCACACAGCAGAATTAATTCACTGTTATCATTCCAGCTATAATAATGCCAAGAAATGTGAAATTACAAAAACAGTGCTAAAACGGAATTCTGCAAAGAACAAAGCGGAAGCGGCTCTCGAATATTGTATAACCAGAACTTTGCAAACTCGATTTGTGTGAAATTTTGCTACAATTTCACATATCTCTAGTATGGATCCTTGTTATTTAGCTTAGTACAAACTATTGCTCCCTGTAATAAGCTCTTTAAAATCTTACCCTAAAACACATTGTACAAAACATCTTAAAGGTGGAGGATAATCTGTTTTATAATTTATAGGTGGAGGATAATCTGCTTTCTATTTTATGTACAAGTTTCTCATAATATACACACAGTATGGAATTCAGAGAACAGTCTTCAGCTGAAAAATACCATTATATGGACTAGAGACTCATAAGTCAGAAAAGTAGTGCATTTCCCTTTCTGCCAGAAATGTGCATGTTTTATCATCCAGCGCATACATTAGTGCACACAATTCCCTTCCTTCATGGGTTTTGAGCAGGAAGTTTGAATAACATTTTTTGGATGCTTACACTGAGGTTATCTGCAAAACTAAAAAAAGTTAAATCAAAGTGCTGCCTCCATTCAGGTTACAACACCATACTTCTCTTCACCTTACCGGTTTATAATAAAAATGGAATCTTATTTTTGCATTAGTGTTCATAACCCGCTCTGCATGGTATACGAACCATGCACCCTGCTTCCTCTCTGTAATCAAGCCTGCTAACTGCTGAAACAAATGCATTGGTGCATCAATTTTGTTTTGTGGGCCTGCAAATATACCACATTTACAAATAAACCAGGTATCGTATCTTTGTAGGGACAGATGAACATTAGAGTGGGATCACTAAATGTATATACAAAGCTTAATCATTTTCTGTCTCAGTCATAGTAAGCAACATGTATTTGTGTCAGCCTACTGATCGGCTTATTTCACAAAATCAATCAGTGCAAGATTCTATAAAAGCTCATTGTATCTTAGTAGAAAAATAAGACCATATAGATTATTTAAATACATCAATGTATACTGTCAGTGCTCTGCTAGGTAGCAGTTTTCCTAAAGTCATATTTAAGAGTCATTTGAGTGTAATACATAAAACAGGAAGAATTTCCGCTGCCAAAAGGTGGGTTGATAGCCAACTCTCCCTTTCTTCTGTTTGACATGACTTGAGCTGGAACAAACATAAAATATATTTCAACCCTGTGAATATTTCCATTTTTAAGAGCAGAATATACTATACCAAGCCTTTATAATTATAATGTTACCATGCCATACTAGTGTGTGCATGCCACTATTTATCATATAGACTAACTGGGCAAATGCCTAGGGTAGAGCGGGTAGGGTAGACCTTTTTATATTGGAGAGGGAGCACAATTACTAATTTAGGCTGTATAGGTCACAATAAACATTCACAGTTACAATCATCATTCTATAGTTGGCTTAAAGTCATTTAATTGTAATTGTAATAAGTTATTGTAATTATAACGTTATTTCCCATGACATAAGATACCAGTGCCAGTATTCCATGTATAGATACTATAAAGTACACGAGAACACTCAGAAGTATAGTAAATAATTATTGATTGGCACTTAAAATAGTAAACACGGTGTGTATTATGACCTGAACAAACTTCAGGACACATGAGGTCTTAATTACAAAGTTATGGGGGGCCTATTCAAAGATCATGAGTTCAACATATTATAGCACTGCCACTGTTAATCATTTAATGAAGGAATCTGCAGTTAGCGTTGGTTTAGGTCTCCTCCCTAGAGGAGAAGAATATGTGGTAAAGGCACCTATTATGGAAAGATGGATTTCTGAAACTCTCTCCCTGGTTCACTTCCCCTATAAAGATAAAAAGCCTAATCATAAATAACGATCATCCTATATCTTGTCTAAGAAGCTTCTAAAGGAGCCATTGTGAAGGACATGTCTTAGACCATTAGACATTCTGAAGCTTTGGACAAATCATTTTCCAGTCAGGTGATAAAGATTCTGTGATCCATGTTTGTTGGCATCAGAGGGGTCACGTGGATGGCGGTGGAGGAATTAAGTGATGTCTGGGAACCAGTTTCTTCTCAGGGAATGCAGAGTATTAACATAACTGAGAAGGTTTGAAGACATTCCTTCAAATAAATTGTTGAAGCTCTCAATGAACCAAAATATGACGGCTCATTTTAGTGTTATAGGTCAGGTCTGTATGAAAATTTTCAGTAGCAGTATTTCAATAGACAACGCCACGTACTTAATGTACGTATGGAAAGCAGGTACCAGGGTCACCAGGCAGATGGAACAAAAGCTTGCTGATGCCCATTTTGACAAGCAAGGAGCCTTCAAAACATTCTTGGTATAGTCAGCTCCCCAATGAATACTCTGTATCCTCACCCATAGATACTGGAAGCCATATCATGCCCCAAGGCAGTCTTGGTTTAAGTTACAGTGGTGCATCATCCTCACTGTGCTCAGCAAGGACTTGGAAGTCCTTAAGGATCTGGGACACGTTCTCTGATCCTTGACCTGACAGATCGTCCAGCTCGGAGTCCGGTGTCACTTCCGGCGTGGCTAAATTTGTGGGGTCGTCGGGCAGCATGGAAGGGTCAGGAGATGGAGGAGCCTTGGGAACCGATCTCTGAGAATTCTTTTGAGACATTGAGCGGCTGGCATCACGGAAACTGGCGAAAGGGGGGCGTAGGCGGACGCCTGTCTGTGCAGTGCCCTCTATGGCTTTTTGCAGCTGATAGAAAAAAAAATGAAAAACAAAATATCAATAGTAACTTTTATTAATACTATATTACCTGATGAATTTGTAAATCTAAAGAATAAATACACCCCACTGTCAATTATAAGGATATGAAAAGTCATTGAGCAGCTTTATAACCATATAAGGGCGTAGGCCCATCGTCTACATGGTTTTATACGGACACTACTGACAAGTAACATACGTTTAGTTTACAGCAGTAGCTCCCTTTAATACCAAGATTTTCTTAAAGTAAACCATAAAGATGTCATCACAACTCCCTGACTATAAATCACAATCAAAATTCACCATTTACACAGAAATTAACAAAACCGATATTAATATCACCGTGTATAATAAATGGATATACATTGACACACTGGTCTAACATTCCTTTCTCGTCTCTGTAGTCTTCTTATGATATTATTATTATTATTATTATTATTATTATCATCCTTAATTTATCAGCACCAGTTATTATCCAGTGCCTTACCAATGTTTCTCCACCATTGAATAAGCCTCTTCATACCAATCAACATTCCTGATTAAAACATCTGGACTATTTAGACAACGGTCTGGATCAAATCAAAGCCCACCCGTTCCACTAAACCTTGCCCATCTTGGGATATACCACACCTCTTTCTGGTGGGCCAAACCCCCTCTCAGTCACTAGAAATAGGGATCATTGGCAGATATGTTTCATAAACTGTACTGCATTGTGCCCAAAAGCTTTTATACAGATACCATGTAGAGGGATACAGGGTCTTAGTGCCCATTAGTGAAGAAGGGGCCAGGCAGGGTGAAAGTGGCCTAATGGGGAAAAAAGATGGTAAAACTAGAATGACATAAATTGGATAAAAGGATAATTGTCATAACAGATGCTCTGGAATTTCCACACCCTGGTAAATGGTGTTAGAGATGGGATACATTACTGCAGACTTCCAAGGACAATATACAGTATAAGGCAGTAATGGGCAACCTGATACACTCCAGGGGCCACATGGTTCGGCCCTCATACCTTCAAAAGGGCCGCACATTACTCTCAATCTCAGTAAAAAGTTGAAAAACTACATTTCATCAAAGAGAGAGACACCTATCTGTAATAACATATCAGCATTTTACACAAGTGTTACAGCTATAACAAACACATCTGACAATAAAGCAGGAAGGAGCTGGGGGCTGCAGTTGAAGGATCGGAGCACCGCATCCGGCCCTAGGGCCGCCGGTTGCCACCACTGGTATAATGACTACATTCAACAAACATTATGAAATAGGAGGAAACCGCCTTAAAGCCTAGAGGTAGATTGATCAAACCTCCTAAAGAGGAAAAGTAGAGGTGTTGCCCACAGCAACCAATCAGATTCTAGCTATCATTTAATTCGTACATTCCAGAAAATAATAGCTAAAATCTAATTGGTTGCTATGGGCAACACCTCCACTTTTCCTTTTTAAAAGGTTTGATACCTCTAGCACTCCAGCCCCTCCCCACCCCTTCAGTGTTGAACAATGGGGGAAGGTTCAATTAGAGAGAATGTAAACTGCCCCTCCAATAAAACATATATCTTGTGTGTTGAACAGTAATTTTAACTGCAATTATATTACAAGTCTGTGTACTGGGGTCATCATCACTGTTGTTCCTGTCGTGTTTATCTCACCTCTTTCAGGGCAATTACCCCTCTCAGTTTCCCTCCGCTGGTGATGTAGGCCTGGCTCAGACCGAGGAGTGAGAAGAGGGTGTGAGTCTGTAGAAAGAAAGAGAGTGCATAAGACTTTTCATAACAAAACTCGCCTCCCCCCTAAAAAAATATATTTGAATACTTTGAATGTCACAAAATAATTATTTAAATCAGAAAAGAACTAAAAAGTTGTTCAATGTATACTGCCACATATCTGGGAATGTCTGTATCACATCACAAGTCATTGACCCATACATAAACTGCAGATTTTTGTACTCCATTTGCCTGTTTAAATATCAAGCTTAAAAAAGAGACAACCAGAACGGATGATTTCTATGACTTACTTGCCATCAAGATTTCTGTATTACAGTTCAGACATCCGACCAATCAGGAAAAGGGGAGTGGTTTTTCACAAAATGGGTGTGGCTTGTGTGGATTTGGGGCATATCATAAATTGTCCTGATTTTCTAAGATGTAATAAATACTGCACATTACCATGGAAGCCTTTGGGCTGAATAACGTAAGCCACCAAACAGGCATTATCCCTTTCAGATGACTTGATGTCTCTTACATGGAGTATTAACAAATCTGCTGGTGTTTAGTTCCAGTTAAACTTGAGACAGACGTATGTGAGCTCCGGACACACCTTGTGAAGTGACGTCCTCTCCACCAGCTGGAACGGCGATGGGTCAATTAGACAGCTATCAAATGAGGCCAACTTCCCCAGCTCCTGCGCTTCCCAGACTGCGATCTGGAAATGTTAAAGCGTTTTTATTTATCTGTTCCAACAACAAATATATATTATTGTTTATTTATATAGCGCTGCCATATTACTCAGCGCTGTGCAGAGAATATTTATCGTTCATATGACTCTGCCCCATTCAGTGTCAGACTGGGGCATGAAGGGCCCACCGGGGGCTGCAACGCCAGGGGCCCACCAGAAGGGGTGTGGCCAGCCATCAAAGAGGCAGGACCAGAAACTAGAGGGGGAGTGATCAGCCCACAAAGGACAGCTAGCACCCTAGTGTAGTATAAAAAGAATGCAGTGTTTAAATAAAGAGTATACAGTCTTGACCTGCCCCATAGATTGGGCAGAACAGTCACCAAAAAAACCCCAAAAAAACAAAACAGGATTTTCCCACTAGACTCAGAACATTTGACAGACTGTCCTACCTGTTCTTGTCACCACCTGTGGCTGCTGGTTTCTTTAGTTGCGGCTTGTCTGGATCCTGGAATTTTGGGGGCCCTATCTGGAAAAAAATGGGTACATTTAGAAAATTCCAACCAGTCCGGATCTTAAATCAATAGGACCCACAATTAATACTTAAGCCTTCCTAAAGCCCCAACAATAAAGTAATAGCATTCCCATTTAATAAATTAACCTATTTCCTTCCCTTCAGACAACCCCAGCAATAAATTAATAGCATTTATGTATATTAAATATACCCATTTCCCTCAACCACTGCCATTAAATAATTCATATTCACATTTAAAAAATTGACATCATGCTCCTCAAACTCAGCCCCACATTCAATTAATAGCCCCCAAACCACCTCATCTTAAATTAATAGTCCCCACTTTAAAATTAAATTGCCGCATCACTCCACAAACAAAATAGCACCCATTAGTTAGCCACCAGCTACCACACACACATTACATTGCCACAAGCCCACTGTGCCATCACACACACATTACTGTGCCCCTTCATCACCATGCTCACCATGCTGTGCCTCCTTATGATCAAACTGCACCCTCCATGCTGCTTTTGCTCCCCCCTTCTCATGGCCCCCCATCATCACCCTGTGTCATGCTGCTCTGCCCCCCCATTCACACTCTGCCATGCTGCTCTGCCCCCCCATTCACACTCTGCCATGCTGCTCTGCCCCCCCATTCACACTCTGCCATGCTGTGCTCTGCCCCCCCTTCACACTCTGCCATGTTGTGCTCTGCCCCCCCATTCACACTCTGCCATGCTGTGCTCTGCCCCCCCTTCACACTCTGCCATGCTGTGCTCTGCCCCCCATTCACACTCTGCCATGCTGCCATGGCAGTTCACATGCCCTTATTGCCCCTCATCTTTCATGCCACTTTTTTTCTCTCCCCTCTTCCCCAAAATGACAGGCTGTGCGCTTTACTGAATTTTACTGACCTTGTCAGAAATGACTTCTGCTGCTCCTGTATTGTTCATGTAGCTCCTCTGGGCGGCAGGAGCCAAGACCTCTCCAACTGCTGGCGGCTCTTCTTTCCAGATGAGCCATGTGACATGTGACATGACTCATCTGCCAATGACTGTGTCTGTACAGCGCCTGTGCAGAGAGCCACAGTCGCGTCTAGGCTCTCTGCACTTCAATCACCAGGCTGTCACCACCCACCGGTGAATTTAGAGAACGGACCAAGCGGGGGCGTAGCTAACGGACCCAGCGGGGGGGCGTGGCTAACCAGCATCAGGGCCTACCGGTGGATTGTCCGGCTCACCGGCAGGCCAGTCCGACGCTGGCCCCATTGGAGCTTACCGTCTAAATTCCCAACCACACACACTAGGGTTCTTTTTGGTCAGAAACCAATTACACTACCAGTAAATCTTTGGAAATCCAGACAAACACACGGAGAGAAAGCAGTGTGCACAGGTGGAGGGGAAGAGTCAGTCTTAGCAAAGTATAGAGTAAGCAAGACGGTGGGCATCATCTTGCAGAGCAGTACATATATTAAGATTTCAACTTATAGAGTAAGATTATATGAGAGAGAGAGCGAGAGAGAGAGAGATTGGAACAGAAGGCCTATTTTTAGGGGTGTTGCTTGTTCAGAGGAGCTCACAGCCATTTCCGCTTCTCAATAGGACTGAATTTAGCAACAGTTGTGCTAGCCCCCACCACTTCATATCGTTACTTTGTCTCAGTCATACTTGCGAACTCTCCCCGAATCTCCAGGAGGCTCCCAAATTCGGGTAGTCTTCCTGGACTCCCAGAGGAATAGGCACCCTCCCGAATCCTAGGCGTCACAAGGCCCCGCCCCAGCTATGTGATTCCATCACCACGCCCCCTCCCACAGTTGAAGAATGAGTTGATGAATGAGAGTGTATTGCGTAGGGGAATGGTTAAATGGTGGAATTGTAGGATTTAATGAACAGGTGGGTATTCAAGGAGCGTTGCAGAATATCACATTCAGTTGCCAAAACTTGGAGCTGGTCTGCACTTCCTAAAGAGGATTTCTTTTAAATATTATCATTTGCTGGTTTGATTCTCTGTTTCATGGTCTATAAGGCTATGAGGACGCTGTTCATCTTTGTGAGCACAGATTAAGGGACCTCTGTTTCTAACTCCAAATTCTCCCAATAGCAAAGATCTCCATTGTCCTGGAAATGACTTCCCTGTCCCTGTACAATGTCAGCAGGGACCTTAATTACCCTTTCTCTTCCACCCCCTCATTGACAGCAAATTGTCTACTGCTGTCACCACCCTACTTCATCTGTCTCTCACCTCCTCTGGTGTCATTGTGTCTTCAGGTTCAGATTCCTGTGGAAAGATAAGAAGACGTTTTAGTCCTGTGACGTCACATGACAAGTGCTTTCTCCACAGAAACTTCAGGAATCACTGTCATGCAGGATGAATTATGGTCTATTACTGCCCATATTCCTAGATAACACCAGCAATACCACCCAGCAAACCTGCGGGGGATGTTCCGGTTTGGATTCCTCAGACCTGAAGATTCTTCTAAGTGAAGATAGAAATCTCTGGCAGCAACTGGCTGAAAACAGAAGATTACAATAAATACATAAACACATCTGAGGAGGAAAACGGCAAATGCAATAAGTAAATAATGCATAAGAAAATTAGAAGCAGTAATCAGCCATGGAGGATAACGAGAGGAAGCGGCTGATGGTATATGTAGGTAAGGAGGCACTTTGTGGTTATGTCAGAACACATTTTGTTTCATACATTGGGCTATTTAGAGATTGACTCAATTTACACTGAAAACATAAGTGTACGTTGCGTAAGTTTAAAAGACATAATTTGCTTGGTAGTCAGAGCTCTATGTATCTTAGGATATGTGAGATCATAGTAGGCAAAACTGCAAACATATCATTAAGATACGCTTAAAGTGTATCATGCGTGAAAAGCTAATGATGACACGCTACAGGTCGCAAGCCCCACAAATAAATGATTTGTTGAAATGGTGGACCCCAATGCGCCAAATCCACTCAAGTGCTTTCAGACTAGACTGATATTGGCAGAATGGGGGTGGGTGGGTGGCCAAAACCAGCACTAGGCTATACCAGTCAGGGCTCGCGGCAGAATAGGGTACCCTACCATAATACCAAACACTCTGATCAACACAGGCCTGTATGCCCTATGGTGTTCAGGCCTACAACAAAACTATCTCCCACCCAGGGTACATCAGCCCCATGCTGGTAGGACTAGAGCCTCGGAGGTCAGGCCGTGGGAAAGTCTCTCCAGTTATTAATATTTCTGCACAGTCACTAAGAGCTCATTTGTGGAGGAGATCTTAATGGAGCCAGATGAAGATGCCAACTGTCCCAGTGCTGAGCTTTGGTTTAGGTAAGGAATTAAAAAGGGTCAACCGTGTTTTTATTTAAACTGATTGTTTAAAACAAAAATATTGGTGTGTGTGTTTTTGTTAAATTTTTCTCTGGTATGTGGGCTCCCGCAGTCTGCCCCTTCCCTCCCTCATGCTGCCCCTTCCCTCCCTCATTCTGCCTCTTCCCTCCCTCATTCTGCCCCTTCCCTCCCTCATTCTGCCACTTCCCTCCCTCATTCTGCCCCTTCCCTCCCTCATGCTGCCCCTTCCCTCCCTCATGCTGCCCCTTCCCTCCCTCATGCTGCCCCTTCCCTCCCTCATTCTGCCCCTTCCCTCCCTCATGCTGCCCCTTCCCTCCCTCATGCTGCCCCTTCCCTCCCTCATTCTGCCCCTTCCCTCCCTCATGCTGCCCCTTCCCTCCCTCATGCTGCCCCTTCCCTCCCTCATGCTGCCCCTTCCCTCCCTCATTCTGCCCCTTCCCTCCCTCATTCTGCCCCTTCCCTCCCTCATGCTGCCCCTTCCCTCCCTCATGCTGCCCCTTCCCTCCCTCATGCTGCCCCTTCCCTCCCTCATTCTGCCCCTTCCCTCCCTCATGCTGCAACTTCCCTCCCCCAGTCTTCCCCCTTCCCTCCCTCATGCTGCAACTTCCCTCCCTCATGCTGCAACTTCCCTCCCTCATGCTGCCCCTTCCCTCCCTCATTCTGCCACTTCCCTCCCTCATGCCACCCCTTCCCTCCCTCATGCTGCAACTTCCCTCCCCCAGTCTTCCCCATCCCTCCATCATGCTGCCCCTTCCCTCCCCCATTCTGCCCCTTCCCTCCCTCATGCTGCCCCTTCCCTCCCTCATGCTGCCCCTTCCCTCCCTCATTCTGCCACTTCCCTCCCCCAGTCTTCCCCATCCCTCCCTCATGCTGCCCCTTCCCTCCCCCATTCTGCCCCTTCCCTCCCTCATTCTGCCACTTCCCTCCCTCATGCCACCCCTTCCCTCCATCGTGCTGCAACTTCCCTCCCCCAGTCTTCCCCATCCCTCCATCATGCTGCCCCTTCCCTCCCCCATTCTGCCCCTTCCCTCCCTCATGCTGCCCCTTCCCTCCCTCATGCCGCCCCTTCCCTCCCTCATGCTGCAACTTCCCTCCCCCATTCTTCCCCATCCCTCCCTCATGCTGCCCCTTCCCTCCCCCATTCTGCCCCTTCCCTCCCTCATGCTGCCCCTTCCCTCCCTCATGCTGCCACTTCCCTCCCTCATGCCACCCCTTCCCTCCCTCATGCTGCAACTTCCCTCCCCCAGTCTTCCCCATCCCTCCCTCATGCTGCCCCTTCCCTCCCCCATTCTGCCCCTTCCCTCCCTCATGCTGCTTCTTCCCTCACCCATTCTGTACCTTCCCTCCCTCATGCTGCCCCTTCCCTCCCCCATTCTGCCCCTTCCCTCCCCCAGTCTGCCCCATCCCTCCCTCATGCTGCCCCTTCCCTCCCCCATTCTGCCCCCTTCCCTCCCTCATGCTGCTTCTTCCCTCACCCATTCTGCCCCATCCCTCCCTCATGCTGCCCCTTCCCTCCCCCATTCTGCCACTTCCCTCCTTCCATGCTGCCCCTTCCCTCCCTCATGCTGCCCCTTCCCTTCCTCATGCTGCCCCTTCTCTCCCCCAGTCTGCCCCTTCCTTCCCCCAATCTGTCCCTTCTCTCCTCCATTCTGCTCTTATACACAGAGAGAAGCGCAGCAGGAACACAACTCTAAGTTTGCATGGGGCTCAAGTTGCAATTTTACATTCTTAAATGGTGATGTTAAGAGAACAACAATATTATTACACATGATATTGGGGCATTTCCTGCTGTGTGCCGGGATAACATCGCCCCAGTAATCTATTTCCCCCATTACAGTCTGGCAGCACCAATATGCAATATGCAACCTCATGTAACAAACTTCTATTTTCCTATAGATTGTAAGCTCTTTATTTGTATTATTATTATTATTATTATTATTATTATTATACTTGTCATTTCTTTGTAAGGTGCCATAGCGCTCTTTGTATGTTACAGTTATTACTGTGTTTGTTCAATACTGTGAAAAATTACAATAAATGTTAATAAATAAATAAATACCTGGCTGTGGTGAGGTACTGGGCTCCTCAGGAGAATTATTTGGGGTGATGGGACCATTGCATTCCTCTACCGGCTGTAATGAGTCACAAAGACAAGTGAGTTGTGTTTGCAGAGACATTATTATTGCTACATTCGTAGATTCGCATTGATACATTCTTACTGCTCATTCTTAGTATTACTTCTACATTCATATATTCACATTACTACATTCTTACTGCTCATTCTTAGTATTACTTCTACATTCATAGATTCACTTTGTTACATTCTTACTGCTCCTTCTTAGTATTACTTCTACATTCATCGATTCACACTGATACATTCTTACTGCTCATTCTTATTATTACTTCTACATTCATATATTCACATTGCTACATTCTTACTTCTCATTCTTAGTATTACTTCTACATTCATAGATTCACATTGTTACATTCTTACTGCTCATTCTTATTCTTACTGCTACATTCGTAGATTCACATTGCTACATTGTTACTGCTCTCTGACCTGTCTGTGCTATCTTCCTTTTCATTTGGATTTTAATATCAGTGTTGTTGTTTCCTCTGTAACCCAGCTGTACTGAGGAATATGTTGGAGATATATAAATACACAATGACGGTAATCATATCTTGTTCCGCATCTCTCTGTTTATCTGATGCTGCAGCCAAAGCCTCTTATTTATTTCACTAATTAGCTATTTGTCATTCTCATCCTTCATAACCGGTGTCTGTCAAAGCTCGGTCTAAGCATGGGCAACAAGTATTTTCATGCCCAGCAAGTGGACATTATTAAAGATCAAATGTTGTATTGCTAGAATATTCTTTAAATGTTACAGTACACAGAAGCCCAGAGCTTCATAGATCTAAGTATCTGGTTTCTAGTCTTCTAGGTAATAGAAATGCCTTATACAGACAGGGATTCAAGCATAAGCAATGTGTCAGTTTGAGGGGAAATACGTGCTTGGCTATTGGAGCTTTTTGACTCAGATGCAATGTTTCTGAAACCACATGCACCCTTTCACCACCACATCTGAGTTGGATTGTGGGAGGGGAAAAGTGGCTGTGTGACCAATAGCTACCTCACTTGGTTGTTTGTGCAACACCTGAGTTTGTCAAGAAGCATCCGCACTCGTTGGTACTTATGGTTTCTAATACAAAAGGCAGATGGTTCTTGTAACGTCTGTCTTGAGAACTTTTTAATGCTCTGATGGGCTACAGTTAGATCTAGGGTTATGATTTGACAAAGTTCTGATTGGCTACAGGTTGGTCTAGCTATTAGAACATTCTAATGCTCTGATTGGCTACAGATTGGTGTCGCTATTAGAACATTCTAATGCTCTGATTGGCTACAGGTTGGTCTAGCTATGAGAACATTCTAATGCTCTGGTTGACTACTTTTTGGCTGTGACTGTTCTGATGCTCTGACAACAAACTGGTCTAGACCAATGATCATTATAAAGCTCTGATTGGCTACAGGTCAGTCTAACTTTGTGTATATTCTAATGCTCTGTCTGGCTGCAAGTTGGTGTAGTCCTGCATATGTTCTAATACTCTGATTGGCTGCCCTTTGGACTAATCCTATGAATATTTCCGTGAACCTATTGTCCACAGGTTGCTTATAGACCGAACTAGACTCATCCATTAAAACTGTATTTCTGTTTTATACTCATGTATGCTTTAGTTTGTGATTTTGATGTCTCACCTCTTTCTTCTCTTCCTCCTCCGCTCCTGTCTCTTCTTCATCTACATACCGGAAGGAGTCCCGTTTATCCCCGGACTCTGCTGACCTCTGACCTTTGTACGGGGGCGAAGCCATATGCAATCTTCTCTCTTTACTTAGGATTCTGTCCAGCAACGCCATGATCTCTGTTCTCTCAACTGACCCCAGGAGAACCATGCATTCTGCAAGACAGGAACATCTCATAGGCAGCACAACACGACGGGCAACAAAGACTCTTCATTCTTATTTATTCATATGTAATTGTCTATTTTACTATGGAAAATTGCTTAGCAGCGCCCGGTCGCTGCCTAGTGTATGCTCACGCCTCTTCCTGCCTATGTTTGACATAAAATATAATAGACAGTATGAGGTAGGCTTACGAAAGTTTCTAAAAAGGAAAAGTGAAGGTACTGCCCATAGCAACCAATCAGATTATCTCTATAATTTTCTAGAATATACTAGATAAATGATAGCTAAAATTTGATTGGTTGCTATGGGCAACACTTCTGCTTTTCCTTTTTAGAAGGTGTAATAATCTACCCCTAAGTCTGCTATTTTATCTGATATCAGCAGGTGCTGTTACTGATCTGCCTTGTTCCTGACCCTCTGTGTGCGGACTGGCCATCCGACCACCCCAGCACTAGCGGATCCAGAGGCGGCTGATCAGAGCAATCGCCCCCCCTAGCAGCCATCTTCATACCTTAAAATTGCTGCTGAGAGGTCAGATTATTGGAAAGGAAGGAGACAGGGCCAGCCAAGCCACGTGAAATAAGGGCGTGGCTATGCAAAATCCCCCCCAAACAAAAAGTCTAGGGGGTATATTTACTAAACTGCGGGTTTGAAAAAGTGGAGATGTTGCCTATAGCAACCAATCAGATTCTAGCTGTCATTTTGTAGAATGCACTAATTAAATGAAAGCTAGAATCTGATTGGTTGCTATAGGCAACATCTCCATTTTTCCAAACCCGCAGTTTAGTAAATCTAGCCCCAGGTCTGCCCCTGCACCCCAGACTATACAATACCAGACCTTTGTCCTGGTTTCTGTCCCCAAACCTGTGCTGCCATCCTGACACTTGGCCTGTTTCCCACTTTGTCTGTATCTTGTCCTATATTCTCCTGGTACGTGCACTGTCAGCCACTGCCTACTGAGGTAAGCCAGTGGTCCGCGACCTATGGATTTCCTGGCAATGAGCGAACAATCAGTCTCTGAGCCCTAGGTTAACAGCTCCACTAGCAGCAAGCTGGGTCCACTGATTACACCCAAGACATTTTCATTCTCAATATGACCACCAGGTGTGTTGTTCAATTTAATGTATGCCTCACATTAAATTGTATATTGCAGAGGATTATAGTTCTGTCTGCTGAATAAGTTGCAACCAGTGGTCGAAGTGGAAATTTAGAATTGGCAGCAGGGAAAATGTAATGGGAATGTAAGTGAATGGAATTTGATATTTTTATAATGAAGAGAGTTGGAGAAATGTATGGTATACCACCGTATACCCTCCTACTTCCATCACTGGTTACAGCCATAAACTGCTCTAAATATTTGCAGAAAATGAAGTGATTATAAACTTAATTTGTCCACATGATGTATTAATATATTTGACCTTTAAATAGAAAGAAAGGCATCGAAATATTGAAGAAGTCACTTTTCGTTGGATTTTATGACACAAAAGTCACACACTAATATTAAAGTCCATCCTTGGGTCCTGCAATATGTACTCTGCTAAGACAGAGACAGGGTCCACAGACTCCACAGTGGAGTGGTTATGGAAAAAACACAAACTTGCAGAACTGTATATTATTAACATGCATCTGTATAATATAACAACATATTAATGAAAGTTAAAGTTTACAAACACAAGAAACTGATATTGGTTGTTTGGTTGTCTTACCGGCTGACTCCACCAGGGGCAGAGATTTGTGCATGCAGCTCTTCAGGACATTGAGAAGGTCTCCATAGGTACAGTGGGATGATATATAGCGAACGTCCCTCACCATGATATCCTCCACAAAAATGTTGTATTTGCTGTGAGAACAAAAGACAGGTTTACAAAAGTTCTTCACGCCCTGAATTAAAAGATAAATATGTCTGTGATACTCATGCTCCTCACCCTCAACTTCAAAGCTCTCCTCAACTTCTTTCCTTCATAGATCGCTGACTTTATCGTGAGATACTCTCCCTCTCACTCTCTTCGATCTACCTCTAACCTACAACTCTCTGGGATCAACCTCTCACTCCAGCCTCCAAGACTTCTCCCGTGCTGCTCCACACTTATGGAACAACCTTCGCCTGACCAGACTTTCACCCAACCTTCAATCTACCAATCACTCTTTCAAAACCCCATCTTCACTATAGCCTATTCTATTCCCACCTGACACTTCAGCCTCTGCAAGTTCTACCAGCTACAAGCCCAATCTCCACTCTAGTCCCACTAGCTCCTATTATCTCAGCCCTCTCCCTCTAGACTGCAAGATCCCAAAAGCATGGTTCTCTCTAGCCCTTGCCTCATGTCTGCACCTCCATCGTCAACCTTGCATGTACTTAATCTGTTTTATGTGCGATCTGTAACTCTGACTGTCCGGCACTGTTTAATTTTCTGGAGCCTTATAAATAAACTCTGGTGATGCTGATGATTCATGATGATTATTTATAAATAACTGAAAGTGGCTTCATCTCATTGGCTCCTTTATCTTTACCCAGTGCTGGTCATGTACGAGCGGTGGCAGCGCTGAAGCTGTTCCTTTCAACTGGAGACATTATGGGCCTGATTCAAGTCCAAAACACAACTTGTATGTAAGTTGCGTATTTAAAAAGAGTGCAGAACTTGTGAGTACTTCGACCACATTCAAATCCAAGAGTAGCTCAAGATACCTTTCTATTTGAATCTGGGTGTAAGTAGGCTCAGCCTATACAGTATTTGCCTTATGTGGACACACAGAACAGACTGCGGTATACGCACAGGCTTATATTTGATCATAAAGTAAAATAACAATGTTATCAGTATAATCATTTATATAAATATTTATTTTCAATCCTGAGATCAGCCCCCCTCCCACTATCCTTAGAACATCCCACAAAATGCACACTATGATCAGAGCTCTTTAAATATCATGTACGGGGACAATACATATATTCCAGTTGGTGTCACGTAATGCATTGTCCTTAGCCTAACCTGCATGTATCAGAGAACCTCCACATTCTGCTCAGCTACTTACATCAACATTTTGCAGCCACCAGTCAGATCTGCACCAAAATAGGCACAAAAATGTGTTCATACATTTTGTATGACAGTGTCCATTTAAACTCCGTTCATGGTTCCAAGTTCTGCCGTGTTCCCTCACATCAGGGCACATGTTACATAACATACCGCTGAGTATTTATAGTTGCAGATACAATAACTCCTGCAGGCGTGGAACCCCTGGGATCCATCTAATTAACGGCTGTGTATCCCTCAGAGATACCGTTCTACAATAACTACTTTCTAGAAAATCAAACAAGGCTGTGAGTGACAGGTGAGCTTTAATGACACACTGCTTCATGTAAGAATACATTGTGTGTTAGAGGAATACTGAGACATCAACCTTGTTATGTTTTAAATAGCTATAAAAACCCTGGGCCGAGTTAAGGCAGACCTCAGATGTTTGATTGATGACACTGAATATGGAGAAAGTCTGACTCTTCGAGAAGACCTAGAAATGAAGATGTAGGGGGCACTCATGAATCTCCTGGACATCAGGTCAATTAAAAAAAAACCTATTACTGGAAAATCAGCAGCAACATGGAGGAAGCTGTCTGATCCAGGAGATTCCAGACTGTGGTCCACGTCTTAGTACTATTGTCCATGTGGTCACTTGTCAGTTTCTGTTTTGTGTCTTTCTACCTTCTAACTTGTCCGTTGTCCTACCTGTTAATTCTTCCTCCATTTCAAACACAATTGCTTCTTTGATTTGTTAAATTTATACCGATAACAATTTTCGATACAGTTTTTGCCAGGAGAACAGAGGCGAGACAGAATGGATCGACAACGCACAAGAATGTCATTATAAAGTCGATGATAGAGCAGGGACTGGGAAGTAGAGCTTGTTGTGTGTTTCTCCGTCCCTGCTCCATCATCCAACTTGTGTCACTCCTTAGATTGTCAATCCATAGGGATCAGTTATCTATAGGTGAGAATTCTCCTCCGCTCACCTGTAACAAATGGAATAGACGGAAGATGGAAAGGATTTCTTCCTGTAGGCACCTAACATTAGAGTCATACAACGTGGGTGGGTGGGGGAAGATTGCCAGAAAAATACACTAGTGAATGAGGTGTGTTAGTTATATGTAAACAGAAAAATAGGTACTGCTGGGATCTGGAACTGAGAGTGCTAAAACTCTATGGAACTGTCCAGTTCTGAATTTTAAAGGCTAAAACCACCCAAAACAAAGTATTATGTTTTACTTTGAATGGTGTGATCTGAAATATAATAGATAACTTTACTTACCGGAGCTTTATGGATCTGACAATTTGGTGGGTTCTTGTTCAGATTACTAAACCCCAACTCATGAAATGCAAGTTGATGCAAATGAGAAGCTCTAGAGGCTGTGGCTTGGACAATCCTGAACAATGATCTCCTGGTCAGACTGCTAGAGGCATTGGGAAATCCGTCGACTCATTTCCAATGAAATTTTTATTTATTCCCTAATTCCACACAAAACTTAGATTTTAGTTTTAAGTGGAATAAGCCTTTTATTTTTAGAGCACACAGCTTGTAGGAAACCAAGTCTTTAGACTTACCTAAGTGCAAATAGAAGGGCAGTAGTATATATAACATTAAATACTAGATCAGATTTAAAAACAAACCTGCTCACATCCAACAAGACGCGTTTCGCCCAATACAAATGCTCCGGCCCTGCTGCTTCTGAACTTATTGTCCTATTGTAGTGGCCTGGTCTGAATTAAAGGCTAAGTCAACATTCTTAAATTATATAATTACCTAAAATTCCAAGACCCTAAGGGCTAGATTTACTAAGCTGCGGGTTTGAAAAAGTGGGGATGCTGCCAATAGCAACCAATCAGATTCTAGCTGTCATTTTGTAGAAGGTACTAAATAAATGAAAGCTAGAATCTGATTGGATGCTATAGGCAACATCCCCACTTTTTCAAACCCGCAGCTTAGTAAATCTAGCCCTAAGTGTGTATTGTACCTATTTTCTTGTATCATTGACTCCTAGGCTCATCAACCAAACTACTTGGAAAATTGAGAAAATTGAAAAATGCAAATTAAGCACAGATTGTCCATTATTGGTCAACCCCTTCCGGAGGGGAGGTCCAGGTAATAAGATCGGGGTTGCATGGCGATATGATTCGCAGCAAATCACATCATGGCCCCACCATGTGGGAGGGAGCCCTTCTCTCCCATAAGTCTAGGAAAGTAGGCAAGTACAACATATTTTGACATAAGTAAATAAACACATTTTAAACAGCAGTATGCATGGAATCTAAGAGAAGAAATGAAACAATGATGGCCCAGATTTTAATATCGTCAGACTTAGGTGCTATGTCTCACCTCACATGGCACGAGGACAGGTCGGGCAGGTATGGTAGTTTCTTTGTCTGGATAATGGAATCATATAGACTAGGCTGTAGATTCTGAGCCACCACGTTGGCCATAATGACAGAGATCAGCATTGGGAGGATATGTGAAATCTGACCCGTCAACTCAAAGCAGATGACGGCGGTGGAGACTGTGTGTGTGACGGCCCCCGTAAGTGCGGCCGCTCCTGGAAGACAGACGGACGAGGAGGAAGAATGCAAAAAATCAGCACAAAAAACAATAATCTGATGACAGTAAGAACATAACACTGCAACAGTTATACCACACATAGTAATGTAACTTTAAGGGACAATATAATTTTAAAAGAGTTTCCTATAAACCAACACAGTCTTGAAGAGCTTATGTTACTAAGTGAGACAAGGGTCTCAGTGCAACTCTATGCAAAGGTTATTACAAGGCCATTTACTTAAGCCAAAATATAAGTTTTTCACCATTTACTGTATAGATATATTTTCCATATCTCCATGTACAGTATGTAATTATCAGGGGCTGGCTGGACTGAGGGGCGGGGGGACATCTGTCCTAATTGGCCACTTTTTTTTTTTTTTACTTTTTTTACAATAACCCTCTCTATCCTACTAGTAAAACCAGAGGGGATCCAGTATTCAGAAGATACGGCCTGACAATACTGCAATGGACAAACCCTATAGCAACAGTGAACACTGTTGACAACCATTCAATGACCAGAGTTCACTTTCATACATCTTTCGGCCATCACCCCCTGTAAGGGAAGGGTGAGTATTTCCTGACCAACAGAGTTCCCGGACATGGGACCCATGGAGAGGATACTAGTTGTGGGGCAGGGCCACCTTAACAACTTTATGGGCCCCCGGGCAATGCAGTGTACCGGGCCCCTAAAAATAAATAAATATAATATATATGTATGTAAAAAAAACGTGATTATATATATAATCACTTTTTTTTTACATATATATATATATATATATATATATATATATAGGGGCCCCCTTAACTTACCTTAAGTCCGATCCTCTTCTTTTTTCCGCGCCGCTGAGTCTCTTCTGCCCTCTTCCGTGCTGTGGTTGCAGTGAATGCTGGGCATGACATCACGCCCAGCATTCACTACGAGCACAGCACGGAAGAGGGGACCAGGGAGGGAGCCGGATCACCACTGATGTGACCGCAAGGTAAGTATTTAAAAAAATGAAAAAAAAAAAATTATTTTTTTTTGGGGGATTTGGACGAGCCCCCCTTGCCTGCAGGGTCCCCGGGCACCTGCCCATCGTGCCCAATGGAAGAGACGGCCCTGTTGTGGGGTATGGGTTATAATGGAAATATTACAATTAGGTGGAGTTTTCCTTTTATACCTAAGATCCTAAATAAATGTAGACCTCTTCTACTGGGACATTGTCTATAGATGCAAGAAGTGTAGTAGACATATTTAGAGACAAGGGTAGTCGACATGTATGTAAGCAGCAGTATACCGATAGACTTGGTGTATACAGGACTTTGAAGAGATGTATGTTTATTTAGCAATAACAGAGGTGTAGTCTAAGTGAATTTAGGAACACAAAGAGATGTCATTGTGAAATTTATCTATACATTTTCACCAGCAGGTTAACCCCTATATAACTCAGTGGACCTCTTTCCCCACCCACTGTCTTGGTCACTCCCTCGACCTTGTCTTCTCTCATCTCTGTGATCTCTCTGACTTCTCCAACTCTCCCTTCCCACTCTCTGACCACCATCTCCTCTCCTTCACTCTGTCCTCCTCACCTGCTCCTGCCTCGTCCAAGGCGACCCTCACCAGGCGCAACCTCTTTCTCCTCCTCTCTTGAAACTCTCCTATCACCCCTTACCTCCCTGGTCTGTCCTGACCAGGCGTCCTCTCTCTACAATCTCTCCCTCACTACTGCCCTGGACGCTGTCGCCCCGACCTCTACCGTCAGCAGACGCCGCATCATTCCCCAGCCCTGGCACTCAAAACTCTCCCGCTTCCTTCAAAAGAGCTCTCGCACTGCTGAAGGCCTCTGGAGGAAATCTCGTTCCCTGGCCGACTTCCTTCACTTAAAATTCATCCTCTCTTCTTTCTGCTCCGCCCTCTCCCTTGCCAAACAATCCTTCTTTAAGTCCCTCATTTCTTCTCAGTCCTCCAATCCCCGCCGCCTCTTTGCCACCTTCAGCTCCCTACTCTCCCCCCCACCCCCTTCTGTCCCGTCTTCCCTCTCCGCTTCTGACTTTGCCACCTTTTTCTCTTCCAAAATTGAGGCCATCAGACTAAACATCTCCTCCTCCCCTTCTCCCGCCTCCCTCTTTGCTTCACCTCCCATTAACACCCAACTCTGGTGCTCCTTCTGCCCTACAACAGGTGAGGAAGTTCACTCTCTCATTCAGTCCTCTCCACCCTCTACCTGCCCTCTCGATCCCATCCCCTCTCACCTCCTTCGCTCTCTTTCTCCCACTGCCTGCTCCTACCTCGCACACCTTTTCAACCTATCACTCTCCTCTGGGGTAGTACCCTTCTCATTTAAACACGCTTTCATCTCTCCTATCCTCAAGAAACCCAATCTCGACCCCACATCTCTTGCCAATTATCGCCCTATCTCTCTTCTCCCCTATGCCTCTAAATTACTTGAGCGGATTGTCTGTAGCCATCTAACCAGGCACCTCTCGGACAATTCCCTCCTTGACACTCTCCAATCCGGCTACCGCCCCTCCACTCTACCAAAACGGCCCTGGCCAAGGTTACTAATGATCTCCTATCGGCCAAATCCAAGGGTCACTTTTCCCTACTCATCCTCCTTGACTTCTCCGCAGCCTTCGACACCGTGGACCACCCCCTCCTGCTGCAAACTCCTCTCTCTCTCGGCCTCTCTGGTTCTGTCCACGCCTGGTTCACCTCTTACCTCGCTAACCACTCCTTCTCTGTATCCACGTCTGGTTCTTCCTCCTCCCCCTACCCTCTCGCAGTAGGAGTCCCGCAGGGCTCCGTTCTTGGCCCTCTACTCTTTTCCCTCTATACTTCCTCCCTTGGTGCTCTCATCTCCTCCTTTGGCCTTCAGTATCACCTTTATGCTGATGACATTCAACTCTACATCTCTTCACCTGATCTTTCCCCCCCCCCTCCTCGCTCAGGTATCTGACTGCCTCTCCGCCATCTCCTCCTGCATGTCGGAGCGCTTTCTCAAAATCAACATTTCCAAAACTGAACCCATTGTCTTTCCTCCTCCCAACCACCCATCCCACCATGACCTCGCCATTGTCGTTAACAACACTACCATCTCCTCTGTCACCCAACTCCGCTGCTTGGGTGTCACCCTTGACTCCTCTCTCTCTTTTGCCCCCCACATTCATTCCCTTGCCCAAGCCTGTCGCTTCCAACTACGCAACATCGCCCGCATCCGTCCCTTTCTCTCTCAGGAGGCCACCAAAACCATCATACACGCACTCATCATCTCCCGCCTGGATTACTGCAACCTCCTCCTCACCGGCCTCCCCTACTCCCATCTCTCCCCCCTCCGCTCTGTACTCAACGCGGCCGCAAGTCTCATCTACCTCTCACGCCGCTCCTCCTCTGCCTCCCCTCTCTGCCTTGCCCTTCACTGGCTCCCCTTCCCCTACAGAATTCTTTTCAAACTCCTCACCACCACTTACAAGGCTCTCTCCCACTCTACTGCCCCTTATATCTCCAACCTCCTCTCCATTCACACTCCCGCCCGCTCCCTGCGCTCGGCCAATGACCGTCGCCTCTCCTCCACTCTGATCACCTCTTCCCATTCCAGAATCCAGGACTTTTCCCGCGCAGCCCCCCTTCACTGGAATGACCTCCCTCGCTCCATCCGCCTCTCTCCCACTCTGTGCTCCTTCAAACGTGCACTCAAAACTCACCTCTTTCTCAAAGCCTACCACCCATCCACTTAACCCCTATCGCCTCCGCTCATTCTCCCCTCTCTCCCATTGCCTCAACTGGCTCCTCTTGTGCCTGGTCTGTCAACCCTCCCTTAGGATGTAAGCTCGAATGAGCAGGGCTCTCTTCCCTCCTGTCTCCTTACCCGTTCTTCTGCTCCGTGTCTATTGCATCTGCCTGCCTGGAGTTTCTGAAGTATTGATACTTTTTGTTTATTGTTCTGTACTGTTATACCCTGTATAGTCTACTGTTTGTACTATGTGCGGCGCTGCGGAAACCTTGTGGCGCCTAACAAATAAATAATAATAATAATAATAATAATAATAATAACTCAGTCAGCCAGGAGATAATTACCAATCACAGCATAACCCCCAGGTAAGATCTTGTACACAATTTCATCGAACAGAATACCATTGGGGAAGATATAAGCCATCAACTCTCCGACAGTTCTTCCGAATGCCGCACCTACGAGACAGGGATAATATAACGCAAATTATAAAGCTATCAGAGGCAGGGGCGCTTTATGAATGGAGTGCCCCTGTGTGTAAGAGGGGAAGGGGCCAGAGGTGGGGTTGGCAAACCTACGTTGATTTGGTTAAAGTGATATTTGTCGAACTCACCAGTATTACGCCTGACTGTGTCAATGTGGGTGCAGGGGGCCCACAAGTTAAAGGGACAGCATGGGCCCCCTCGACTCTTGGGCCCTTGTGCTCTACAAATCTTGAAACCCATGGGAGATATGCCAGTAATCAGAAGCCATAAGGCCATTTGGATAGTGGCACAAAGAATACAGTAAAGTGATTCTATGTATAATTATTTACAATCTACTTCTCATAGTCCATAAACATATGGGCAGTATAACTGGCCCTAGTGTGTGTGCCTCTTATACGGAAAATAGATTGTAAGCTCCACTGGTGCAGGGACTGATGTGAATGATCACACATTCTTTGTTTGTACAGTGTTGCATAATAGATTGATGCTATATAGAGAATACTGTTATAGATTATGAGACTTCTAGAAGTCATAGAGAGGTCCACATATATTATACCAATCCAGTAATCTTTGAAGTGACTTCATATATATTCTTAGAATCCACATTAGGGGGTTTATTCCTGATAATACACTTGATCCATCTCTGCATCATAAGCAAAGACCAGAGAATGTAGAGTATATTTAATCTCTGTGTCTCACCAAGTATAAAGACTGGCATGAAGGCACCACATGGTATTGGCATCGTAGTAGCAATGACGGACATCAGAAACTGAAAGAGAGAGAGAAGAGACGTCCATTAGAGCATTAAATGGGATTCCTGGATGAAGCACCAGTCGCTGTAAATCATACCTTGTCACTATACTTCCCCAACTTTGCCACCCACAGCCCTGCATGCCAACTTTGGTTTAGGGGTTCTAGAAAACCAGGACCCACAAGTGACATTTTCTCGCAGCTTCTTTTTGGGAGCTGGATTATATGGAAAAGTGATAAGAAACTATTTCCTATGAATTCTAGGAAAATAAAAGGTCAGTGTTACATCGAGAAAAAACAGGACTGTCCTGGAAATACTGGGACACATATCAGCTCTACAACTTGTTTTTGCTCTTTAACAGTGCCAGGTAACTCCAGAATAAGTATAAGACCAATAACAATGCTCAGGAATACGAACATATTTTACCTACGTATTTCCTGCTGTTGTTCCATGACTGATCACGTGACTGCCCAAAGACGACCCAGTATAAATGTGACACATCAGAAAGCTCACAGGCCTTACCTTCATGATGAAGAAGAGGGGCAGAGTGACGAACACACTGACGGTCGGGTGGATGAAGGCAGCGGAACGTCCCAGGACCGAGATGTTACCCACAGGCTTTGTCCATGTGTGGTTATCAAACAGGACGCTGATACTCTCCCGGGGCATGAGCTGGGAGACCATCCAGGGATGAAGAGACAGCCAAGATAGAAAGAGTCAGTGAGAGGGACAGCAGAGAGCTAGAGACAGGCAGCGAGCACAGACACAGGCAGGCTCTTCCATTCATCAACGCTCAATTGTGCTTTCACCAGCTCTTAAAGAAAGATTAAAGCCGCTAGTTGACCTTAATATATATCAGAGGCAGAAAACTACTGAGCCATATCACATACCTGAAACACAACTGAGGTGTTTGTACTACTAAATAAGCTCATTGGTCTCTCTGTCTCACCCCTTGACAGCAGCAGGTTACTATGTTAGGGGGCAGTTGCTACTTTATCTGAGCCAGCAGAGTATGAGTAACAGGTTTGCCAGCTTGCTCTGCAGAAATAGATTGTTGGATTTATACACAGAGGTGGGTTAATATCACAGCATCTTAACCGCTTGGGAATTTCACATAGGCAAACCGAGGGGGGGGGGTTCCTAGTGCATGGAAACCCCCCTCCAAGCCTGGGACACTGTATAATTGAGGTGGCTGGACCCTGCCCCCGCTTCACACAGCTCTGCTTAAAAACGTAGAGCTGCGTGCACCTAACAGTAGTGCACAAAGCATTGCCCATGTGTATTATAGGGATAGGAAGAGTTGGAGAGCAGCCAAGCACTGTCTAATATTATAGCCACACCTCTATGCATGCTGGTCACGCCCACTGGTGGCATGGTGTGGAAACTCCCCTCTACAAATCCTGCGTTTGCCCCTGTTTCAGGTGCCGTAGGACACTTCCTAAATATATGGGGTGTATCTTAAAGCAGCAATCACACAAACAATTGTTTTCTTATTTAAAGGGGGGTATTCAATTGTCCGCGGGTTCGAGCGCGGAAAAACTATTACCGTTAATACGGTAATCTCTCGCTGGATTTCAGCTTGCAGCTCCCTGAGCTGTGAGCTGAAATCCAGCGAGTAAATTACCGTATTAACGTTTTTTCCACGCAGGATTACCGTAATAACAATTGAATATGCCCCTAAGCATGTGTCTGATCATGTTTCTTAGCTTTCTTCGTACAAAGCATTATCTTTTATTGAAAAATTCTCTTGTTGGCAAACAAATATGGCTACCAGACACACACATGGTCTGCTGCTCAGACACAGGCTCACGGCTTTCAGCATGTCACATACCAATATTCTTCTTATAGCCTGCCACAGTGATTTATATTAAAAACAACACACCTGATTTTTTGCATTGGATTCCTTTTATTTTCTAATATAACTGCAGTTGAATGTTAGGATAACACTGAACAATTTTACTGTCATGCTTTATATACAGTATAAACATAGTTTTGGGCTTCAGAAGTCCTTGGATTTAGAAATGATCTAATGTTATAGTGCGCTAATGTGTGTATTTTATCTAAATCCCCAACTAAATCTTACTGACATCCAGAATAACAGGTCTGGAACACAGCAGAAATCTCAGCATCTATTCACACTAATCAATGAGACAGTATCACAGCCAAGACTCCACATTCATGTAATCAATCAGGACGAGGTGAAAACAGGTTAGGTGTTAACAAGAAAATGACAACTAATTACTAAGACTTCAATTAAGTGCAATAAATCTAAACAACTACACAAATACTCAGGGACTGTGCTTTAATCTCCCCTATATTTAGAGCAAGTCAGATCGCACACAGGGACAGCAACCATACCAGGTTCGTAACTAGGGCAGTGCAAGAGGGGCAACAGCCCAGGGCGCAAATCTGAAGGGGGCGCAGTTTATGAATATTTTAGGTTATTTTGGTTAAAATTGAAAGCTAGGGCGGCTGCAGTTTTCCTTCTCGCCCCGGAAGTTAACATTTTAATTTACGGCTCTGAACCATAGTGTAGGTTTATGGCTTCATTTGGGGCCCCCTAAGCAGTTTGGGCCCTAGGCCAGATGTAGGCGATAGCCTGAGCAACTGTACATTCAGGATCTGAGACTACCTGCTCATCTGACAAAAGTCCCAATTTTACAAAGACAGTCCCAAATTTTGAATGCCAAAAGGGGCTTGGTCGAAAATGTTGTCTGGCCTCAACCAAAGTGGGCGTGGTTAGGGTAGATTGGGGGAGTGGCCTATTTTGACCAAACTTCTAATCGGAATCTTCCCAGGTATGTAAGTAAAACTTCCATATAACAGAATCTAATAATCCAGGGAAACTACTGTCGGGGGTATATTTACTAAACTGTGAGTTTGAAAAAGTGGAGATGCTGCCTATAGCAACCAATCAGATTCTAGCTGTCATTTTGTAGAATGTACTAAATAAATGATAACTAGAATTTGATTGGTTGTTATAGGCAACATCTCCACTTTTTCAAAGCCACAGTCTGAGGAGTATATTTACTAAATATACCCCTCTGACAGTTGGATGTGATGTACAATGACATTTGCTGCTCTATAAACCCAATCATGAAATACTAAATGGACATAGCTATTAGAAGCTTTTTATACTAATATTTAATAAATATGAATTTAGAATAATAATATATATTTAGTATTTCATCCAATTTTCAGGATAAGAGGTAACAATTGACCAAATAGGAAAATCTGTGACTGTCCCTGAACACTAGGTCCATTTGGCAGCTGTGATACAGATTACCTGATATTAATACATTAATACTATAAAAACTCATTATCGTTTTGAAAAATAGTATTTCCCTTGCAAAATAACAAACACATTTACTGCAAACAAAGGCAGAAGAAATCAAGACAAATGACAAAGCAAATAATCAAGCTGTCAACTATTTCAAGAATTCGAACAAGAGAGTTTCCCTAAACACCTTGTAAAATGTACTTTGTCCCCCCGAGTATGTGAGCCCAGCATTAGCAGGAAAGCACTGGCAGCTGAGAGCTCATTACTAAACAAATCCTGCTCTAGAGGTTTCTCACTCTGCTCTCGTACTGTGGTCTGATTCCACTACTTCACCTCCCTATGTGATTCCATCACAGAGCCAGGAAGATAATAGTATATTCAACTTAATTTTTAATATTATGCCCTTGTGACTCAACAAGTGTAACTAACAAGCTGGATGTATGAACTTTGTTTCACATTAAAGAACATTTGAGGCAACAGTTCTCCTGAAACAGTTTGGCAGAATCATCACATCACTAATCTGTGTTGCTGAGGGACCTGCTCCTTCCACTATATAATTCTCAGTCTGTAGTTTCCTGCTGTCTCTATTCTCCTCCTCACATCATATCACTGTTCCTGTCACATGCAGCCCTGTCCTCACTAATGCAACACTCATCTCCTGATAAACTCTGTGCTGCTGGGGGACCCTACTCCTTTCACTATATAACTATCAGTCTGTGGTTTCCTGCTGCCTCCACTCCCCTCCTCACATCATGTCACTTGTCCTGTCACATGCAGCCCTGTCCTCACTAACACATCACTCATCTCCTGATATAATCTGTGCTGCTGGGGACCCTGCTCCTTCCACTATATAACTCAGTCTGTGGCTTCCTGCTGTCTCTATTCCCCTCCTCCCATCATGTCACTGCCCCTGTCACATGCAGCAATGTCCTTACTAACACATCACTTATCTCCTGATATAATCTCTGCTGCTGGGGACCATGCTTCTTCGGCTATATAACTATCAGTCTGCTGTGGTTTCCTGCTGCCTCCATTCCCCTCTTCACATCCTGTTACTGCCCCTGTCACCTGCATCCCTGTCCTCACTAACACATCACTCATCTCCTGATGTACTCTGTGCTGCCGGGGACCTTGCTCCTTTCTCTATATAACTCTGTACTTGGCTGCTCTCCAACTCTCCCTATCCCCATAATATACATGGGCAATGCTGCGTGCACTACTGTTGGGTGCACACAGCTCTCCCTTTTCAAACAGAGCCGTGTGAAGCGGGAGCGGGGTCCAGCCACCTCAATTGTACAGTGCCCCAGGCTTGGAGGGGGGTTTCCAGGCACTAGAACCCCCCCCCCCCCCTCGGTTTGCCCATGTAGGGGGTCCACAACATTATCATATAGTTCAATAAAATGATCATAAACTGTGATAAAGATAATACCAATCAGTATGAAGTCAGATGGACCAAAAAAGAAGCCACTCCGTGAACTGACAGTGTCCAATTTATGACATGGACATCAGCCTGTTTAGTACTGTCCTTATCGGAGTTTATTATAAACTTATTGGGCTATATAATTGAGGACCCCCTATAATATATTTTGTGACAGTGTTTCTTCCTAAATGGGAGACATATTTTAAATGACTACACGGATTAGATGATAACATCTGTACTACTGTCAAAGTTACGCCTCCGTTCCCCAGTTAAAATCCAGCACTTCTCTGAGTTACTGTTGCATTATGACCTTGGACACCACTAAATGATTGGTTTTTAGGTAATAAAAGAGGTACTAGGAACCTTTCGGTAACTCTAACCTTACATTGTGACAACCTTAGTTTATAGTTTCAATAAATGCAAGCAATAGGACGCCACAATCCATAAATCACACACAACTTCTGACGCATGGTCTTACCTCTCCTGCCATGAACTGCCCAAATCCCGGGGGGAAGGTGAGGGTTGCTATGCAGAAGGTGATCGCAGCCGGGTAAAAGAAACGGCTTGTAGAGAAGAAAAAAGATGGAGATGGAAAATAAGTTAATTTTATTATATTTTTTAAGATATATGTTGGAAAATGACAGTTCCTAAAGAAAGCAGCATAAAATGTCTTTGTTTTATTTTTATAAACGGAATTATCCCTACTGTAAAGTAAGGGGCTTAGTAAGATGAGGCCAGGGCATTTTATTTACCTTTAATCAAGACATATAGGTGTTGCTACTCAAGGAACGCCTTTGGCCAGACTACACCACCCCTCTGCCGCTCCACCACAAAGTGGCGATCTTGCTCCGCAAACCAATGCACCGCTGTGCAGATCGAGGCACACATTGGCCCCCAAAGCTCAATTTGCGCAGAGGAGCCGCTATTTTACACCTCATAAACGACCACCGGAAGTCAACTTTAATGGTTAGATTTTTGGATTGGCTGCATGTTACCCTAGCCCCTCCTACTTTACACTTGTCGACAGTTGGACACGCAGGTGATGAAATACTCTTTGCTGCTGTTAACACACTAGTGTTCTGATTGGCTACCAGTTGTTTTAACTACGCCCACTTCATCACCTGCTCATCCTATTGTGAATAAAAAAACAGCAAATGCTGCTTGGACTCTCGTCAAATGCATCTAATTAAATGTAAGAAGTTACTGTTATTTTAATGCATGGTGGTAGCGAGTCTTAGTTATGTTTTCCAGTGACGTTTTAAAGGACAACTAGTCATAAAGTGCAAGCTGCTTCTTATAAAAGAGCTAATAGTGAATTTTACGAATATGTATGTAATGCTGGCCACAAACAGGCCAATCGTTCGTTCTACTTGTCTGGACTGTGGGATCACTTTCCAACATGGCCACATGTGAGTGGTCAATTCGCTCTTGGACCACAAGAGGGCCTCATAGTGCGATCTGAAGACGACCAGACATGTAGTTCAATAACAGTGAACGGATGGAATTCAGATTATTATTGGGCCTCTTGTGGGTACCAGCCCAGGTGCCCAACAAGGGGGTGCACTAGCAGGAACAGTTACCCAGAAGGAAGCGGTTCTAGGCGCCGGTGAAGGAGCCTAGTGGTGGCAGCAGAGCCCCTCCTACTGCGTTTAGAGGGGTGCAGTTGGGATAAAGAAAGGGCAAGGTGGCAAGGCAAGCCCCGCCGGTCTCCAGCAACATGACCAGTGGCTTAGGAGATCCATCCGGTCACACCCACAATGCATTGAGAGACATATTTCAAGTTAACCCTATTCTAGACATTGTGAGGGTATATGCCATAAATTAGTAATTGCGCACCTATATGGTAAATACAACATGGTCCACTTTCTCAGTAATGTGATTTTGGCCTGATCTGCACAAATGAGGATCATTTTCTTGCCCAAGCTTACTTACTAACGACTCAGGAAACCACTCAAGGTCTGGTTCCGCCGGATCCCGAGCACCACCTGTCGGTTCAGGTACACAAAAAATGCCCCTAGGAATCCGCAACAGATTCTGCATAGCAAGAAATGTTGTTATATCACCAGGATCAAAACTTAGCCATCAATATCTTCTATTAGAGACTGGGGGATCTTACCCGATAACTGCAAATGCTGGTAACTCCTTCAGGTCAAAGGGAAACTCCATACGGAAGTTGGTGCGGAAGAGCGCGGTGATGGTGACTGTAGAAGACAACAGGGAAACTACCTGTGATTATCGTATCCATTTCAAGCTCTGACTTGAAACCATAGTTGCCTATTCTGACAGACATTCCGAGAGACTCCCGAATTAGGTGGAGAGCTCCTGGACTTACGAGAGAACAGTCAATTTTCCCATAAGTGCTTACCTGTCTACAAGATAGGTGGTGACATGTGATTGTGTTGTCAAGCCAAGCCCACCTCAGTGATGTCATTTATAAATTCAAAATTTGTAAATTCAACATAGACATTGCTCTTTCATGGCATCCACAAGTCGTGCCCACCTCGTCTCCCAGAGAACATGTATTAAAATCAGGCAAATATATTTGGCTACTGTATTTATAGGGGCTGATTTGAGGAAATGGTTCTTTTGCAAAAGGTCCTGTAACCAATAGCGACCAATCAGCTACTAATCCTGAGGTACTTATCACCTGCCTCATACAGGAGTTAGCTGAAACAAAGTGAAATGGAGCTGACTGCAAACTCTTGATTTAGGGGGTGCTCCCTTGTCCAGCTGCAAAGAAGAACACAGACCTCGTTCAGCTCCTGAAACTGTGAGACTACATGCACCCACCAAAAGCAGGGAGACACAGCTCTAGTTGCCATTTTTCTGTAGTAAGTCATCCGGAGAGCAATAATTGGGGAACAGCTGCATCCATCCATCCCAGAAGTCAGACTTGCAACAAAAACTTGTACACAAACCCTCTAGGTCTGGTAAGGTTCTCTCCCTTTTGTAATGCTGGGTTGCAATGTGGTTTTTATTCATCTATGTGATAAGAGACTTTGAGATGTTGTGGCCTTTTTATTGTGATGTAGATAAATGATATTATGAGTATATGTGTTGTATAAACCATAAATTAAAACTGGTATACCTGCCTAGGTGGGAACCTTAGACTGAATAGTGCAGCAGCACGGTAGTTATAGGGGAGTATGCAGTCGTCGACTAAGAGCTTGTAAGGCAGAGGGCCTTCCTAGCTTGTGTACACGTAGTGAGACGAAACTCTGCCCCTGAGCCCTGACAGGCGCGTTACCTATAACAACCAAACAGATACTGTCATTTTTCTAATGCATATTGGAAAATGAGCGCAAACGGTTGATTGGTTGCTTTGGTTTATAGAACATTTGTACACATTGTATTGCATTTATATAAGCTCATAACAAAGTTGAAGGATAATATCTTGAAAACATTTTCCTAAAGTGTAAAAATATATGTGAATATTACTACATTCATTTGGAGAATATTCTGTAGTTTTAATTAACTCGTTTTTTGTTTTTTTATTCTGATCTTGCTCAATTTAGTTTGTTGATGTCTGTGAAGAGTGTATAGTCATATACTAAACACTTTTTCTTAAAAGCAAAACCAGCAACTCCTTCCAGCATTCAGTATCACAGAATCGGGACCAAATAAACCCAGCCCCAAGCAAGTTGTAAAAATAAAAAAAATAATTAAAAAAGTATTTTTCTGATTAAATAATTTGCATGGTTAATTATATTAAATGTAACACAATATATTAAAAATGTATCTGGGTGATTTTTTTTGTTGAGAACACTACTATACATTAAAGATTGAAAGCTACCAGAGGCAGACAAGTGTCTATAGGCTCCAGACAATGATAATTATTTATATAAGGCCAACAATAATATTGATAACCACACCCACTAGTAGAATAGCAGAACCTGTTACACAGCTCATTTCTCCAACCTATTGGATGATGTATAGTTTTCATCAGAAGTGTTGTTTTGTGATTATATCTGTTGCACGTTAACCGAGAAGTTTTATTGTCAAGAAAATGTTTTCCATAGAAAGACAAAGTCCCTACAGGTTGGTAACAGTACTGCACCCACACAGAGGTTAATAACAATTGGGCAGCTCAGTGCTAACAAGTGCTTGTGCCATCTTCTCTCTGTGGCTATGAGTCTTTTGTGCTGCTGGAGATGTCTAGGCAGATCAGAGCTCTCTAAATACAAGATGTTGTGCAGATTTATCTCTGTATTAAGGTGTAAATATCAAAAAATTAAAATAACAATAAATTCTCTGCTACTGTATATTTTGTGACCTTTTACTCCTTTAAATCAGAGATTAAAAAACTGTATTGGTTTTTCGGTAAGTAACTTTCCATCATTTGTACTGTTTATGGGGCGGTGAAATACTCAACCAACCTGCATCCTTGTTCCACACAGCGAGAACGCGGAAGATGAATGCGCTGAAAGTCGCTGCAAAGAATCCACGCCAGTAGTTCCTCACCGCAAAGTAGGAGGAGGTGACTTCAATGCTGAATAAGACACCTGTACGACACCACATATAAACAACAATACTATGACATAAAATCACACATCCCAACACAGCAAGACAAAACACACATATTTCCATACTTTATTCACCAAACCTCCAACTTAGTATGTAAGCTTGCCAGGAGGTCCCTGATTGGCTCCATTCCCTTTTTAGTACAGGGAGCTCAGAACAGTGCTGATTTTAGGTGCACTTACACTGTTCCTGTGAGACTCCTGTCTCTCAGTATATTTATTCCTGATTCTGGTTCTGACCCTGCTTTGGACACTGATTACTCTCTAGATCGCTGTCTGCCCTGACCTTTGCTCTGGACCCTGACTCATCTTTGGATTGCCCCCTGCCCTGACCTCTGCTCTGGATCCTGGCTGCTATCTGTATCGCTCCCAGCCTGGACCACTGGATTGGCCTTTGACTATTCTTTGGAGGCTGCCAGACCATTGCGCAGAATTTTACACCAGATCTGTGTGATTACCTGCGTTATTATTCACAGTACTGCATTGTGATCAGTGTCTCCTATAATTCTTGCTCTAGAGTCTTTTCCGAGCCCATACTACTATGTGATTAAGACCTGGGGGCACCCAAGTACCGCTGAATATCTTCCGCTCTAAGGGAAAGGGGGCTGCTAACAGTGAAGAACATGACTAGCCTGATATAGGGAATTACAGGAAGTCTGACGTCTGGTGTCACTTCCACATGTTTGCTTGAGAACACTGATAGTTTTAAGGTAGCAGCTAAGTTTATGACAACTAGGATCTACGGGTTCAATTCCAAAAGGAGAGGATTTACTGGTGAATAGCAACCAATGGTTCTAGATCTCTTGTATTGCTGGTTACCCTATTCCTCATTCATTCCTTGTCCGACTTGATAGTTACTAGAGGCTGTACAAAGGCTCCAACCCACACTCTCAGGAAATACTATAGCCCGACTTTGTATCCATATATGTTAGCAAATGAATAACAATGACATTTTAATACACAGTCAGCACGTCACTAGATAGTGTAGATCCACACTTGCCTCCTAACGGGGTCCCAAAGCAACAGCCGACACCAACAGCACATCCCACCGTGAGAACGTCAGTGTAATAATACGCCTGCTACTGATAGGCCATGGGCGACCACAGGACACAGCCAGAAGAAAGCAACATCACCGAGATGAGAAGGACCACCAATGAATTAGATAGGAAGAGTATAGCAGGCCAAATGTTGGGAATGACGATGATGGTGAGGCAGTGAAATGATTAAAGGCATTACCGAGGAAATTAAAGGATCAGAAAGAGAAGTAGACGATGGAGGAAAGGTGGGATCACAGGTGGAAGTTGGATATAAGAGGGTATAAATGATAACACCAATTGAGATAAAAGTAATATGAAGTGAGATTATACACGAACATGCACAAATGCAAAAGCACACAACACGACAGTAATGTATAGGCACAAATAAGACAACACAAACAGTAAAGAGGAGAAGAAGGAGAAATAAAATCAGACTGTGTGTTAAATAGCTCAACCCAACCCTGATTTCACAGAACCCCGATCTGCATGCTGCTAAATCCCTTCCCAGAGCTGGAGAAGATGTCAACTCCAAATGATTGAAATTGAGATGTCTTCCAGCAAAGGGAGATTAAAGAGCAAAGTTGTTTAAACAAAAAAAATAGAACACAATGCTGTTAGTAAGCAGGGAAAAGTTAGACTGGAAAAAGGCATTGGGCGCTGTTGAAGTTAGAAAGATAAGTCGACAATGGAAAGGAAGAACAACAGAGATGAGTGACAGACGAAGAGTTGATGAGTCTCAAGGCGTATACATGAGATGAAACATTTTGAGGATCCAAAGCCTGTTCAACTGGTGGCCTGATAGTGCAGAACCAAATGTTTTTAATCTATTCCGTAGATTTTCTGAGCTTTAACTCATGGTGCAGTCATTGGCTGGCACATGCCTGGATATCTAATTATGCCCCAGGAGAAGACCTCAAATCAATATTTTCATAATCATAGGTATTTTTCTTGAATTACAATTTCCCGACTAGTGATAAATTCCGTAGGGTGATGAGTGTGACAAAGGAAAAGATGGAATTTTCCACTATTAGTTACTTGATTTTTTTTTTCGAAAAGTCACATGACATTTGTGATGTATATTGTGTGCCTCACACGCATTATGTTGCAAGATTCTCTTTTACTTTCTTTTTCATAAGCCTTTTTTAAGCAATATTTCTTGGCTTGGGCAGAGCAGTGCCGGAAACACCACACCCTTAACCCTGTGCTGCTCATGTAGCTGCCTCAGAGTGACAGAAAAACAGGAAGCGACAAGGAGTGATAGGTCAGATCAAGCCACAATAGATGCAGATAGACTAAAAGTTAATATTCAAAGGCAGCACTTGCCTCCAATTGGTGCAGCAAAGCAGCATCCAACCCCCACAGCACAGGCAGCGGCCAAAAGATCCAGACGTCGGAAGGGGTCCTGAGTGAGGGCATGATATATGTGAATGGATGGAATCTGTGCATATATGGTTACATGTCGTCTTTATACATCTCCCACAATGTTTAGTAATTCCACGACTCTGATGTCTGGTGCAGAGTCTAAAGATGAAAGGGGCTCACACCAAGGTATATATTGTAGAATTTGTACTCCTAGCCGGCATCACTGTAGGAAGATGAGCAGGGTGTGGTTACCATATAGGCAAGCTCGCACATACCTAGGGCAACATGTTCAGGGGGCTGAATAGAAATGGTTTATATTAAATTGATTTAGCATCCCTCCTGCCCCCTTGTTATTATTTTGATGGGACCCAATTAATTGCTCAGTTAATCTGGGTCTCAGTACCTCCAGTAGTGTTAGGGTCTTGGTGGGGAGGGACTGTGCATTAAGAAAAAAATCTTATTAGGAGCCCGTTTTTGCCTTGTGTCCCCCCGTTCTTAAAAGAGCCCAATGCGCACGTGTTGCTAAGAGGAGACCTCTGCTCTTCTGATTCAGAACAGTTCGCTAGAGGGGAGCAGTGTTTATTTTGTCTTTAGTCTTCTGTAAATGTTAGGTGACACAGTGAGCCTGATCCATTAAGGAAAGAAAGGCAAAAAAAGGAGTAAGTTTTCTTCTGGACAAAACCATATTACAACGCAAGGGGTGCAAATTAGTGTTTTATTTTGCACATAACTTAAATACTGGCTGTTTTTTCATCTAACAAACAAATACTTAATAGCTTTATTTTTACACTGAAATGTAAAGTTGATCTAGGACATGCCCTACCCCAACTATAAATCTGCCGTTACATTTTAAATTTCTCACCCCCTCCATTGCAACATGGTTTTGCCAAGGTGCAAACTTACTCCTTTCTTTATATTTTCTTTCCTTAATAAATCAGGCCCAATGTATCTATTTAGATGAGTGGTAGCTGCCTTATCATGCAATGCAGTGCCCTCCAGTGGCCAGATTATGATCTACAAGTTGCTTGTTTGAGGTGATCTACACGTCCAGGTGTTGTTTACTTTCACTGACAATTATACATTCATGGGACACAATCACAATGAGTCATGTGACACAAGTGGGTGGGAACCAATATTCATGAGACTGTAGCCCTAGACTAGCGGACTAGGAGCCAGTGCCTAATAAATATTAGTCACAAAGTGCCCCAGTGACGTCACTGTTTCTAATGAATTGCACAGTTGCACCACTGTCAGCATTGCTGTCTCACAGCACTGGGATAATGGGTTTGATTCGGACCAAGGCACTATCTGTGTGAAGTTGGGATTTTCTCCCCCTGTTTGTTTAGGTTTCCTTTAGCTACTTCGGTTTCCTCCCATAGTTCAAAGACATACAATAGGTTAATTGGCTTCTGAAGACATTTACCCTATTGTGATTTTCCATATGGTAGGGAATATAGATTGTAAGCTCCACTGGGGAAGTGACTGACTGTTCATAAAAGCCTACCAGTCCACTACTTGATATCTCCCTTACTGGCCCACTCTCTCTACTACCACATTCAGGGATATGCTGGGGGCAGGGGGGGCATCAGCACCCCCGGGACAGTCCCATATTGGGCTACTTTTGCTGGGCTAAAATTTGCCAGACCTCCCCTGTCCACATCCTCACTTCATATCAGCCCTCTCCTTCAGCATGCACGTTCTCATGAGCAGGACCTTCCTTCCTCTTGTACTCTTCCCTGCCCCCCTTCTCCCTATCCTCCAAAATGGGCTCCATCTCCCCTGTTATTACGTTCCACATGCTGTTCTTTACGTTGATACTCCACTTTGGTTTGTTTTATGCCCCTATATGTCAGCTTTTTGTTTCTCTCTTCTTTATGCAATCAATGTTAAATTTCTTCTTCCCCGCTTTGTATAAAGCAGTGGGAATATGTATCGCCTGATAAGAATGAAGATGTAATATTCTCTGCAAAGAGCTGGGCAATATGTAGGTGCTGTATGAAAAACTTTTGATAATAATAATAATATTAATAAAACTAATAGACTGTTCACATTTGTATAGTTTCAGTACACAAATGGCTGTCTCCACTTTCTGTAGGTGATGGGGTTCTATAAGTACAAACCCACACAACTGGCTTTGTTTCTTGTATTTGGCAAAACACAAAATAATAGCACACTTCTTTGGATTTATCATTTACATTTAGAATGTAATGTAATATATAGCTACAACATTGTAGCAATAAACTAAACATCTATTAGTAGTCCTGGCTTCCTGACAACTTCCATTGTAGTGAGCTCAGTCTTTTGAGGTTGTCAACGGTGGCTTTTCGGACTTCCAGCTGGCATTCACTCATTTCACAAGCACTGATTTTCCATTGAAAGTGATAAAATAGCAGTTAAAGCAGCATTCTGGTCCTCATTCTGACACACTCCTTTCCACAGCATCACACACCTGCTTTGGCTTAAACCAACACTGTTGAACAATCATTGACCAACATCTGAGGACCACCTGCAGCAACCTTCATCTGCTACATCCAGTACATCTCACTGTTCTGGACAATGTAACTTGCTTATTTGCCCCTGTCTACTCTCCTCTAATTAACAGTGAAGAACTTTTGTCTTACCTTTGCTCTGTAACTAAAAAATCCCCAAGGTGTCAGCACAGTATAAGACCGTTCACTTTTCAATCCTCCTGCTTCTAGATTATATATCACCAAATCCAGGTCCCCACACTCCTCGCATACACTTTATTCTGATTCTACATACTATAGTAATCCAGCAAACATATCAGCTTTCTCCTATTCCACCTTCGTCTATCCTATGGAATGCACACTATGTCTGGAACAAACTAACTCGTTTCATGACATCTTCTTCTCCAACAGCCTTAACCTTCTGTCAATAACAGAAACTCACACAATCATTGACTGCACCATTTCTGGTCCTTCCACACGGTGGTCTTCACTTCACCCACACCTCCAGACCAGGAAGCAGACAACAAGGTGCGGTTGGACTCCTCTCCACATGTTGCTCATTCACAGTTCTACCAAATTCTTTCATACCTCACACTTCCAGCTTTTGACATACATACTGTACATATTTTCATACCCCTCTCTCTCAATGTTGCTGTAATCTATTGTCCCACCAGGATTAGTCCAACAATTCCTTGAACATTTCCCATCACGACAACTTCATTTCTTCTCCTCTGACATCCCTACCATCATCTTGGGTGGTTTCAACCTCCGATTGATTATCCACATTCTACTTTCACATCTAAATGACTCTTTCTAACCACCTCTCTCGGCCTCTCCTAGTAGACCAACTTTTCTACTCATCGTGATGGCCGTTATCTTTATCTTAAATGCAAAGAATGGGAGCCCCAGGCTGTAAAAGAAAAGCTACCTAGCCAGCTTACAAGGCACCACATCCTATACTATACTAAATATGAATCAAGTAAACTGGTTAAGGCGCTAATCAACAATATGTCAAAAAGGAGGAATCGCAATGCAGATAGATAATTTACTGGCTAATGTGTGTAGAACAACAAAATAATAATTATAACCATGTGTCGTGGAACAATATCAACATATTTTAAGACACCCATAGGATTGTTTTTTGATATTGCTCCATGACACATGGTTATAATTATTATTTTGCTGTGCTATACACATGATAGTCAGTAGTTATCTTTCTGCATTGTGGTTCCTCATTTTTCACATATTCTTAATTAGCGCCTTAACCAGTTTAGTTCATTCTTTTTTGCTACCTTTATCTTGTTTTCTCCAGACTTTGTTTAGTTACTGATTTCTTTAACTCATTGTCAACTACTTTCCACCTCTCTTCAAGCAATTTTCTCACCAATTTCAACATTCTCCTGTCCTGATCTGGCAGTCCCACATCTTACTCATACCCTAGGAAGAGCTTCCTTCTCGTGAGCTACTATCTCAGCCGTGGCACACAGAATAATCTCACTGCCCACCAAGACTTTGCTGTAAAGTAGAACATCATTGACAAAAGTCTCATACTTCTAACATCCTCAAGTATACTGTTATCTTCCACTGCTATTGAAATGCTTTGCTCAGGCTTCTAACCCTAAATGCCTCTTTAGTGCATGTATATCACTTGTCTGGTATCTTCTCATAATTTGATCCCACAAATAAAGATGAAGTCACTTCCCTCTCCTTCTCCTCCCACTCCACCACTTGTCCTCTCCACCCTATCCTTTCACAAAGCAGTGATTCACGGTCTCCTGTACTCATCTCAGCCGTAACTAATATCTACAATATCACCCTCTCTGCAGGTATATTTCCATCTTTATTCATTCATGCCGAAATTATTATTCTGAAAACAAATTATCTTTCAGATTATTGCCCCATCTATCAACTTCCATCTGCGTCTCTCATCATCACTCATTACCTACTCCCATTGTCGGTAATAGGATGTATCTCAGACTGCATCTGCTCTGTGGATATCCCTCCCTTGTATGCCAAAACTTTCGTCACGAAACAAGATAGGCGAACCCCCTTAATATTAACTGGTGATAGTTATTTAAAAATGACTGGAGTTTTTTTTTACAAATTAAGCTAAGAACAATGTATGTATGGCTGCCAGGCAACAGGACACACTTTCACTGATTCTGTCGGGGGTCGATTAAGTCACTGACCACCCAATTGAATCGCCTATTGAAGGCAGGCTTTGGTATTTTGAGGCCAGAGTATTGGGACTTTAGTGTCCAGCTCCAGCGTTTGTTCCTGCAATTTGCCATTGATTCCCGGTTTGACCTCTGCTGCTTGACTACCCTTCTTGGATTCTCATTTGTCTCTACTGATTACCCAGTGTGACTTTTGCTATTCCTGACTATTCCTACTGGCATCCGACTTGGCTCCATTGATTTCCTGGCTTTGACCTTTGCTGTGCCTGACTACCCTCTTGGATTCTGATTCCGCTCCATCATCATCAAACAACTTGATCTCGACTTGTTTGACCATTCTGTTAACCTTCTGCCCCACCGTTGGCTGACAGCATGTCCCATGCAGTTAAGCCCAAACCTCCTTGCGGGGTCCCTGGTGAACACCTAGGGCGTGTTAGACTACGCTCCTCTTTGCTCAACTACTGGAAAGCAGTCACCATTAAAATTGTATTGTGATCGTGACATCCATGCTATGATGGGTTGTATATATTACTGATAACTTTTTAGTAATGTTGTTCTGTAACAGAACATGGTGCACTCTGGGAAGACAATGAAATATGGAAATAAGAAATGAGATGACAGCTGGTATTATAAGTTGTTGATTTAATATTTGTAAAGTAATGATTATAATATGCCAGAGTTTTATTACTAAATAAATGTATCATGTGTGACAGGTACCAGGATTCTAGAAAGATTATACCGGGCTCAGACGATAGCTGAAGTCTTTCATTTAAATTCTACTGATTCCCTGCTCCAAAGTACGTGCGAGTCACAGAGTTTTCTATCGTTACTGAAGAGAAATCACTAGCTATAAGGAGAATCTTAGCAGCTGTGAGATGTTAACATGCAAAATATCTTTATAATTATTAACAGAACTCAGTGATTATAAAGCTATTTTGCACACAATTATATTTATTTAAATGTATGTATTGTGGGCCTACAGCTGATGTTGTTTCTTTGTTTTTATTGCCATATTAAAGTGTTGTTTGTTTAAAGTGTTGTTTGTTTATATAAAAAAAAGAAAGTTGATTCATTGATATACTTTATATAGATATACAATTATAAGATATGTTAATTAGTATTTAGCTAGATATTACGCTAGCTCTTATGTTACTGTATATAGCTGATAATTCTGTGCCCAATATAAATCGAGTTGATCTGTATGTGACCTTGTGCTTGTTTCATCACAGAATTCCTCAGTCATTTAGAATAATTCACTAATTTACACTAGGTGGCGCTCCAATCCATAAATATCCTGCTGTAAGTGATCAAACGTTACATTTCATTTTACATTATAACCCTTCACAGTTGAATAAATATAAGTTTGCAAAATGAGGTTATTCAATTAAAAGAAAGGAAACCTGAATGATCATGAAATTAGTAATCAGTTCAATTAATTCTAAACATTCCCCTGGCACACAGCAAAGTCACAGCCAATCTATACGACCATCCAAGTAAAACGCCAACGCAAGGCAGCCACAGCCAGTCCAAGGCATTGTGGGTATTCAATCATTGGCAGCCAAAAGGGCGATAAGCCAATCACAGGAAGACAAGCAAGGGGCTGCTTAAAACACAACTCAATTAACTTCAGCTCCTTACCTCATAGACGTCACAGAACACTGACATGAAGTTGCTTAAGACAGCAGCGCAGATGCTAGCAATGTGCACGAATGGACCCTGTAAGAGAGGCAGACATGGGTGTGTGAAGGCAGAATACAATCAGTGGAGTTTAAACAGGAAAAAGTCTGCAGGTTGCACTTGATTATTTATATAATACTTTATACAGAATATATTTATGGGAGATAGAGGTGGATCCAGCAACCTACAGTCAGATGCTGTGGAATGTCAAACAGGCCAGTTTGCCAAGGACAACTTAGGAGTCTATTTATTAAGACCCCTCTAAAAACAAGGAAATCTTTAATAGGGCAATTCATTAAAAAAAAGTTACGAGGGCAGGTGAGAGATGCTAATCTCTCCAGTGAAACTGGCAGACAGCGGTAACAAGTTCCTTACTGTTTGCCCTGGGACCCTCTGGGCATATATATTTACATATATATATATATAATCCTGAGATGGATGGCACATAAGGAAAATGGAGGATAATGGCGGTACTTATACCGCCACTGTTATTTATAGCCTTTACCGGCCTGAGCGTTGATGAATAGGAAGAAACCCTAAATCCTACGAAAAAAAACATTTTAGTGCTCATCGCCTTTTCATAAATATACCCCATAGTCTCAATAATACCCCGTTCACACCGCCTCAAATATCCGGGTCGAGGCTCAGTGTGAATGGGTCCTCTGTTACTTCGATTCTCGGACCCGGGTCTCTTGGAGGGTTATTCCCGGGTCCGACCCGGGGTAGCCTCCAGTCTGAAACGAAAGCTAATGAAAAGGGAAAAAAAAGAAAAACTTACATCACAATAGGAGCCAATCAAAGCTCCTCTTGTGATGTTTCCAGGGAGACCCGGGCAGACCCGTGTTCAGTGTGAACTCGGTCTACCCGGGTATTTCCTGGGGTGTCCTGCACTGTCACCCGGCAATATCCTGGGTTCATAAACCCGGGATATTGCCAGGGCAGCAGTGTGAAAGTGGTATAAGTGAAGCCCGACCTCTGTGCATGAATCTTGTAGAGACA
Source organism: Mixophyes fleayi (assembly GCF_038048845.1). NCBI lineage: Eukaryota > Metazoa > Chordata > Amphibia > Anura > Limnodynastidae > Mixophyes > Mixophyes fleayi. The sequence goes on along the minus strand of NC_134407.1, from coordinate 10,110,292 downwards.
CAGTCAACCTGCACACAGTCATGACACTACTCTAAATGTAAAATGGCAAATTCGCTCATTTTTATAATAATATGATAATATACATATTTATATAAAAAGATCCCTGTTTGACAAGTAGATCGAATATGATAAAAACATATATACGACATGTGGTTCTCATGCAGAGTCGGACGTACGTCAGTTTTATTTGTGTAACATAAGTTTTTCCGTACTGTGCATAAAGCTGTTTGCTAATTTTGTCGCATCTTACACTTATGACTCCTTACGACTGGAGAGGGACAATGAGGGAGGGAAGAGTGACCGTGGCGGAGTACAGCAGGGGCTTGTTCATGTAATTGTGTCTGGAGTAGATCTGAACATAGATACAGATACAACTATCAGGAGTCTCTCTAGCCGCTTCTGATTGGCTGATTGTGGCTTTACCGCTCCAGCTCATTCATTAGTGCGGCTGCTATATTATAGAGTCGCGGTCATCTAATCACATTACTTATCTGAGATCTCCATCTGTGGCAGGAAAGATTTTTTAAAAGGGAGGACAAAAGATATTTGTATTTAATTGTATTTCACTTAATTTAGCTGAATGCAATTAGTATTTTTTTTATTTTAAATTTGTGTCTACGGTTAATAATATTTTATGCAGGAATTGAAACTTTTGTATTTATCAGTAACACTGTCCGGATAATTTTCTCTCATATGTATAAAACTCCATTACATTATTTTATTATGTACAAATAAGGTAGCGCAACTTGTGCTAACACTGTTACACCGCATCTCTACGCTATACTTGCTCATGAGACAAACCTGGCGCATATACTGGTATTGTTGTGTTTTGGAGCTGCACGGAGCGCGAGATGTAAATGCGTTTTCATAAGCTAATGTCTGGGGTACAGATGTATCCTACTCTACGTGACATCCTGGAAAAAACATTTAAGGTTGTCTGGATAACCAGAAGTAGATTTATGTAATACATATTTATGTCAAAATTATATTTAATCTAAACACTAAGTTAATACAGTGTTAGGAGTTTTTCTGACGCCCGTGTTACAAGACCCCCCCAGGGAGTGTCCACTCTTAATAAAGATTATACTAGCTATGGTTAAGTAGTTTGTAGAATAGAATTTCACTGAGAGTGGATTCTCTCTGAAGGGGAATCCCTACTAAGACTGATCTGCTGATCTATTAAAAACATCGCAACTTATCAAGTAACTAATCTCCTGAACAGCATATTATTTTTAGATGTAATTATCATGAAATTGAAATGAAGAACCCCTCAGCTCTATGTTTGTTTTGGTCTTGAGCATATTTTTGTATGTTCATTTCTCATAATCTCTTATATCGTGTTACCCCCAATTAATATGATGTTAGTAATCACTGAGCTCATTTAAAGAGACAACATGTTTCTGGTATGTTGCAAACTGCTTAGGTTTAGACAATTTTACTTGTGCTCAAATATCTGTGCATCAGATTTTTTAGCGAGTGCTAATAATCCTCTTATTTAACAGACAAACTGTCTGCAAATCGCGTCATTTTGGCCAGCGAAATACCACAATTGTATTTTGGGCCATAATTACACGATTTATGGCGAAACGTGTAATTGAGGCGCCATCCCACCCACTTTCTAGTAGTCCAGCAAAAGTCCTGCTCTGTCAGAGTTCCGGGAGAACGCCCTGAAATTAGGGAGTCTCCCGGACATTCCAGTAGAGTAGGCAAGTACAATTTTACCTCTTTTTTTTATTCTTGTGTATTTCTGCCAGGATTAAAAACGCAATGATCATGTTAAATGCAATACAAAAAGGAGAACAAAAACACCTAATAGAAAAATGTAGTTAACACAGATGGTAAAAGTGTTAGGAACCCCTCCAGCCGGCACAACACAACCCGGAATCTACTCCGCCAGTCAGGTGTTCACTGGAGCCCCTGATGGTGGGGACAGACTGGGCCGCAGACTGACAGAGGGTCGTGAAGTGCGTACCAGCTGGGGAGAACCCAGGCCAGAGGAGTCAGGTCCACGCAGAGGTCAAGGGCCGGCAGCAGACAACGGTATCGATGAACAAGCTGAGGTCAGGGGTCACAGGCAAATATCAGAACGGGTAAACAGGCCAAAGATCAGGGTCACAGGAAACACGAGCAAGGTCCAAATCAAAGCCAAGGGTCATACACGGGGAGTCAAATAGAGATATCAGGATACAGGACAGGAACTAGCAGGTCAGCAGACTGGAACACAGAAGCTATAACCGGCAATGAGGTGGCAGACCTCATTGCCTTAAATACTTGAGACAGCCAATCAGGGCCTGGCTCAGATAGAAACCAGCCCCCTAACTTCATTAACCCGCAGGCTAGTAATTCTGTAGAGCGCATGCGCCCGGCTTCTCAATGCCGGGATGCAGCGCTGGAGCGTCTAGTCGTTGCCCCGGCAACAGCCGGGGCATGAGAGGAAGTGACGTCCCGGTCGCCATAGCGACGGCCGGGACGCAGGTGAGTGAGTCGCGGCGGCTGGGCACCGCCGCGGCTCGTAACAAAAAGTGCCATGAAATTAGCTCAATTGATAGCCAATAATTATGAACGCAGTGTATATTATCAGCTCTTGTAAAGAGCAAATTGTCAAAATTGTGTCGTGGAAATATCTCTAGTATTGGTCAACAAATGTAGACGCAGTGTGTATAAGCAGCTCTTGTGAACTGCAAACTTTCAAAATCTGCACAATGAAATATCACAAACAACACACACAGTATAATTAGTAATGTTCTAGCTCTTTGCAGAGTTAGAAGCAGCGGAGCCTATTTGGGAGTCGGGACCACGGAGCAAATTTTTTCCTTTCCCGCAATAACTAAACTAAATCTTACCCTACATTCTCTGATTTGATGGTTCAGCCGTACAGTCTTCTCTGATTGTGTTAAATTACTGGTATAATACACTTATTTCTTACACTTATTGCTGTTGCATAGATGATGTCGGAAGGTTGGAGCTGTTAGGTGATTGGGGAGAACAAGAGGATCAATGAAAAGCTGCCTAGGGGGAATAAATTGGTACAGTTGGACCTGTACATGGGCAACTTGCTCTAGAAAAACTCTGCAACCATTAATAGTTTCTCTGCCATTCCTCTCTGCTGCTGGTACGCCCTCCCTAATGTCACTTATGGACACTCGTGAAGATTTACATGGCAGCTCCTTAACCAATTCTCTGTCAAATGGGTTTTAGCACATGACTTGGGCTTGTGCTGATATACAACATATGTTAATTACTTTGACCAGCAGTCTGTTATCCGTTTGGACTTATTTTACATAAAGAATAGTGTGTAGTTGAAGATTTGCACCAGCTTTGCATTAAAGGACCACTAATCCCCAAAAAGGTTACCTCCCACATCTTTAGGGCTGTATCCTGATGTGAACCGATATAGGGCAAAGAGCCTAGATTTCAGTCATTTAAGCTACTGTGACATCACTGGCTCTGCCCCTGTTTATGAATCAACCAATCCACACAGTGCAAGTTGCCAATCTGTCAGTCACTTTGTGTCTGTTATATTATAGGTGCGTCTACCTCTTAACCTGGCAAGTAGCTGAGGAGTGATATAGAGCATAATGATCATGTTACTTATAAACACTCCAGTTATTTCATATATATTATTCAGCTCAGCAAGACACAGCCATTGAAACATGTTAATGTTAAATTGTAGCTTTAAGGGCACTTTAATAATAAGCCTACATGGGTTGTGCATTGATGTACATTATATTTTCAGTTATTCTTTTCCAGTCTGTGTTCTGCTTATTTGATTTGTCTCATGATTTTCTACAGTTGCTTCTCACCTCTTTCCCCAAGGGCATTCCGCTCCCCAACGAGGCCGTCAGTCCAATCACTTTGGCTGTGAATGCCTTGAGAGTCAAATATTCCTTCAGCACAACACCTCGGAGAATAACTTTCAGCTCAGGAATGCCAGAACCTCGGGAACAAACATGATGTTATTAAAACCTCTGGGGATGGTATTAGCATCTGCAAGTCTGACAGGTGAGAGAGACCAATTATCATTAGGTAAATATACATAAATTATTATAAAATAAATATTTTTTTAAGAGCTCTTACTTGGCCTTGTTCATTGATTACCAAGATTTGCAAGTGCAATACTCTATGATATGGAAATGTAAGACATTACATTCAGTGACTGTGAATGCACAAGTTTTGTTTTTTTCCTGAAAATATGGATGCACAATACCTTGTTAAATGCATCCATTTATCCACCTATTGCATACATAGGTGGCGCAAGTCATCTTGCACCAATTTCTTAGTAGCCTGTTATCACTACTGTCGCTACCACTATCGCTGCTACTGTGCTATTATTAACATTTAGATGCTCGCATTGTCTACATGTTGGCCTGTCTGGGCTGAAATACTCTGTGCTGACATTAACTTTATCGGTTAGCCCTTCTGCCTCACAGCACTGGGGCAATGAGATTGATTCCCAACCATGGCCTTATCTGTGTGGAGTTTGTATGTTCTCCCTGTGTTTGCGTGGGTTTCCTCCGGGTGCTCCAGTTTCCTCCCACACTCTAAAAACATACTGGTAGGTTAATTGGCTGCTGACAAAATTAACACTAGTGTGTGTGTGTGTGTGTTGGTTTGTGTATGTGTGTGTTTGTGTGTGTGTGTGTGTGTGTGTGTGTTAGGGAATTCAGACCTTGAGTTCCAATAGGGCAGGGACTGATGTAAATGACAAATATTCTCTGTCCAGTGCTGCGGAATTGGTGGCGCTATATAAATAAATGGTGATGATGATGATTATTGGCCACAGATTGTTGTAGCCAAGCCTTCTGCTTGTCCATATGCACCCAGTTTTAAAAAAATGATTCAGTAGGTGCGATGACCCCGATCAAACAAAATTAACAATGATAGGGACACTCCCAAGACACAGCCACCTTTGTACTGTGAATAGGTCCATTCCTCACAGCCATCTTATTACTGCAAGGAGTAGATGTTCTCTGTGAGATGCACCTTAGATGATGACTGTGTGTATAAACTGAGAGGTGGGAGTAGAAGGTCACACAGGGACACACATGTGACTGGCTGACAAGTAGTAGCTGTACGATGGATAACCCCTCTCTTAGCTCACTAAGTGACTCACACCAAGATAATGTTAGGGATAAATGTAGCATCTAGAAGCAACTGACCTAGTCTCCAGTTACCCCAACTGGCCACAAAGCAGCTCTATCTCAGAAACACTCCATCTGTTATTTACTTATGAGGAGAGACCAGAGGCGTTGCCTTCAAGAGATACCCAAAGATGGAACCACATTAACAAAATTCACAAGCAGCTTTATGAGATGTCTTAATAACAACACAATGGTGATGTCTGCAGGGTCCTGTGAATATCAGGCATACACATCAGTAGACAGAAGGTCAGCAGTATGACCCACCTACCTATGGCCTGTGGAGACACTATGTGGCAGAAGACTGCAGCAAATAGAATCAGGACAAGAGGATAGGTTACCCAGGCCATATACTGGAACCAGACATTATGAGACGTGCCCTGATACATCCACCTGTATGCTGGGAAAAAGAGAGAAAGAGAGACCTAGAACAGGATGACAAGCCGAAACACACCTGAGTATATGCGTTTATTATTAGTATCATTGTTTATTATTATGCATTTCATTTAATCTGTCCTTTTGCAAGATAATGTGCACTTAACCACATCGACCAATCAGAAGATAGCTTTTATCTCTCTACCGCAATTCAGGGACTGAAAGCAGATGTCTAGTTGCTGTGGTTCAATGCACGTTTGCATCAAAATGCAATGTTTATAAACGAGTATTAATGTACCCCAGGGAAAATAACCCCCAGTATGATCTCTAAATGGCATATTTCATACTGTTAGATTCCGCAAGGTACCGTCATGCGGTACACTCATAGTTACAAGCTGAGCAAACTGAGTATGGAGCAGTTGGTAAATAAATACTATTAAAAGATGACCAAAAAACTGTCCACTCACTGGGCAGAGGGATCTCAGCATGGCTGGGGTTTATTAGCCCAATTAGAAGATAGCAGCATGGATAGCAATAGAGCCCAATAATGATCCAAATTAATTCCATTGGATCTTTATCGGACATCCTCATAGTGTTCAGGTCACAACAGTTGCGATATTGGGTCAATTGCAAGATATCAACAGCAATAGTGCAGCAAAATACTTTATTGCATTCAAATTATTTAATCATTAAGTAATTTTTGCATGTATTAAGTCTTAATGCATGCAAAAATATGTGACATGCCAGTGTTTCCTTCCATAGCTAACAGACTAGAGACATGTCACTATAAAGCAATAGAACCAACAAATGTTCACAATAAGCAGGTAGAAAGAGGGGTTACCCTGTAAACTTTTTGCACTGGCATAATCCATACTCCAGCTAACCAACGCCATGACCAGCCCAAGTAGAACAAGGAAGATCCAGTCTTCTCCCAACTTCTTGATGAAATATTTCTTTACCCGTTGCACACAGGCTGAAAGACAGTAAAACAGTATAAGGCACAAGAGCTCAACGGAGACACGGAAACACACAAAAAGGAATATTATTAAAAACTTCAGTTCTTTGCTCCTACTTATGGGAGGATTTGGGGGATATCTAGCTAAATGCTAACTAGGTGCATGGACGTGGTTCATATTGTATCTTGTGCAAAAATTTTGCAAAACAAGAAGGGGTTTAGCAACAATGTGAAGAAAAATAGCCTAATATGTGCAAAAAATGAACACGGGCGATTCTCTATATTTCTCCTCGGTCTGAGATGTGTTCTGGTCACAAGGAGATGAACAGAGCAGAAATACACCCCAGGTTTGCAGGGAGGACTGCACGAGACATACAAGGGCTATAAAAGGTATTCACCCCTGTGACGATTATGTAGTATATCTAATGGCTGAAAGGTCAGTGCCATTTTGTGAATCAATCTGACTTAATGGAAAATGTAATTCTAAGGTAGGGGTGAAGAGTCTGTAAGAAGGGTTTAAAATCTTCTGCTTGAGACATTACAGTGTGCATTTCCAGGAGGGGGTCTATCAAGACTGAAATGTCCCATCTTGCTCAATTGTGTTCCCTCACACACGCCAAGTCTCAACTAGTAAGTAGTGACTCTGGTTTTAGTTCTTATTTTGAAACTTATTTGTGCAACTTATTGTATGTCTTATTATTAACTTTTTTGTAACTAAACCTTGGAAACATTTTTCAGATTAAATACATTTAATCTAGCGTGTTCTCTTTGATTCTTTGTGATTTTACGAAGCCCAGGGAGGCTCATGCTACATGTGTATGTGATTTAAGTGTGAAACATTAATTAGTGGTTTTGGTGACCGTAAGGACAGCATAATAAATCCTTTGTGGTAGCAGAAAAGGTCTATTCATTGCTAAGTGACTAAGGTGACGCAAGTCACGGCCAACTGTTCAGATTGCTGTATCTTAGACAGGCTGGGTGTTCGTGACAACCCCTTTGGACTTTTTCACATTTTGCTGTGTTACAATATGGAACCATGATGAATTTAATTGAAATCTATTCCAACTAATGAACAGAAAGTACTTGATGATATCCGGAAAAAATTTAATCCAACCATTTGTCCAAAATTTGTCTAAATTAATTGTGAACGATAAAATTGAAAAAAGCATTAGTATTTCCCCCCTTGCTGTGTCTATACTAGATTTCCTCTGAAGAAATCAACTTTTTCACAAATCACATTAGTAGTTTATTGGAGTCCACCTGTATGCAATTAAGGTGTGTTATATGATTACAGCATAAATACACCTGTCCCTGTGACCTCCCCCAGGTAGTTACTGCATTTCCAAGAAAAGACTAAAAAATTAAGACAAAAGAACATTCCAAACAGATGCCACTGACAATGTCATTGAGAAGTATCAATCAGGAAAATTAGCATGTGGAGGAGGATTCTATGGTTTGATGAGTCCAAAATGTAACTTTTCAGCCTCAATTCTAAGTCCTATGCTTGGCGCCAGCCTAACCCTGCACATCACATTGAAAAGACCATCCCTACATCTCATTAAAATAGAGGGCAAAAATGGACAGAGCAAAGTACAGAAAAATCCGGGAGGAAAACCTGCTGCAGTCTACAAGAGCGCTTGGACTTGGAGGAAGATTTGACTTACAACATGTCAAGTGACCCAAAGCAAAAGCCACAGTAGATTGTCTTACCACCAAAAAAAAATAATGCCCTGAAGTCTCCTAATCAAAGTCCAGATCTCAATCCAACTGAGCATCAATGGCAGCATTTAAAAACTGTCATCCACCAACAATCACCATCCAACCTGTTGGAGCTTGAGCAATGTTGCCAAGAAAAGTGGACTAAAATTTCAGTGTCTAGTTGTGCAAAACTGATAAACACTTGCCCATTGGGACTCAGAGCTATAATTGCTGTCAAAGGTGGTTCTACCGAGTATTGAACATGGTGGGGTAAATACTAATGCAATCACTTTTTTTTCAGTTTTTCGTTCATAATTAATTTTGACAAATGGCTGTATTATTTTTTTCTTTACATATCATCAAGTACTTTGTATTGATTAGTAGGAAAAAAATTAAATAAATACATCACAGTTTCCTATTGCAACACAACAAAATGTGAAAAAGTCCAGAGGTGGTGAATATATATATATATATATAGTACTATTTTTCTTACATCTATGCTTCTGCATTCTCCCTGCATTGTACCAAATATTCATGTGTATATGTCCCTTGCTCTAGTCATACTGATATTACCTTATGGGGTGTGTTTCTGCTTCATTCAAACCTTGGTCAATGGACCCATATGGGCAATTTATACACATTCCTGCATCCCATGAAATTCATTTATAACATCCTGTTGTATTCTATTAGGGTTTCGCAACCATTTTTACATAGCAGGTATCCCCAATATTTATCAAGTACCTCCTAAAGTGTGTTCATTTATACTATGGACCCCCATCTTTTTTATTTATATGTCGCCACAGAATCCAAAGCGCCACGCAATTAACAAAAGATAAACAGAGAAATTAGAGATAAGTAACGGACAATAGAATCAGTAAAAATCAATACAAGAGACTATAGAAAAAGCAACTACGTAAGAAGACCCAACGAGAAAAAAGGAAACATTACAAAGAGGTTGAGGAGACAGGAGGTAGAGAGGACCAAACTTGTGATAGTTAACATTAAGAGGATTACTTTAGTAAACAGAGATGACAGAGGTAGAGTGAAAAGGGCAGGTGGAGCATGAGGGGGGTATTGTCTTAGGGGGCGAGTAGGGAATATTTCTTGTCAAGGTTGGAGATGTAGGAGGGGGAAGCATTAAAGAGGGCTTTATAAGTGAGGGTAAGAAACTTGAATTGTGTTCTGGAGAGAATGGGGAGACAATGAAGAATTTTGCAGAGAGGCATAGCGGAAGACCATTGGGAGAGGAGGATTAGTCGTGACACTGCATTCAGCACATATTTTAGGAGAGACAGACATTTATTAGGCAAGCCAGAGAGGAGACGATTGCAATAATCAAGACAGGAGATGACAAGAGCATGGATGATGGTCTTGTTGGCATCCCGGGAGAGGAAAGTGCGAATCTTGGCAATGTTGGTAAGGTGGAGACAACAGGAATGGCCAATGGACTGAATGTGGGGAGTGAAATTGAGAACGAAGTCAATGATGACCACCAGGCAGCATACGTGGAGAACAGGGGAGAGGACAACATCACCAACCTTAAGGGTGATCAGAGGAGGGGATGTAATACTAGGTGGTGGAAAGATGCTAACCTCAGTTTTTTATTTATTGAGCTTGTGGTTGCGTCCAGCCATCCAGGTGGAGATGGCAGAGAGGCAATAGGACACACAGGAGAGAGGGAAGGAGAGAGGTCAGGGCAGGAAAGGTAGATTAGAGGTGCATCGCCATAGAGGTGATATTGGAGGTCAAAGGAACAGAAAAGTTCACCAAGAGAGAAGGAGTATAAAGAGAGAAAAATAATGGGCAAAGAACAGAGCCTTGGGGAACCCCAAAAGACAGAGCGACATGAGGGGAGCAGGCACCAGAGGAAGAGACACTGAAGGAACAATCTGAGAGATAGGAGGTAAACCAGAAAAGGACAGTGCCACAAAGGCCAAGGGAATGAAGGGTGTCAAGAAGGAGTGGATGGTCAACTGTGTCAAAAACGACATAGAGGTCAAGGAGCAAGAGCAATGAGAAGTGGTCCTTAGACTTTACCAAAACTAGATCATTATTCACCTTGGTGGAGTGGAGAGGATTAAGCTTTATTATAAGGGATCAAGGAGGGAGTGAATGGATAGAAATTGTGTTAAACGGTTGTAGACTAGCAGTTCAAGAGTTTGTAAAGGAATGGTAGTAGGGATATGGGGTGGTAGCTTGAGAGAGAGGCAGGGTTGAGAGATGGTTTATTGACAATGGGAGTGATGAGCACTTGTTCAAAGGTAGAAGGGAAGATGTCTATAGAGAGAGAGAGGTTGAAAATGGGAGCCTGGTGACTGCACTCACGGAATCTCCATAGCAGTTATTTTTTACAATCCGTCCCTTTGGGTTGGTGTGAGCGGTGGGAATTTATCAGACTACACAATTGTGTCAAGACTTGCAGCTATGATAATACGGGTACAGTTATCTGTTCTTTATATCACGCCAAGCCATTCTGGGTGATAGAAAGGAAGAAAGGGGAAAATGGGAAACACACACTGTAAAATGAAACTATGGCACTGTTACTAAGGGTGAAATACTGAAAATAAGAAGAGGCTGGAGCAAGGGAGGTCAGTAGACAAAACTGTATGCAATTTTCAAGGTTTTATCATTTTTAATGGAAGCCTATCAGCAAAGTTATTTGTTTTTCACAGCCAAAAACATATTTTATTGACTTTGTCATGATAGTTGCCATACAAGTAAGTTAAAATGTTATAACAGTTTCTTAATCATTAGCATTAAATAATGTCATCTACACATACATTTTTTCAGAATGAAGAATAATGTCTTTATGCAAATTAAATTTCCACCATCAAATTGCAAGCATTTTTTAGTGTTTGCATGGACAGGGTTAGCAGACGACTGTGAACTATGAATTGTGAATCTGTTGTGGTAAGTGAAATATTTCTCACCGTGACACTTGGAGTAACACTGGCTCTGAACATCAGGGGGTTTGGTCGCTTTCACTCTTTGCTTTTCCTGCTTTTCCTGCAGTAATCGAACAGCTTCTTTACGGGCAAATTGAGAGAGTTCTTCGGTATAGTGGCCATAGGTCTGGGAGCAGAACACAAGACATGTAGAAATCAAGTTACACGCAAACACAAATGGCCAATGTTCAATAAACATATTCTTCAGAATTTTTATACCCATCTAGCTGCCATCATCATTCAGATATAATCCATGTTAGAATGCTTAAACTGTCCACAAATCGCTTATTGAATCAGCTTGTCGAATTGGTACAAAAATTCAGAAATTCACAAGAATTCAAGTAAACCCATTGCAAACACAAGGAGAACATGCAAATTCCCCACAGATGGGGAACTGGTTGGAGTCGAACACATGACTCCACTATGCCACGGTGCTGCTCAAAGGGATGCAGATGCACAAGAAAGCTTGATGTTGACAAAGCCTCAGAGGTGATGAATAACCGTCCTCGGCTCACGCTATTCCTCCTTCCAGATGCACTTTCTATCTTAGAACAAATTTATACACATGTAATAAAACATCTAAAGCAGGCCTGTCCAACCTGAGACCTTCCAGGTGTTGTGAAAATACAAGCCCCAGCATGCTTTGCCAGTTGATAGCTAGCCGATAGCTGGCAGGGCATGGGACTTGTAGTTTCACAACACTTGAAGAGCCACAGGTTGGCCTGGCCAGATCTAAAGGAGCAACAGTGACACATGTAAGAAAGTCATTCCCAATGTATCTCACCCTCTTACCTCTCTGTCTAATACCCAGTCTCGTTTTATTACTATGCTGTTCCCATTTAGATCTACAGAATATTCAAGCATTATATAAATATAAATGTTAATAATAATATACACAATTAATTGAAGATATACATGAGGCTGGTGGACAGAGCAGTATTTTAGGAGGAAAAATGTAAAAGTTGAAATGTATGAAGGGAGCGCTCCTAAGTCCTAAAGAGATAATAATAATTTTGGTGGTTCCCAAAATCAAAATTTAAACATACTCCTCTGAATGTGAGAGATGGACAAACATAAATGAAAGCTATTGCATTGAATGAGGCTCATTGGGGGGAATTCAATTGCCGGCAATTATGGTAAAAATCTCTGCTCACACTCCATAAAAATTAGTGGATTTCTGTCAAATTTCTACTGCGAAGTGTCTCATGGATGTTATGGAGACACTTTATGGCTAATTGAATTCCTACCATTGTGTTATCCAGGCAAAATCGGGACCGAATAAGTCCGGCCCTCGAACCAGCCTAAATCATTCACTAAACCAGGGTTTCCCAAACCCAGTTCTCAGGGCTCCCCAACAGTGCAGGTTTTCCATATCTCCTTGCTGGAGCACAGGTGTATTCATTACTGACTGACACATTGTAACAGATCCACAGGTGGTCCTAATTATGTCACATGTGATCCAGAAAACCTGAACTGTTGGGGAGCCCTGAGGACTGGGTTTGGGAAACCCTGTACTAAACCCCGCCCAATCCACCAAACCACACCCACTTCCTGACTAAGCACCTTTCCACTTTCTTGTAACCCCCACCCCTTTTAGAATTATGACTTTTGGGAGGTATGGTTACCTTTAATGTAAGACTGAACCCCATCAAGTTTAATTATTAGTAAATTAATTATTAAAAATGCAAAACAAACTCCCAGCAAGACAGCTTCCAATTTAATCTTACAGGAGGAGTTAAATCCTTTCTGACCCCTTAATGGCAATCACATTAATTTCCTGGATCATTCATCCCAGCTATGCTATTTACTAAATATAGACACAAAGGACATTTCCTGCATGAAAGGCATCTAATCCACGTTTAAATCCAATTAGTGAACCTGCTATCACCACCTCCCTCTTAGAGAATTCCACAGCCTTGTCCCTCTTAATAGAAATACCTCTTTCTACGTTCATGGTAAAAACATCTTTCATCTCAACAGTCCTGGGAAAAGTATATTTAAAAAAATCTTTGTATCGACCTTGAATATATATGTAAATATTAATAACGTCACCATTAAAGTGTTTTAATTCCAAACAAACCAAGTACCCAAAGGCAGCAATCTACCCCATATTTGAGAAGCAGTCTGACCAGTGATTTATACAGTAGTGAAACTATATTTGAAATCATGCCTGCATTATATTAGCTTTTGCAGCAGCTGCCTGACACTGAGTGTTGGTACTGTATAATAGTATTCAAAATACCTTTGCATCGCTGCACATTCTAAAATTGCTGCCAATAGTCCCAAAAAATAACATAAGTCAATAGACCTGAACACACAAGTACTTTGTGGCAAAAAGTTTTGCTGCTGGCTGCAATGTTCGGAAGTGCTATCTCTTGGTAAAATGCAACTATGTTGTCTGGGAATAATCAATCAATTCATCCTGCAGGGGGGCTTCTAATCTTCTGTTAAAAGCAAGGTTTTTAATCAGAATTGATTTTCCATACCCCTGTGTTTGAGCCCAAACGAAAAATATTAAAAATAATTTTATTAGCCAGACTTAATTAACAACTTCATGTCCTGAGGCAAATACATTTCTGTACCGCAGCCGTGTTGCTGGAAATAACTTTATATTCTTAATCTATCCGTTAAATTATAATACTTTTCAGAGGACACTGTGCCTTCGCCTAGTAGCATTTTGGACAGCTGAACATCACAAAAGTACTTTTACGACCAGTGTTTTTCTGTTTGTTTTTTAAACTTTCATGTCCTCAATGACTGCACCAGCTACAAGTCAGATCTAAGTGCCGATTACTAGTTATGATGGCTGAGTATTCGTGCTAGAACATGTGCTTGTAAATGGGGGCAACTGTAAAAATATTTTTTATGTACAGTAGACATTAAATACATCCTATTAAATGTTTTTCATGAGTAAAAAAACCTACTTTTTTATTGTTTAATGTTTTGTCATTAATGACTATATTATTAACAGATGACATTAATTTAAAAGGTTTTTTTCTAAGCGTTCTTTTGTGACTCTATATATACTCATGTGTATTGGACACATATTATGGGCAGCACAGGGACTAAGTGGTTAGCACTTTTGCCTTACAGCACTTGGGTCATGAGTTCAATTCCCGACCATGGCCTTATCTGTAAGGATAAGGATAATCTGTATGTTCTCCCCGTGTTTGCGTGGGTTTCCTCCGGGTGCTTCGGTTTCCTCCCACACTCCCCATACTAGTAGGTTGTTTGGTGCTATCAAAATTGACCCTAGTCTCTCTCTGTCTGTGTGTGTGCATGTTAGGGAATTTAGACTGTAAGCTTCAATGGGGCAGGGACTGATGTGAGTGAGTTCTCTGTACAGCGCTGCGGAATCAGTGGCGCTATATAAATAAATGGTGATGTTGATGATGATTGGACGTGTCCTGTCTACTAGAGCAGAGCGTACCTTGACCATTCATCACCAGACATATCTTCACATTTGCTCCTTGTTGAATACGAACAAGTGTATACCCGTTTCATGTGCGTTTTAAAAAAAATCACATTACATTTGTTTTGCGTGCCTTAACGAATCAGGCTCCTTGTCTCTCAGAGTAGAATAGGGACTGGCTCCAGTCACTTTCAACTATAGCAACATTTACAGATCCAATGCTTGTTACTTCATAGATATTCCTCCAGCACCAGCAGGATCAATATGGTGACAAGTACAGAGTAACAGAAGGAATCCGGTTTGTGGGTTACCCAACACCAGCTGCTCTGTAATTTCTATTTACTTCAAACTGTGATATTACAAAAACTCAGAACGTCCTATAATAGCACACACCTCTCCTCTCCATCATGTCCTCTATCACTGCTCCATGCCTCATCTCCTTCAGTCACTTACACTCCATTTGTATTCCTAGTTCCCTCATCTTGCCGTTCATTTTATGTGGAATTGATAATTATGCGGAAATGATTAGAGTGCATTTCTTTCATCACTGTGAACGCTGATCTGAAGTCACCATTGTCCAGTAGGAGCACTCACCAGTGGTACATCAATCACACAACTGAAACACTCGCGCTACACCTGGACCTTAGTACATCCTCCCTTTCTGTGTATTGCTTTAGAGACGCGTTTATGTACTATAGAGTTGAAGGGCCAGATCATCACGCTAGGTGACCTAGGCTCCTGCATAGGGTCTGCTGAGGACTGGATTGCCCTAACTCTTTTTTAAAAACTGAGGCCCTCAGAATGAAAGGGATCTGAATTCAGGAATAGTGGGGGAACCAGTGGAGCCTTCAGTCTGCAGCTTTTTCCGCAGCAGCTATGTTCTGCAAGGCCGGTGGGCCCACAGTTGTTCTCACAAACCCAACAAGTGCCACATAGACCATAAATGGTCATGTGCTGCAGCGCCCCAAGCGCCTCTGTTACTTCGCATGCTGAGCTCCTTCAATAAGGACTCGGCACTCGCTCCTCTGACATCTGGTGCTCGGCCTCACCTGAATGAGACTGAGTGCAGCCTCATATGTCTGAGTCTGAGTGACTCACAATGAGTGGGCATCGCTGTCTGATAGCTGCTAGGGATATTTCAGACCACAGTGACCAGGCACGCTCCCCCAAGACTGCGGGATCAGGAGAGGGCTGTTGTGAGTAGAGCATTTATAATAATACTTGCTGGGGGGAGAATGCATAGCAGGCATGCTGGGGCGACCAGAGGGCTACAGGTTGCATAATACTTATCTTGTAGGGCAGCTCTCTTTGGGATTATGATGATATCTGGCTGAGTGGGACTGTGATAGGGGGGGGGGGGGTTACATGGGAAGGGCTGGCTCTGTAGAGTAGGGGATCATTACAAATATACTTTGTGTTTTAAATCTTTGGAAGTGGGTCATACCTATAAAGCAAGGTGAACGTGACATTTTATTTCTTGCGCCCCCTTTGATACAATTTGGAAAGGGGTAGGGCTAAGAGCTTATGAGTGTGACCATTTACAAAAACTATATATGACTTGCTAGAGAAAAAACAATGCTTGTTCTACCACGTCAGGACTGGTGCATTTTTTGTTTTACTTTCCGTAATGAATCAGGCCCAATATGTCCAATTATATGGCCATGATTTCATTTAATTCCTCGAGAACATACTGCTTGTGCTTGTAGTAGCTGCATACAATGTTTTTACATAATCATTGTGTTTTTCTCACAAGTCACATTTAACCGGTGTCAGCTAACGGGTTGGGTTTTTTTTTTCTGAGTACCACAACCCCAGCAACCAGGATACCTTACCTACAAATAAACACCGATTTGAAAAAAAACAGAGGACAGTGGCCCTTAACTTGGGGGTAGCAGTGTTTATAAATTTTCCTGTGCAATCGTGGTGTGCTTATGTATGGTGGTGCTATGAAATACACATATATATATATATATATATATATATATATATATACACACACACATATATATGTATATATATATATATATATATATATATATATATACACACACACATATATATGTATATATATATATATATATATATATATATATATATATAAAACTCTAATTTAGATATGTACTCATATACATAAATAATGGGGGACTCTTATATGCTTGGTGGGAAATGTTTTTGAGCATGTTTTTAAGTTGTTGGCCTCCGGGAGTCTCGAAGGGCAGGTGGACGTGAGGGTGCAGGGCATCATCCCCCCCCCCCCCTCTGCCGTGGTGCAATGACACAAATGAATCAATTTAGCACTAGGGGGTGGGCCAAAATGACCTCTCTGTCTGTATGTATTACCCAGTATTGTCTTATTAATGTTTTTCCCCAATTGTACAGCGCTACGGAATTTGCTGGCGCTATATAAATAAATGTTGATGATGATTATGCATGGAGGATCGCATCATGGAGGCCCAAAATATGTCCACTTCACTAGCAAGTGGCCAGAAGCAGGAGAATTGCCAGCTCTCCCTGAAGTCCGGGAAACCTACCCAGAATTTGGTAGTCTCCCAGTCATTCCGGGAGAGTTGGCAAGTATGTTTTAAATAATTATGTCAGGATTAAATGTATATATTTTTTCTTAAAGGTGGCAAGGTGGGTTATGGGTAAGGATCAAGGGTGGTCCGGTTCCAGGATACAGGTGAGGGGGCTGTAGCTGTATTCCTCCCTACCTCCTTTCTCTCCCTTTATTTCAGGTTGGGGTCAGCTAGACACCTTGGAGTTAAATCAGCAGGGAGTCAGGGAGTGTATTGGTATGAGATGGTACAGCCCCTTGTGACAGCTACCACATACCTGAGGAGGTGATATATCTAAATCCACTCATGGGCTAGTCTTTTTGTAGGAAATCTAACTGGAGGGACCCAGCCCTGGGACAGGTGGTGCAGAGAGGAGAGTAAATAACAGAGTGCAGAGGTCGCAGTGTTGGAGGATCCATGCATTGGAGTTTTTGTCTTCTGCTGGACTAGAGCTTGCTCACGCTTCCTGAGCGCATCACCCCATGAGTCCGAAAGCTTGGTGTGCCTGCTGGAGCAGATTCCTACCACACTGGTAGATGGGAAGAAAATTGGGCCAAGCAACTGGGATTCAACTGGGTGTGTGTTAAACCAATCTGGTATTTTTTTAAACTGTATTTTTATTCTGGAGTATCGGTAAATAATAAAAGTACTGTTGTACTTGATAATTGCTTTGCCTGAACCCCTAGAGGGTACTGGGTATACTTCTCTGGTTTAGGAAGGCACCCCTGGGTGGTCAGCCAGCGCAAAGTGGGTATAGTTGGGCCAGATAAATCCAGTATCTTCACAGCTCTATTTGTATTTTATCATTTCCACCAAATACAGAATGCAGAATGTAAAAACACAACATGGATTGCCAATCGGCAGCATGGAGAAGCACAAGTGGAACGCCCCATCGTATCGAAGATTGTATCCCTGAAACTTCGCACCTCTGGGCGACTGTTCTGCTATGAAATTCTGCCACTAGTTTGCTCAATTTCAATCTGCGCCCACACACAAAAAACACCTGCCCCAGTGATAATTGTTAAATTGCAGAGATAAGTTAGTTTTTATTGCCACGATAAGCAGCGGTGAAAGATCAGCCTTGTTGCTGCAGTCAGGACTGAGTTGATATGTAGGTCCCTAAGAATTGTTATGAACAAACATAGCAAAAGATGTGTAACTGTGTCATAATCCATATATATAGATAGATAGATAGATAGATAGATAGATAGATAGATATGAGATTTATAGATATGAGAGATAGATCAGCAGCAATTATTTATAAAGCGCCAGCAGATTCCAAAACGCTTTACAATTGGGAACAAACAGTAATAAAATAATACTATGAGATAGATTATAGATAGAAAGATATGAGATAGATAGATAGATAGAGAGATAGATATGAGATTTATAGATATGAGAGATAGATAGATAGATAGATAGATAGACAGATAGACAGATAGACAGATAGACAGATAGATAGATAGATAGATAGATAGATAGATAGATAGATATGAGATAGATAGATAGATAGATAGATAGATAGATAGATAGATATATATGAGATTTATAGATATGAGAGATAGATAGATAGATAGATAGATAGATAGATAGATATGAGATAGATATGAGATAGATAGGTAGATAGATAGATAGATAGATAGACATGAGATTTATAGATATGAGAGATAGATAGATAGATAGATAGATAGATAGATAGATAGATAGATAGATATGAGATTTATAGATATGAGAGATAGATAGATAGATAGATAGATAGATAGATAGATAGATAGATAGATAGATAGATAGATAGATATGAGATTTATAGATATGAGAGATAGATCAGCAGCAACAACAGCAGCAATTATTTATAAAGCGCCAGCAGATTCCAAAGCGCTTTACAATTGGGAACAAACAGTAATAAAATAATACTATGAGATAGATTATAGATAGATAGATATGAGATAGATAGATCAAATGCTTAGTATAATCCCTACTATTCTTTATATTGAATACAATG
The DNA here is from genome assembly GCF_038048845.1 of Mixophyes fleayi. Lineage (NCBI taxonomy): Eukaryota > Metazoa > Chordata > Amphibia > Anura > Limnodynastidae > Mixophyes > Mixophyes fleayi. The sequence continues at coordinate 10,091,212 of NC_134407.1, read as the reverse complement.
CTAACATCTATAATTATTATTTTAAAATGCTGCCATTTGAAGGTGTTTGAAAACATCTACATATTTAGAATTAAATGTTTAATTCTCCTACTTACTGTTCTCCTATTGGATAAAATGAACAGTGTGAGTGGAATTATTGGAAAATCCTGGCTTAACACAATTGTTTTTTGGCATCAGTTACGGCTGATCCGCACAGCTGGTAACGCCGGCTGTCTGGGAAGACTCGCTGATAAATGCTTTGGTGAAGCTGGTTGCTCTTCTAGGGCAGTTGAGGCCTCTGGGTTCACACAAATCTCCGAGCTATAAATAGTGGTGAAAGCTGAAGCAAAGGAATGGAGAGAGCTGCTTGTTGTTACAACACGCTCAGCAGTACACGGCCAGCTTCGGTTTGGGAAGCTTCTGTTTATATTAAATTCCAAGGATGCAAGAAAAATAAAACAAACATTATTTACTACCCTGCCTGGTGCCACCTGCTGCCCTGCACACAGCTGGGGGCCGCCACTGTGCGGTCTGAACCGATAGACGTTAGAATGCAACGTAACAATTCACTGACATCACTGAGGCGCAACCAATATTCATGAGAATACAGACTGTAAATTCACTATCATTGAGGTGTGAGGTGGGGAAAAAATGTCAATGAATTGATAGGGCGCATCCTTTTGAATATTAGTGTAGCCCACAAATAGGCTACCTCTACTTTGTGCAGGAAATGGGTTTATTGTTTAATGATGTCAATAATGTGTGCACTTAGGAGAGGTCTCCGGTTGCTGAGTCAATGATGGAAAATGTCATTCTACCTTAATAAACATATAAAGTAGCGGTCGTAACATAGTTAAGATGGGCGGAACGTGAAAAGGTGAATATAAAAGTAGCTATATAGCTGTAACACACAGTAATGTGACATAGTTTAGCTGAATGTTGCCTCTCAGTGCTAGTGTCAGGAGTTCGATTCCCGACCATGGCCTTCTCTGTGTGGAGTTTGTATGTCCTCACCGTGTTTGCGTGGGTTTCCTCCTGGTGCTCCGGTTTCCACCCATAGTCCAAAAACATACTGGTAGGTTAATTGTCTTCTGGAAAAATGGATTCTAGCTCAAATAGGGCAGGAACATAATCTCTGTACAGCGCTGCGTAATATGATTGGTGCTATATAAACAATACTGATAATAACTAGAATCTCTTTGCTCCTCTGTCACGGTTCTGTAGATAGGATTCTCTGATCTGCCCAATTTGGCACTTCTCCTAGCAAGGTGCGGAGTCTAACGAACGGACGGTGTTTACCAGGGACCGCCACAAGGCGGTTTGGTCTTAGCTGCGTCTGCCCGCAGGTCGCGGCCCCTACTAGGTGCATCAGGCGAGATCTTTTAGGGGAATGAGTAGAATGACACTAGCAGGTAGCAGGTAACGGCAGAAGAGATGGAGCACAAGCTCTGTAGACAATAAAGAGGCTAGGAGTGGTGGAGCGTAAGCTCTTTTAGACAACTAGTACAGTGGAGTGGTGGAGCATAAGCTCTATAGACAAGCAGTACAGCAGAATGGTGGAGCATAAGCTCTGTGGACAAGCAGTACAGCGGAATGGTGGAGCGTAAGCTCTGTAGACAAGTAATACAATGGAATAGTGGAGCGTGAGCTCTGTAGACAAGTAGTACAGCGGAGTGATGGAGCGTAAGCTCTGTAGACAAGTAATACAATGGAGTAGTGGAGCGTGAGCTCTGTAGACATGTAGTACAGCGGAGTGGTGGAGCGTAAGCTCTGTAGACAAGCAGTACCGTGATGAGATGAAGCGTGAGCTCTTGTAGACCGCTGTACAGCGGGATGAGATGGAGCGTAAGGTCTTGTAACCAACAGTACAGCGGGGTGAGATGGAGCGTAAGGTCTAATAGCCAGCAGTACAGTCGGGTGAGATGGAGCGTAAGCTTCTTGTAGCCAGCGGTACAGCGGAGTGAGATGGAGCATAAGCTCTTGTAGCCAGTGATACAACGGAATGATATGGAGCGTAAGGTCTTGTAACCAACAGTACAGCGGGGTGAGATGGAGCTTAAGCTCTTGTATCCAGCGGTACAGTGGAGTGAGATGGAGCGTAAGCTCTAATAGCCAGTGGTACAGTGGAGTGAGATGGAGTGTAAGCTCTTGTAGCCAGCGATACAGCGGAATGAGATGGAGCGTGAGCTCTTGTAGCCAGCGGTAAAGCGGAGTGAGATGGAGCGTAAGCTCTTGTAGCCAGCGATACAGCGGAATGAGATGGAGCGTGAGCTCTTGTAGCCAGCGGTAAAGCCAAGTGAGATGGAGCGTAAGCTCTTGTAGCCATCGATACAGCGGAATGAGATGGAGCATGAGCTCTTGTAGCCAGCGGTAAAGCGGAGTGAGATGGAGCGTAAGCTCTTGTAGCCAGCGATACAGCGGAATGAGATGGAGCGTGAGCTCTTGTAGCCAGCGGTAAAGCGGAGTGAGATGGAGCGTAAGCTCTTGTAGCCAGCGATACAGCGGAATGAGATGGAGCGTGAGCTCTTGTAGCCAGCGGTACAGCAGAGTGAGGTGGAGCGTAAGCTCTTGTAGCCAGCGGTACAGCAGAGTGAGGTGGAGCGTAAGCTCTTGTAGCCAGCGGTACAGCAGAGTGAGGTGGAGCGTAAGCTCTTATAGCCAGCGGTACAGCAGAGTGAGGTGGAGCGTAAGCTCTTGTAGCCAGCGGTACAGCAGAGTGAGGTGGAGCGTAAGCTCTTGTAGCCAGCGGTACAGCAGAGTGAGATGGAGCGTGAGCTCTGAAGACCAATAGACCACGCAGGGAGTAAAGCTGACACGTCTGAAACCAGGCAGGTAACACGATCAACAGGCACTGAGGTGTAGGGGTAAGTGCCTTTTAAAGTTTGGAGCCAGGATTGGTTGTCCAATAGGAAGCATGCAGAGGACATAGAAGATCGAGTCCGCGCATGTGCAGACCCGAAAACAGGATGCCAACGGCCGGAGCCTGGAGGTCAGCGGGAGGCAGGTAAGTGTGTCGGGCCACGGTTGTAGAAACCGAAGGACCGCCGTGTGATACTCTACTTGTGTTAACGGTTGAGATCAGGTAATGCCAATGGCCTGAACCAAATCCACTAATTGGGGCGCACTATTGACAGGATGCTGTTCTCCAAATAGACAATCCCTTTAAGAGCTTGCAGACGGTTTAATAAAGAGATAGGCAGCCAACGGCTGTTGAACTATACATCCCAGTAGCTAAACCTCTAGCTGGATAGACAAATATTGCCGCCTCTGCCAGATATATTATTCACCTGTGCAGAGTAAGCAATATAGCAGTCTCCAATTATTCTAATAAATCAAAACATTAAAAAGAAATTGTGACCTCATTTATTGATTTACTTATTTATTATTTAACTGTAAAAACACCCCTTTTGTTAAAATTTACTTTACTTTTGTTGGGACTTGCATTCATATAGGAAAATGTTATGATATCCATGTAAATAAATTAGTAGAAGACAAGGTAACGAGTGGGGGTAATATAAATACTGTGAAATAAGATATTGTATTTGAAACTGGTTGTAAGATATGTAATTGTGAACAGTTTTTAATATTTGCGTCATCATGAAAACCATTACGCATGTCTGTTGAGACGTGATAACCCCTCACACCCCCCACTCCATACTCTCGTTACAATGTTGACCAATGAGAGGAGCTATTGGGCTGACAGGAGAGCTTGTGCCTGACTGGTGGCGGATGATCGAGGAGCCGCTCTCAGCCAGTCAGAGAGTGAGTAGATTACGACTGGGGCGGAGTAAGCACAGATAAGGTAACAGATCTTAGGAGCTGGTAGGAGGTTATCTGCTTTAAAATATTCCTTATAGGCTGCTGAGTCGAGTCTTGAACCTCGGGCTAAAATATTCCAGCCCTCCCCTGTCAGTCATCCAGGGAGCCAGGGCAGCTGAAACCACTGGACCTAACCACAGAGGACAAGCCGGCCACTTAAAAGAAAAGCCATTCCAAGGACTTCACTACAACAGATGAACTTTCACCATAAAGATAAGTGGAACCACTCAAAACAATAAACACTTCATAAAATACACAAATCTACACAAGTGCTGACCAGACGAATACCCTAAGGAGGCAAATAAATCCTGAGAGTAGTGCCGGCGGAACATAACACTCTGTTGTATATTTACTAAACTGTGGATTTGAAAAAGTGGAGATGTTGCCTATAGCAACCATTCAGATTCTAGTTAGCATTTATTTAGTACATTCTACAAAACGACAGTTAGAATCTGATTGGTTGGTATAGGCAACATCTCCACTTTTTCAAATCCACAGTTTAGTAAATACAGAGCCGTAACTAGGGTGGTGCGGGCGGTGCCATCGCCCAGGGCGCAAGCCAAAAGGGGCGCAGCAGCCGCCCGCTGCCTAGCTCTGTTGTCAGGGATAAGGAAAGCCTTTGACTTCCGCAGTGGAACGCATATGCGTTTCACAGACAGGAAGTTCTGCATTTGCATTCCAAATACCGAACTTCCTGTCTGTGGAACGCACATGCGTTCCACTGCAGAAGTCAAAGGAGGCACATCTTGACTGAAAGGGTCCGCTGGCATGCACTGTGTCGTGTCTGCACTCCTTTTTAGTTCAACTGTTTCTCCCCTCCCGCGTCTGGGTCCTCATATGGAGGGTAAATAACATTCATATTCTCTCTCTAGACCATTTAGATGCACACAGGCATCCTGCTCCCGGGACACTTGTATGATACTATCAGCGTGCACCCGCAGCCAGCACACACATTATCGCCGGGTGCCGCTGGCAGGTTTTGTTTGAATTAGCTGCTTTTCATTTCCTCCCTCACAAGGAAAGGCGTTTAATCAGCCGGGGTCTGACGGAACATTGTTTTGTTTCAGATAAACCCTGCAGCTCTGTAGTGTGAGATTTTACAGTTCCCCTTGCTGTTTGAAATCCATCCCTGCGGCATGTTTTATCTGCATAAAACAGATTATATGCAATCACGATATATAATGTGTATGCATACATGGGAGATTAATTGGAAGGCTTGTTAGATTAGTGGTGGATTTGTTCTAATGTGAGCTTTTATAGGATATTGTGGTGTTTATATTGATCATGTTGTTTCTTTGTCTCATCTAACACAATGCCAGTGCTAGCCACACCCACATTAGGTTGGCCACACCCTCTTGTCAAATGCCGCTTCCACTTAGATGGGGGTCTTGCCCAGGGCACCAAAATGTCTAGTTACGGCACTGAGTAAATATACCCCTCTGTGTCGATGTCCAGTCTGAGATCTCTACTCATTTTTACTTACATCTCTATTCCACTACCACAGTAACCAGTAGTGTGCCTGGCCCCACATCACGGTGATGTCTGGGGGCACTTTGATCAGAATTGAATTCCCCCCTAAGAGAGCTCTAAATACTTGTACAGTGCATCTAACTAAACATACAGAACCAAGAACCTATCACACAGGAAGTCACATCACAGTGCTAGTCTGATACCCAGAACTAAAATCACAAGGTTAGATTGACCCACTGAGCATGGGTCATAATCATAAAAGTGACAAGTGCTATAATCTGATTGATGAAGGACTCTCCTATACAGAACTAAATGAAGTTTACGTGAGAACATCATAAAAGTTAAGCAAACAGAGTAAGTTAATAAGTGATGAAACTTTATTTTAGAGTAAAATAATATATTATACCATATAATAATATGGTTAATATGAAATGATAGGTACTGTTTGAAGAGGAGTTTGAAATTGTATAAAAAGCAATACAAAGTACCATGAAGTACTGACACTTATTTGAACACAATGTGATTAGTATTTTCTTATTATATGTGTCCCATCTTTCCTAATCCCTTATTTTATCCGATAAACCTTTTCCCAAACTCCATTCTGCTGCTTGTGCTGGTGGTCTGGGGTCTCCTCTCTCTCAGCCGGATTAGGTGGAGACAAGAGTTGAGCTGCCACCATCCTCGAGATGCAGAGTGCCATACTGTTATTCTCCTATAGTACTGCTTGTTTACTCTCGTTTGTGGTTGTGTACTTGTGTGTTTGATGGTTTTTATTTTTTTTAAATCGGGCAATGTGTGCTTAGAAACTAGCTGCTCCACTAAAGTGTGGCTTTAGTGTGTCCCTTTAAAAGCATAGGACAAGACCCAAGCTTTGCCAACAAAGGAAACAATTTCCGCCAGCCAATGACGTAATCTCCACCATCAAAGGACACAATCGCCTCCAGCAAGTGACACAATCTCTGTCAGTAATCTCCACCAGACCACCCGACTCTTCCTATCGGCAGATGCAAACTTCTGCTCCTCCGAAAATTCCTGAAGACATTTGGACATGTTACTACACCTCACGTCTTAATCATCGTTAAACGTGTGTTGGCAAAAAAAGAGTAGCTGCATCCATGCTGCTTGTACAGCAGATAAAATAAAATATCACCTATAAATTCCAAGAGACTGTGCCACCTGGTTGCCAATATATCATGAAACAGTGGAACACTTCATTAAGGGCAAAATTAATATACAAGTTTCTCAGGCATTAGTCCCCATTTACAGAGGCCAAAAAGAAGGGGTCTACCAGAAAAAGTCTGTGAGATAAAGTATACCACCCAACTCTGTCTTCATTGGAATCTAGAAGGCGCGTGGGGGAAGGGAGCGTGGTTAAGCTACAGGTGGACTTGGTTACATCGCATTGGGGCTTACTATGTTCCCCCTCAGGGAGTGTCTAGCATTTCTAAAGCGTTGGAGAGGGGGGGGTGCAATTTTTTTTTCCGGGTTATTTACAATTAGACTACACATAGTGGAGGCGGCCATGTTGTGTGGTGAACATATCTATGAGAATGCTGCTATCATTTCACTAGGGACTAGCGACATCATCAGTCCATTAAACATTTGGTGTCTCATGCCTCATTCTTGTCACTAGTTCCTGGTGAATTGATTGGCTGAATATTGGTTCAACCAGAAAAATGGCCACCTCTACTGTGTGTGAGGGATCCACTTTAACATGCCTGGACACTCTGCTGATGTTTGTCAGTCCTGAAATAACAGATTTATGTGATTTGTTAGCAGGAGACAAATATAGAACTAATACATTTAGGACAAGCTAAGGTAATACTAGAACTAGTATAGGTAGAAAGCTTTTAACGGTTATTGAATTGTTAGGGCCTTAAAACACAAGAAATCACACATCATCATCATCATCACCATTTATTTATATAGCACCACTAATTCCGCAGCGCTGTACAGAGAACTCACTCACATCAGTCCTTGCCCCATTGGAGCTTACAGTCTAAATTCCCTAGCATGCACACACAGACAGACTAAGGGTCAATTTGTTAGTAGCCAATTAACCTACTAGTATATTTTTGGAGTGTGGGAGGAAACCCACGCAAACATTGGGAGAACATACAAACTCCACACAGATAAGGCCATGGTCGGGAATTGAACTCATTACCCCAGTGGTGTGAGGCAGAAGTGCTAACCACTTAGTCACTGTGCACATAGGATTCGATACTTTGGCGTCCATTTAATATTATTAAGAGCCCTTTCGCAATAAGTGATAAAACTCCCTTATCGTCAGAATTTAACGAAACAATATCGCCAAATCAGTGACGCAATACTCAGCCTGGCAGCTGGGACATTCGCAGAGGTACTTAAAGCCCTGATTTAAAAATAAAACTGTTTTAAAATAGATAATATTTGTTTAAAAGCGTTTTCAAAATATTTAAAACCCCTTAAACATTAAAAAAAAACAATTATTCGAGGAATATAATGGGTTTGTTCTGTTATCCTGAGATGCAGTAAACAGAACAGGTATAAGAGGTACAAGTACTGCCGTACTACTTGCTTAATAGTCTTCCCGTGCAAAGGAGATAAAACCGTGTTGGTGCTGTTAACACCGGCGATAACATCGCTTTCTCCGCCGGAAAGCCCTTCGATGAATTAGATTCATTAAGGTCTTTGTGATTTCACAGTTCAAGAATAACATGTTATATTAATTAGAAAAGAGCTGTGAATTTTCCAGTCGCCCAGAGATGGGGTAAATGGTAATCAAGCTTTCAGTTTTTCAAATGTTTCCATAAACGCCGGGTGTTGGCAGTGGTCTGGCCTCTCGCAACGGGGAAGCTCGCTGTAATAACAGCTGTTTCTAAGCCTCACATACTGATCCCAGGTGTCCTCCACTCATTAATATACACAGTCACAGTCTCTTATTAACTAGTGTGATACATGTGTTCCTTTCTGTTTTCATAGCTACAAAGTGTCCAGCTAAGCAACATGACACATACTGCAAACCTGCAAGATCTCTTCTCCTCAATCCTTCACTTCAGTGCTCGATCCCTCACGTCTTCTCTATATAATACACCCTTTCCTGACAAACACCAAATCCACGTGTTACAACCTACCCTGTGTAATCCATCACCCCAGCTTTATTCAATAAACTATAAACAATTCTTTCAATTTATCAAATATTATTCCAATAGAAACCCTCGCCCAAACTTCTCCAAACAATCTGCATTATTCCCTGAGGATCTTCTTCCACCCCATTCTATGCACCCGTATTATTCCATGAGACCCCTCCTCTTTATCCTCTATATGCAAAACTTTATTCCTCAATCCTTCTCCCCAGTCCTGTCCATGCAAACTATATTATTTCAGAAAACCCTTTTCCCAATTCTGTCCATGCACCTCATGTTATTCCATGATAAACATTCTCTCCGTCCTTTATATGCCCCAATATTATTAATGAGACATTCCCCCCAAAAATGTCCATGTATCCTATGTTATTCATGAGACCTTACTCCCAAAACTTTATATGCACCCCATATTGATTGATGATATCCCTTAACTCTTTCGTCCATTCTGTTCACGATCTACTCTTTGAATATCTGTATACACCCCATGTATTTGCAAAAACCAAATCCTTTTGGAGAGCAGAAATGGTCACGCACCCTACCAGAAAGCAAAAAACACCAGTCACTCTTATTTCAGTAAACTCACTCTGCAAAATGATACCTAATTCGGTTCCGCACTTTGTAAGGAACGCCCTCATTGCACACAACACCTCCCATTGGTTGCTGCAAACTTCTCCACAAAAGCTGCTGTCTTGCTCCACCCCTACATTTGGATGAAAATCTAGGTGCACTTGCACAAACTGAGGAACATGACATCACCAAAGAGGCTTTTGCATTGCACCTCTGTGTTTTGTGGTTCTTAAAAGAGGCCTATTGTATTCCAAAGAAGGGGGCTGTTAAAAACTTAGCACGACAAAACAAACTCCCTCCCCAATGTCTCTCACACGCAGAACACCACGGCAAATCATTAACAAGAATTTAATATATTCCATAATCATCCACAATCAATTTTACATGCACATTAGTCTTTAAAATAAATCAATGAAAACCGTTTATTTTAAAAACTTCCGTCATAAGTCATTATAAAAATGTAACATTGTTTACACCCTCATACTCCCACATCCCAATAATTATCAATTTATCTACTGTACATTTATTCTTTCAATTATTAATTCACACCAGGCAATGACTAGGTCACTCTGCTAGTGGGACATCATGGGGCACATAGACCTGAACAGGGGAGGAATTCTTGTTGAATAACATTAGGAATATGGATGGGAATGGGGGAAGGGTTTAGAGGAATAACCTGAGGTGTATGGATAGGAATGGTGGAAGCGGTCTCACACAATACCATGGAATGTACGGATATGATTGCATGAAAGAATCTTATGGGGTGACCTTAGGATATATGGACAGGATTTGTGGAAGGGGCTCTCATGTAATATAATGGGGTCTATAGACAGGTGAAGGGTTCTCATTGTATAGTATTGGATGTATGGACAGGATTTGGGCAAGAGATTTCATGGAAATACTATGAGATGTGTGAGAATAGAGAAGGGCGCTCATGCAATATTTCTACCCCCCATTCCTGCACATTCCCCCAATATTATTCTATCTAACCCTCATATTCATGCACTCTGTTATTCAACGACAAGCCTTCCCCAAATCTTCTCTATTCCCTCCCAATACTACTTCATTAAAACTCTAACCCAGCCTATAGACCCACGTTGCTCTCTGAGAACATGTCTCCGAATCCCACACATGTCTATAAATAGCACACAATCCTCAGTGCAAGATTTGTAGTCTTTAGCCCAAAATTTTGCACCATACCTTGTCTTGCGTTGGGGGCTGCTCCCCTGAAGTCTCTTGCACAGGAGGCAATGTCTGGCTGGGAATTCCATAACTGGAGCAGTCTCGGAGTTGCATATATTGGTACTGGGGGTCATCTCCCCACCAGCCTGACTTGCAGGCATTATTATTTTGTGACTCCTTGGGCACTTCCATAATATGGTCTATCTCTCACATCCAAGACAATCACCTTCCTTCTGCTCTCTGTCTCTCACCACCTGTCTCTCATTGACTGGCCTAAAAAGTCTCTCATTGACTGTCTAAAGAGTTAGTGGAATTGCATTTGTCCTCTACGTGCTTGCAACGTGTCTCTTTCACGAGCTGTCTCTGTTCTTCATCTGCAACAGTTGAGCCCTTCATTAAATGACTGTTGCCCTTTACAAGTTGTTTCCAAATTTCTTTACTCTGTGTGTCTCACTCAGTCCTTTCTTCCTCACCGTCTTACATTCAGTTCTCTGTCTTTGCCTGTCTCTCAATACATTTTCCTGGTCGCTCTCAAAATATCCACACTTGAGGTCTGTCTCTTTCTGAGGGTCTTCTGGAGAGGGAGCTGGGTTACGGTGCAAGCACAGGTATATAGATATAGATATATATAGCATGTCACGTGACTACTTGCAAAACCTGAGATATTAAATATCAGTGAGGTAGCCAGGGAGTAAGTGTCAGACAGATTGAGTGTGTGAGGAAGGAGAGATAGTGGAACATGCAGGAGAAAGTAAGGAAGGACATTAATGGTACAGTGAATATGTTCTACAGAATTATTATTATTATTATTATTATTATTATTATTATTAATAAGTCTGTGATAGCTGAATGGTTAAAGGTGCATTTTATGTGTAAACGGCATTTTAATTATGTATAATATATGTCAGTGGTATAATTAGAATGTAATACAGCCTGACACAATTGGAAAGAAGCCTGTACTATGTGTAATATTAAATACACCATTAATGCTTTTATGACTATTAGTAAGAGACAGAAAGATTAATAAAGATTACTAAGTACCTAGAAAGAGAAAGGGCACAAGACTGGCTCGTGCCAGGAATAGGCATCACAGAACTCGACAGAAATGTTGTTGACTTCCGCATACTGGGCCTGAATTAGAGTTAGGAAGGAAAAAATTAGCTCCTGTAAAATCCATGCTGCAATGCAGGGGTTCAAGTGCATTGCCTTTTGCATTTAACGCCAAATTATGGACAGCTTTGTTTTTACACTGCAATTCATAGTTGAACTTGGACATGTCCCATCCCAACTCTAAATCTGTTTAAATTGGCTCCTCCTGCAGCACAAGTAGTTTTTGACAATGTGCAAAATTACATCTTCTTGTTTTGGCTCAGGACCCCCAAGATGAGCTTTTAGAACGATAGTGTTGTCTGTTATGTGTTATCGTGTGTCATATTTCAGGACTTTAATGCTGGCCATATGCAATAAATCCCGAATTTCAAATAATTGTGAGCAATTAGCATAATGATGTGCAGACTTAATTTTCTTTTTCTTTCATCAAAAAAACACTAGAAAAACATTGACCTTTCATTGCTTGTGCACACACGTGTTTGAGTTCAATAGTAAGTTTAAAAACTGGGAATATGAATAAAAGTTTAATAATCTTCCACTATACTACAGACAACACGTTTTATTGTTGGCACATGAAATTCAAACAATTTAGCAGCCGCCTTTCCCGTAGAGCTTTATGTGCTCACAGGTACTTAGATGCCCTCAGGTCTTAAGCTCAGTGTAGTAAAAGCTCATCTATGATGGCGTTAGGCCAGGCTGGAGCTGGTGGTCAGTGGCAGGCTGAGGTCAGTGGTCCGTAGCAGATAGACAAATCGATATCCAAGCAGAAGTCAGGGTCACAAGTGAAACAGCGGAGTCCAGTATTCAAGCAAAATGTCAGGGCAACAGGCTAATAGGCAAGGTCCAAGGTACAGGCAAGGGTGACAACAGAAGGTAAGGCAATAACAGGAGACAAACAGCAGGTCAACAACAACACAGACTGTGAATGCTATAACTGGCAGGGAGGCACAGTCCTCCCTGCCCTAAATACCCAGAGCAGCCAATCGCAGCTAGCAAGGTGCTGCCTAAGCTAATCAGCCCCAGGAGGCTGATAATAAATTACCCCCTAGTTTGCACGCGCCCGGTTAATTCCCCCGCCGGGACGCTGCGATTAGACATCTCGGCATCCGGCCGTTGGCCCGATCTTCAGAACCAAGGGTAGTTCCAGCTTGCAGAAAAAGTCCAAATCTATGAAATTCTCCATAGCTTCCTACTCCAAGAAGGCCTCTGTGTCTACTGAGCAATCCACCCAGGAGAGGGAGATTGACAGCTTAAATTGCAGAAAGGAACATGGAAGAAGAATGCTCACTGGACATGCCTCCTGATCTGGTGAGCAAAACTGTTTCCTGATGGCTCGGCTCTTTCCAATTCTGGACATTCATTCTCTCTTCCTCAGACAAAGAAAACATTGCATAAGCTCCTCAAAATGCTGAACTGGCATGGCACAAATCCCCAGTAATTACTGAGCTAACGGGAGATGATACGCAGCTGTCTCTTTCCGCCGAAGATGATGCTCCTGAATGCATGCGTCAAGCCGTATGCAAATGGTGATGAGCCCCTTCAAGGATGTGGGATGGTCACCACTCCTCTCTGGAAGGACACGATCAGTGACTCGTCGTTTCATTCGTTCAATGAAATATTCAGCTACTCAGCTGCTAATTTGCTTGATCCAGGCCAATCTTGTGGAAGCATTGATAGTGCTACCTGCAGTGTCAAAGATCAGCTTCAACATGGTCAAAAACATCTTGCTATTAGCTATTAATGGAACATACTATCCTGGAGTGGTATGGCCCAGGCCAAAGCCTGGCCTGTCGGCACAGAGATAAAATGTCCCACTGTTATCCATCAACAATGCTGCTTGTAGCTTTGACTGCAGGTTAATTTGAGCCTGGAATCACCTGCACCATTTGGAGTTGCATAAAATGCAGGGCTGCTGCAAGTTTAGGCCCCAGGACAAAATGGACACTGCCATTTGTTGCTTCCAGAAAAAAATCTGGGATTCTTTAATCAGGTGATTGAGTTGGCTGAGTGGGGCATCAGCTGCAAGGACTGCTTGCTTCAGAAAGTCAATCTCACCTACGTGTATTTCTGAGCGATGTTTGAAAGCATCACACCAAAGCCCTACTTCAGTATGGTTCATGTTGAGGCACAAGCAAAATGACACAATGCAGGTTGCTCTCAGGAAAGAACCAGTTGGCTGGGGTAGCTATCAGAGACACACCATGAATAGCCAAGCCATTTAGACCTGAGAGGACAGGTCGTGAGGACAAAACTGAAGCTGATGATTTAGAGATGGTAGAATCGTGAAGGATGAAACCAAAGTTGATGGGTTGAAGAAAACATCCCTGTGAGGGATGAAGCCAAAGATGATAAACTGGAAAACAAAACAATACTCTTGAAGCATCAGTAGAGAAACAAAATTCCGACTTTGCTTGGGCAAAGATTGGTAGGAGTGAGGGCCTTAGAAAGGCTGCATACAGGCGAGGTCTCAGTCCTTATTGACTTTACTTTTAGCAAAGTGCTGATTGCAGTAAGTGAAAAAGAATGTACAGCTGTCAGTGTTGATGGTGCACTGCCACCTGTCGCCTGTAGCTGGTATTGCAGCAAATTTTCACACAACAATCGTATTATCCCGATGAAGGTACAATTGTAAAGCACATAACCATCTGTTACTAACCACCTTGACAGGCGCATCTTAACATATATTTAGTATGTTTTGACATATGTCATGCTCATACATACATTATAACATTTTCCATTGGAACATCGTGAGAAATGAGGTTCCAATCTTATCTGACCCCCCAACCATACCCCAATCTACACATGCCACACCCATTTCCATTGAAGCATACACTTCCATTTTCTTCTGAAAATTAGGACTGTTTGGAGGTATGCTGATAATTGTCAATCTTGTAACATTTAAATATTTTATATGGACAGATCGGGATTTGTAAGATTTGCCCAAAAATATTATTCATAGACACAATCACATCACAACAGAATTTCAGATACAAATTATTATAAAACAGCTTATTATACTCAAATACAAACACAACAACATAGTAAAGCATCTAAAATAAGAGAAATAATGTGCACTGTAGATAACATTATAAATTCCACAGCAAAACCGTGTAAGACCTTTTATCAATAGTTTATCAATACAGATCTATGCACCAGACCACAAAGAGGGGCATCAATGTAAAGGTGCCTACACACACAACAAAAGCTTTGCACAATGCAATTATGTTCTATAAAGTCTTACAATTTTCACTATGTGTGTAGTACATCATCATCATCAGCATTTATTTATATAGCGCCAGCAAATTCCTTAGCGCTTTACAATTGGGAACAAACATTGATAAGACAATACTGGGTAATACATACAGACAGAGAGGTAAGAGAACCCTGTTTGCAAGCTTACAATCTATGGGACAATGGGAGGATGAAGGATTGTAATAAAAAAAATGCAATCATAAAGATCGTTCAGACAGTTGATCATTCAAGTTCAAAAATATTGTGATCGCCAAGTAATTGAAAACAATTGTAACACTGTGTATGTGCACAGATTAAATAAGTGACATACAATATCCTCTTCTTTGTACATGATCACCGAGTCATGTTTATCAGATATGGATCATTCCATGAAAAGGTTATATGTCAAAAGATCTTTTGATTCAAATTCCTACAATCGTGGGCACCAGTGGTCAAAGTGGAAATTTAGAACTGGGTTTATGGAAAAGGCAAGTGAATGGAATTTGATAGTTTTGCAATGAAGACAGTAGTAGAAGTGGTGATGTGACATACCCCGTATACCCTCCAGTTGGTAAGTGTGTCCTTTTAACAGGTGCCCATTCAATGCCATTCATACCAGTGACAGGTGCTCGCAGCAAGGAGGGTGCCCCAGCGTTTCCGAAGCGCTGGGGCACCCAGTGATTCGGAAACGGCAGTGCGCACACATTAGGTCAATCTAAAAGCTGAGAGGTTTGTCTTCAGATAAAAATTTGTCTAAATAAATTTATTTAAACGGTCCCTATGAAGCAAACCTGATGACTCCAACACACACCTCATACTTATTTCTCAGGTACAAGAACATTAAACAGATCCCTATACATCTTCAGATATAAGCATCTGTATCACATAATGACTTTCAACTACCGTAAATTATAACCGAAAACATCAATTGTGACACCTTCATTAACCCGTTATTAGCTTCTCATTAATACTAATTCTTCCGACTTCTTCCTAGCATCACCTATTCAGATTTTCCCTTTAGAGTATTTAATTATACATCTCTACTGACTTCCTAAGTATTCCACTTAATTCCAGCCACATATAAAAAGGTCAAATTAATGACATGGTGCAAATATAGTATCAGCAGAAAAACCTATAACCCATAGTAACCAATCAGGTACAACATAGAAGCCTGCTCTGTGGGTGCTTGAGTACCCCCAATATTTGTCCTGCCGCAGCCACTAACCATGTCTATGGTTGGCATTTTTCAGTCACATGGGCAGGGTGTAATGGCAGCACCCCCAATCAATTTAAAAAAAGTTGCCACCTATGAGGTACAGTATTACTTTCTTCATGTCACTGGGCTGATGAAAACTGTCATCTGATGGGTCAATCTGTGTTACAGCACCATTTAAGTAAATGGGTAAGTGTTTGCACCATGTGAGAAAATCTTATTGCAATAGTTTGAGCTCTTCATGTAGGATGTTGTGTACCACAATTTATCAGTATACATCTCAAGTTACTATTATTGATATATTTTAAGAAGCAAACAAATGAAAACTTACCCAGTGTTGTGGTAGCAGCGCTCTTAAAGACATCCCTGCCTAGTCCCTACTGTAGTCCCTTAATATGTTTCTGGAGTCCTATTGCTTTGTCTATCTCCCCCTCTCACTCTCCCGATGTCACTCCAATGTTCCATCTGAAGTTTATACTCAGGTGGAGTCAACTTTTAACTTACCTGTAACTCCCCTCACCCCTCATCTATCACACAGTGACTGCTCCCTCCCAGGAGAGAAGGATCCTCTTTCTGCCGTATGACCTTCATTTGATTTATTGCTTTATTTTATTTGTAGCCTTGAAATGTGTGCCTTTACATCAATGTGCATCCGACTGGTACAGGTGTAGTGTGTTTATAACAGTGTCCCACGACTTCCCAGTAATCTCATCTCACACAGGAATCATCACTGATTAGAAGTCTGCCAGCTCCGTACACTACACTACACAAACATTGGATTTTAAATCATCACAGAACATTAACTGTGCATTTTCCTGTATCTCACATGTAACGTGAGATTATTGTTCAGATCCATTATTTGTTACAGAACCTCAGTATGTAGTACAGGCTACACCTCTGTGTACACTACAGTCTTCTTGCTGCATTACAACCTGCAACCAAGGGAATAACTATCATAGCATAGTGGTGCAGATACCATGGGGCCTAGGGTTTAGTCGAGCACACATTCACTGTCAAATCTCCATGTGTATATGGGAGTTTTTCACCATTGAGCAGTACATGGGGCACCTTAAAGTTATCAGATGTCAGTAGTCACCTGTACCTCAGCTTGTATCTTATTATGCCCCTGTACAGAAGCCTGTGCCTTATTATTATCCTGTAACACAGTTTGAATCTCAGTATTCCTCTGTACCTCAGCCTATATCTCAGTATTCCCCTATGCCACAGCCTATATCTCAGTATCCCCCTGTACCTCAGACTATATCTCAGTATCCCCCTGTACCTCAGCCTATATATCAGTATTCCCCTATACCACAGCCTATATATCAGTATTCCCCTCTACCACAGCCTATATCTCAGTATTCCACTATCCCACACCCTATAGCTCAGAATTCCTCTGTACCTCAGCCTATATCTCAGTATCTCCCTATACCTCAGCCTGTATCTCATTATTCCCCTTTACCTCGGCCTATATCTCAGTATCCCCGTGTACCACAGCCTATATCTCAGTACCCCCCTGTAACACAGCCTATATCTCAGTATTCTCCTGTACCACAACCTATATCTCAGTATCCCCCTGTACCACAACCTTTGCCTCAGTATTTCTCTGTACCACAGCCTATATCTCAGTATTCTCCTATACCACAGCCTATATCTCAGTATTCCCCTGTACCACAGCCTATATCTCAGTACCCCCCTGTAACACAGCCTATATCTCAGTATTCTCCTGTACCACAACCTATATCTCAGTATCCCCCTGTACCACAACTTTTGCCTCAGTATTTCTCTGTACCACAGCCTATATCTCAGTATTCTCCTATACCACAGCCTATATCTCAGTATTCCACTATCCCACAACCTATAGCTCAGTATTCCCCTATACCTCAGCCTGTATCTCATTATTCCCCTTTACCTCAGCTTATATCTCAGTATCCCCGTGTACCACAGCCTATATCTCAGTATCCCCTGTACCACAGCCTTTACCTCAGTACCCCCCTGTACCACAACCTATATCTCAGTATTCCCCGGTATTACAGCTTTTGCCTCAGTATTTCTCTGTACCTCAACTTATATCTCAGTATTCCCCTGTACCACACCCTATATGTCAGTATTCCCCTGTACCACAGCCTGTATCTCAGTATTCCTCTGTACCTCAGCCTATATCTCAGTATCCTCTGTACCTCAGCCTATATCTCAGTATCCTCTGTACCTCAGCCTATATCTCAGTATCCCCCTGTACCACAGCCTATATCTCAGTACTCCTCTGTACCTCAGCCTATATCTCCGTATCCCCCTGTACCACAGCCTATATCTCAGTATTCCCCTGTACCTCAGCCTATATCTCAGTATCCCCCTGTAACACAGCCTATATCTCAGTATTCCCTTGTACCACAGTCTATATCTCAGTATCCGCCTGTACCTCAGCCTATATGTCAGTATCCCCCTGTACCACTACCTATATCTCAGTATCCCCCTGTACTACAGCCTGTACCTCAGTATTCCCCTGTACCACAGCCTATATCTCAGTATCCCCCTGTACTACAGCCTGTACCTCAGTATTCCCCTGTACCACAGCCTATATCTCAGTATCCCCCTGTACCACAGCCTATATCTCAGTATTCCCCTGTACCACAGCCTATATCTCAGTATTCCCCTGTACCACAGCCTATATCTCAGTATTCCCCTGTACCACAGCCTATATCTCAGTATTCCCCTGTACCACAGCCTATATCTCAGTATTCCCCTGTACCACAGCCTATATCTCAGTATACCTTTGTACCACAGCCTATATCTCAGTGTCCCCTGTACCTCAGCCTTTACCTCAGTATTCCCCTGTACGAGGCCTGTAATGGCACTCGGTGATTATATTTCTATCCTCCACTTCTAACAGGACAGAGACCTTCATTGTGGGCTTAGTGACGGCAGAGAGTGGACATATAAGGACACCAGGTGCGAGCCATAAAAGGGGAGATGTCAGTATAATACAGCCCCACTTTAATGCCTGCCCAGACATGTGGCGGTAAGGTGCCATAGTGACCAGAGAGGGGAGGCCAGTCTGGACATGCCTGAAATGTGATTTTTATGCATTAGAATGACAGGAGCTGGAATGGTTATTTGTCAAATCTGGTTCTCTGTACTGCTCCCATCGTAACCTCTACATACACGTACTCCTGCTCTTGTATATGACTTACCACAATGCTTCAAGTTAGGTGTCAGTGTCATTATTAGACTTCTGTCAGGCCTAGTGGAATTACAAACCTCAGAATGTTTTAACTTCTAATTCTAAATACACCTTACATCTGATCTATACAAAGTTTGCACTTCTTGGGCCGGACTCATCACGGCACATATCTGTCGATTTTGAGCGTATCGTACGCAAAATCACTCTGTGCACGCCCAGAACTGGGACATACGTCCGTGAACGCAGACCTGTCCGCTTCGTCTTTGAAAGAAAAAGACACTTACTTCAGCCTACGTTTCTGGGGAGGGAACAGGGCGGGAAAGGGGCATTTTTGCTGTAGTCACTGTACAGTAAGGGTGTGCCAAACTTAAGCAAACGCCATGTCCAAATCTAGCTCTGGCCTGTATAATATTTTTCTATTCTTCTCTTTAAATAAGAAATGAGATGAGCAGGTTTCCAAAATATAATATTTCTATTTTTTATTAAAAAGATATTATGCATAGATACAGCCATACTGGACGAAGCAGACATACGCCAAGGATCTCAAATGCCAATTGACAATCTATATTTGATTAAGTCATTCTTTTATAGAAAATGTTACTCATCATTACCAGAACCACACCTTTCCAGCTTAGATCACTGCTGACACTCTAAGGGCCAGATTTACTAAGCTACGGGTTTGAAAAAGTGGGGATGTTGCCTATAGCAACCAATCAGATTCTAGCTTTCATTTATTAAGTACCTTCTACAAAATGATAGCCAGAATCTGATTGGTTGCTATTGGCAACATCCCCACTTTTGCAAACCCGCAGCTTAGTAAATCTAGCCCTAAGTCTTTATCATTAGTCTTCATTAAAGTGACATGCTCTTTTGGAAGGGTCTTCTTGACCTTATTTGGAGCAAATATGTCTTTTGGCCTTATATTGTGAAATGAAGTTCATGTGACCATTATATAACTTGTTGTTTTCTGTATTGTGCAATATGTGTTTTTCCTTTCTCTTGAAAGCACAGACACATAACATTCAAGTGCATTGGTTCATTCTATTGAACTATTGGTAATATAGGGTTTTTGTTAATTATTACTTTGACAGGCCATCTCAAAGTTACTTGTTTTTCTGTAACTTTGAGTCCTGATCAGTAGTGATCATAGTTTTTTTAAAAATGGTATCAGAACTAGTAACGGGTTGACACCTTGACAAAGCTCAGGCTAATTGCGCGTCTGTGGCATCGCGTCTGTGCGCTGTGATTATAGACTCCCTTAGTTATAATGAAATAATTTAGAGATTTTTGAATATGACCGATATGAATGATAACGAAATACCTGATTTGAAAGGATAAATACATTTATTTAGCCCTGAGAAATGCGTATTATTCAACTGTGATCGCTAATATGAGTGTCCCCTTACAAACCATTTCCTCTTAGAGTAATGAATGAAATAGTTAACAATGAGCTGGCATTTATGAGATAAATTACTAGTAGGAAAGGTAACATTAACACGGCTCAAACAAACGAATGCCTTTCATATTATGTTTATACAGATCTGACGTTTACTAGGAAATTTAGTTATGAACTTTCAAAGCGAACTTAGTGATTCGTGCATATATTTTGCAATCATTACAGGGCTCACTTTCATTTCAGTGACCCCCTGCTTTGGAACGGAGAGTTGAAATCTGCCTAGTTCCCTGAATGTTTAGCTTGAATCTCACTTGGATCCTTCACTCATTAGGTTTAACTTTCATTGTATTAACCCTCAGCTCCGTTACAATCTGTTTAATTTTCGCATTTTTCGGATCGTGCATTATTAGTGTTTCTCCCCGATGACTGGATGTTTAAACTACACAAATATTACTTGGGACAGCGTATAGAAAACTGGGAGAACATATGTTAAAATAAATACAGTAATCCCAGATGCTGTAGATATGTAATAGAGTGTAGTTAGCTAAAATTATTACTATTCATCTAATAAGGAGATGGTGGTGGTGGAGGGAGGTATTGATCTGTATATTAACATTGTGCTGAACCAATGAGGTTAATGTTGATTATTCAGATTGAAATCTTGGACTAATGAAATCTGAAATAGAGGGATAGATTTATCTAGATATATTGTCAACAATATTTACTCTGTTATATAGAAACAATAGGATGGATACTCGGGTACCTACATTTCTAAGGGAGCATTTTTTCATTGTTTAATCACATTTTTAAATACACTGTTATTCTTTCCAGCTTTTCACTTTCTTTCTATACATATATTTTTTAATACAGGGGTCTTCAACCTTTTATTACCTACCGCCCACTTTTGAGTTACCGGCGCCGCAGTAATTTAATTTAGTGTAAGTGAGAAGTAATATTTAGAGGGGAGGGTTATTGTATTTAATTATATAAGCAGCAGCTACTTACAAAAGCCTATTTGAAAAGGTCAAACTATGCAGTCTTGCATATACAGGTTACTGTATTCACATACATACATGCAGGTGCCAGGCCCAGCGCTCCCATTAGGCAAGGTTAGGCACTTGCCTAGGGCGCCGGGCTCTGGAGGGCGCCTGGAGGGCGCCACAGAATACTAAAAGACTTTAAAACTGTGCGGCGACCGCTGACCATACCTGTCACGGCCGCCGCACAGCATTCAGATGCACGGGGAGGGGGGAAGAGGCTATTGCTCACCACCGCCGCCTCTCTGCTCCATCTCCTCCCCTCCACTTACTAGTGTCAGTGAGTGGAGGGGAGGAGACGGAGCAGAGAGGTGGCGGTGGTGAGACACGGTAAGGAGAGACGGGGTGAGGGGGGAGGAGGGCGGCGATTTTTGCGGGGGGGGATTTTTGCGGGGGGGGAGGGGCGCCGCTTTTTTAAAAATGCCTAGGGTGCCGTGGACCCTAGCACCGGCCCTGGCAGGTGCAGGTTGTTGTTATTGCTCTATTATACTTATATTAAGTATAAGTATTAAGTATAATATACTTATTAGGTTCCTCTAGTCTGTACCTATGACTATCACTGGTTAAGGGGAATTCCTGCCAAAACTGTAAATTCAGTTAAATCCAGTCCTAAGGTATATGTACGCAGCAGCTACTAGACGCATCCGTTCACTGCGGGACTAACGCGAGACTTGGCACGAAAGCCGAACTTCCAGTTTCAGGAGCATGCGCAGTAGCGCATTTCGGACACTGGAGTCCTGCCCCACTTCCTCTTAACACAAGACCACCGTGATCAGGCTTCCATGGAAACGGAGTGTGGCGCTCCTCTTTCTAACACTTAGCAATGTGGAACATTGCTAAAAAACCCTCAACAACTGTAAAAACGGATTTTATGCTCAGCTGACAATGAGAACATCCTAATAAATGTATTTCATGGGGGGGGGGCTTTTCATATTGTAATATAGTTATTAGTTTAGTTTGGTTTAGTGGATGTTAAACTATGAAATGTTCCAAGACTCTGTTCATATGACAGTGTATGGGCCAAGTGGTTCTTAATGTCGTTAAATTCTATCTAGCTAACTTATAAGGCTCCTGAATATTAGTCTTACGTGAGCAATTGAATTAGTCATAATCACCAAAATCATTCACACATCAATACAATGATGTGTAGTGTTAAGTTGTCTCTTCTCTTTAAAATTAATTTGAGGCTCTATATCTCTAAAACATAGCATCTCCCACCCTCACAAACATTTAGCCCAAGCAGGAGTTTGAGCACAGTTTCACAGACCCTCTCTCCTTACTTCATATAGCCATGGATTGTATGATCGATTCCGTCTCCCTTACTTCCCCCATGTGTGTCCCCCTCTTCTTATCTTCGTCTCTGACAAGTCTCATAATGCACACACACTGCTAGAGAGGCAGACAGAAGAGTCTGTCTCTCCAAAACAATGCAGATGGAAGTAGGGAATTATGAGGGAAAGAGGGGGATCTTAATGTAATATGGGTGAGTGGTGGGTTAATTTAGGTTAGGTGGTTAATTAAATGGTGGGATAGGGGTGGGGGATAATTATTTAATGGTGGTACCTCTTATTTATTTGTGGGTGATGGCGAGACTATTTAATTTAAGAGCCTATTAATTTAAGGTATGATAACAGGACCTTTAACTTAATATTGTAGTGGTTTGGGGACTATTAATTTAAAAGAGGTATGAGTTTTGGGAGTAGGAGGGCTATTTATTTAATGTGAATATGAATTATTTACTTATTATTTTATGCCAGGAATGTTTGAAAGAAATATATATATATATATATATATATATATATATATATATATATATATTTATTTATTAAATGAAAATGCTATTAATGTATTGCTGGGGCTGTTTGGGGGGAACATTATTAAACGTGGGTGCTACTGATTTATGGACAGCTTCCGACTCATGTCCAAATGCAAATGACACTCACGACTGCCTACAACTTGAAGGGGGGATGCATGAAGGCAATGTACAATAACGGGCATGAAACATTCATCCAATTCAAGCCCTAGCCATCTCTGAGGTATGTGTTTTTAGCCGTATCGATTGCATCGGCTACAGGTCAGGTGGAAGTGTCGAGTGATAGTGATGACTGGCGCATATGAATGCCAGAACATGCGTTTGCAAATAAGAGACACTATAAAAAAGCATTTTATGTAAAGCATGCATTATGAGAGAGTGAGGGTCTTGTTGAGGGAGACAAGGTAATAGCAGATCATCTTAATAATTATTTTTGCTCAGTGTTCCCTACAGAAAGAACGGGGAAGGGACCACAGTTAAGTTGCAAGTATACTCGTAAAAGTTAGGTAGATACAAGTACATTAACTTGCTTACGGTTGATAACATAACCAACAGACCTTAGTCTTAACCTTAACTCTTAAGTAATATATAACAAAAGACACCACACCGACTTGTTGGCAAATAACATTTATTTAAATTAAACCGTAACTGCAAAGGTGGCGGGAGAACACTGTACTCGGCCATGTCCATCCATAAGCGCACACTGTTTCTTAAACTTAAAGGGGACATCCCGGAACCAGCACCATTCTGGGCCAATTGCAATGCACCGCAAGTCAGCCCAGATGAGCTGTACTTGCACCGTACCAAAGCCTCCTTTTTGAAGGGCACGGGTTCCAAAAGCCTGACCAACAGAAATGTGTGCTTTACCACTTTGCTTATCCGATACAATGTTCACCTGCCACGTTAAAGGTTACACCAGCCACTGGACGGCAA
This sequence comes from Mixophyes fleayi, assembly GCF_038048845.1. Lineage (NCBI taxonomy): Eukaryota > Metazoa > Chordata > Amphibia > Anura > Limnodynastidae > Mixophyes > Mixophyes fleayi. The sequence goes on along the minus strand of NC_134407.1, from coordinate 10,067,156 downwards.
AACATGCGGTTTTCACTCTCACCAAGCATCTCTTGTTACCTCTGGGGTTGAACCACAACACCGGTACCATAGCAAGGCCCATCGACATGTGCACCAAGTACATCCAGAGCTGAACCACAACCTGTACCATACACGGCCTTCATCCATGAGGCACCCAATACATCCAGAGCTGAACCATAGCCCGTACCATATCACGGCCTTCATCCATGAGGCACCAGGTACATCCAGAGCTGAACCACAGCCCATACTATGCCATGGCTTGATTTCTTTGCTGTCCCATTAATACCTCCAGGATTGAACCACAACACCCATACCATAGCTTGAGATGTATCTACTTGTTGGTCCAGCATACCACTGAGACTGAACCACAGTACTTGTACCATAATATGGCACTCGCTCCCTGTAGTACCAACATACCTCCGGGGTTGAACCACAATACCCGTACCATACCACGAGCCCGTGCCGCCATTGGCTCCTCATACCACTGGCCTGCACTTACACTCCATCGTCAGACTGGCCCCTGCATACCTTGGCCATATGTACCGAAGAATGAGATTCTGTACCTTTAACAGGTAGCGAACACTTGCACCAAGACTCGGGTATGGACGGGAGGGACTGCTGTCCTGGACCAAGAGAGTGAGCTAAATCCACCCCCACTCTTTTAAACTTATCCCTTATCCCTGCTCCCTCATAACACTTGATGTACATTACCACACCTACTCCTTTTGTTAACCCTTAGTAATCCAAATGGTTATGTTCCCACATCAAAGCTTTTAATTTTCCCTCGGGCTCACTACAGAGGAGAAGGTCCTAACAGAGCTCTCAAAGCTGAAAGTGGATAAATCACAGTCACTAGTTACAGGAGAAATTTCAGTGACTGGAAAGGAGCAAATGTAGTCCCACTACACAAAAGTGAAAGCAAGGAAGAGGCAACTACCGACCAGTGAGCCTTACATCAGTAGTAGGGACATTTATGGACTCACTCTTAAAAGAAAGAGTTGTAGAATATCTCAAATCCCGGATCCCAAACAGCATGGATTTACTGGGGGAGATCATGTCAAACAAATCTTATTGACTTTTTTGAATGGGTGACTAAAGTAATAGATCAAGGGGGGTCCCTTGATGTAGCTTATCCAGATTTTAGTAAGGCTTCTGACACTGTCCCACATCGCAGATTGTTAAATAAACTTGAAAGTTTGGGATTGGATTCAAAGATGTTTGAATGGATAAGTTCTTGGTTGAAGGATAGAAAACAGAGAGTTATAGTAAATGAAGTACATTCACAGGAGGTACCCCATAGATCTGTACTTGGACCAGTGCTTTTTAATATCTTTATTGGAGACATTGCAAATGGTATTGAAGGGATAGTATGCATTTTCGCAGATGATGCAAAGATATGCAACAGGGTAGACACACCAGGAGGGGTAAAACAAATGATTGATGATCTAGGTACTAGAGGAATGGTCAAGAGAGTGACAACTACAGTTTAATGCCAAAAAATGCTAAATCATGCACTTGGGTCTCAAAAACCCAAAGACTAAATATAGTATTAAGGACACTATAATGGAAACTACTGAGGAGGAATCGGATCTAGGAATCACTATCTCAGGTGACATAAAGGCAGGTAAGTAATGTAACAGAGCAATGAGGAAGGCAAGTCAGATGCTTGGTTGTATAGGGAGAGGAATCAGTAACAGAAAGAAAGAAGTAATAATACCACTGTATAGGTCATTGGTACGGCCTCATCTAGAATACTGTGTTCAGTTCTGGAGACTGTATCTCCAGAAGGATATAAATACATTAGAGACTGTACAAAGAAGGGCAACTAAAATGGTGCATGGCCTACAGCACAAAACTTACCAGGAAAGACTAAAATATCTTAATATGTATAGTTTGGAGCAGAGAAGGAAACGGGGGACATGATAGAAATTTTTCAATTTATCCAGGGTTATAACAAGGTGCAGGAGGGAAACATTCTACAAAGGAAGAGAAGTATTAGAACACGAGGACATGCACTGACACTGGGGGGAAGAGAAGTATTAGAACACGAGGACATGTACTGACACTGGGGGGAAGAGAAGTATTAGAACACGAGGACATGCACTGACACTGGGGGGAAGGAGGTTCAGAGGGAATCTGAGGAAAAACTACTTCACAGAAAGGGTAGTGGATAAGTGGAATAGCCTCCATCAGAGGTGGTAGAGGTAATACAGTAGAGCAGTTTAAACATGCTTGGGATAGACATAAGGATATCCTTACAAAGAACTAAGGATCAAATAGGGTTTGAGGTTATCATAGGTTAATAAAACAATGGGCAGACTAGATGGGCCAAGTGGTTTTTATCTGCTGTCAAATTCTATGTTTCTATTATTTAAGTAGTTCATGTAAAAAAATCCAAAAACATATTTTTTAACCTATTTTTATTAATGGTTATAGTATTAATTAAAAAGTTGTAAATTCATTTTATAAAACATTTTTTTCTGTGCGTTCTGATGGGACTTTATATTGAACATATGTAGGTGCGTATCAGGCACTGTGTTCTGTCTATCAGCATACGGCAAATAACATATAAGTGGAGCGTACTTATACGCAGAGTCAAATGGAAACGTTTCTCGAGATCCGCTTGTATTTGAAGTTATGTCCAATTTTTTGAAACGCAAGTTACGTTCTCATCAAAGATGAGCCACAACATGAAGAACAGAAAGAGTGAGGGGGTAAAAATAAGTGACAGGTACATATCATTGCAGTGACATAACTTTACCAACAGGCTTATTCTGGCAATAAAAAATATCTTATCACCGAGGCATACTTGGCTGCCCAGCAACACTGGGCATACGTGAGCTGGATAATTTAGGTCTTTGCATTCCAGTAATATTTTAAAAAAGGTAAAAAATAGATGAAAGGTAATTAAAAAAATTCAAATATTTCAAAACTTTGCACATTAATAAAATGCTTTATTCAAAGAATAGAGCATTTTATTATTTAACAATCTTCATCTGTTCTCGCCAACCTGAGATGGTGATGACCGAGCAGATATAAATACTTGTTAAATAAGGTTTCAGAGCTGGCGAATCGCACCACAGTTGGACGCTATTTATTTCTCCAGCATCTCCCTAGCTCAGATACAATAAAAAGATTAATTTCAGCACAGTAATAAAGATATGTCACAGTGGCTGAGTAGTGTCATGCAAGGAGGAGTGTGGTGGAGATCCAGGGTGTCAGTTGCAGGGAATGCCCCAGGCCTTCACTACACTGCCTGGGGCAACCTAGCACTTTAAAAGCCCCAGCTTGACGTGGCCACACCCCCGCCCCAATCCCGCCTACTCAAATGTTGGCAAAAGTTTATTTATTAGCATCAATCCAAGGTGCAAATTTGCATTAAAACCAGAGCAACCAATCAGCAATTACCACAGGGCAAGTTAGGCAATGAAAGCAAATGTCTGATTGGTCGATATGGTTTTAGTGCAAATTTGCACCTTGGAGTGATGTTAGTAAATAATGTCGCATTCCCTGGATATTAGGACATTTGGCCACAAAGGGATGTAATCAGGGAGCCTGATTCATTAACAAACGCAAAACGAACGTTATGTGCTTTTTAAAAAAATATATATATATGCACATATATCAGGCATACACATGTCCGTATCCAACAAGAAGCGGAGCGAAGATACGTCTGTTGATGAATACGGGTCTAGGTGCGTTCTGCTATAACAGACAATACACTGCAGGATATGTCCAATACATATGTGGAATATAAAGTCACATGTTAATAATATATTGCCTGATTCATTAAAGAACTTAGGCAAGAATTTGAGTACATTTTCTTACTTAAGTTTTCTGGACAAAACCATGTTGCAATACAAAGGGTGTAAATTAGTTTATTATTTTGCACATAAGTTAAATACTGACTGTTTTTTCATGTAACACACAAATATCAACTTTAAATTTCAGTGTAAAAGTAAGCTATCAAGTATTTATGTGCTACATGAGAAAACAGTCAGTATTTATCTTACGTTCAAAATAATAAACTAATTACACCCCTTGCATTTCAACAATGTTTTGTCCAGAAAACTTAAGTAAGAAAACTTACTCAAATTCTTGCTTAAGTTCCTTAATGAATCAGGCCCATAGTCATTAATAACTAAACATTAAAAAATAAAAAAATGGGTTTTTTTCATCCCCCCTCCCCATAAAATACAATAATTAGGATGTTATGAATGTCTACTGCACATTAAATGCATTTTTACATTTGCTCCTGATTGCAGACACATGTCCTAACATGCACTGATTGACAGAAATGCACAGAGAGGAGGAAATAGGAAAAACCGAGGTCAGCAACAGATGTCCCTCCATTTGTTGTGTAACTACAAGTCCCAGCATGCACTGTCAGCCAGAGGCTGCAGATTTTAAGACATCCATGGGGGAGTGAAAAAGAAAGAGAAGGAAGAAAGAGAGCGGGGACAGGAGAGGACATGGAGACAGACGTTGGAAATAGAGAAGGAAAAGCCTGGGATAATCTGAGATCCTGGGAGAGCACAGTGTGCCCGCAGCTTGGAATATGATACTTTCTGTTACGCGCACTGCACACTGTGAGGAGTCAGACCACTCACAGCTCAAATCCCTGGGGGATACGTGAGCGCTTGAGGGATGATGTCATCATACACTGGGAGATCCCCAAAATCAGAACAGTTCCCAATGGTTTATCGGATATATGAGTTCCCATATCGCCTATACAGCCAAAATACAAACACTTTAAGCATAAAAGTTATCTGTTTATAACTATTAAAGTGACGTCATGATGAGCTTTCTCAGTGTAGGTGGTAATATCAAAGAAAATATGAACCTAAAATATAAACAGTAAAAGGAAAAAAAAAAAAATTTGAACGTAAATTCGCAAATTGGTGGACTTTGATCCACCTCACTTGGTTATCAAAGTACAAGTGTTTTTAGCAGAATGGAAACAACTGCGGGCACCCGTACACAAAGTAAGGAATATCCCTAAAATTGCACACTGTTCACCCCTTTTATCATTTTAAAAATCTTGCTCTGCAAAACAAAATTTCCATTTTGCATGGGTCCGAAAAGCAAGGAAATAAAATATAAGGCTGACTTAAACATGGGGGAAATGAAAAGCTGAGGTTGTGTTCATAGCTAAAGTTCACCTCTCTAAAGGGTTAAAAATCTAGCAGGAGATGAGGGCACACCCAGCGCCATGGGTCAGTTTATAAGTGATGGGTGGAGCGGGAATCAGCCTCTAGGTTCCTGGATATTGCCTACCCACCCTCCCTGTGTTAGGCTGCTGGAGGTCAGATAACGAACCTGCAGAACAGACTGGCGGAGGTCTTCAGCTATAGCAGCCGCCTTTCCCGTAGAGCTAGTCACGTTCACAGGTACTCGGATGCCCCCAGGACTTAACTCCAAGTAATGAAGGTTCGTTATACTAAACCGCAGCTTCAGACCAGGAGACAGTAGAGATGGTAATGGATGGTCAGATGAAAGCCAAAGTCAGGGGGTCACTAGCAGGAAGAGTAGTCAGGAAACACACCAAGGGTCACGGTCACAGGCAAAACCGCAGAATCCAAGGTACAGGCCAAAGAGTCAGGGTCACAGGCAAGCAGGCAGGGTCCAAGAAACAGGCAGAGGGTCAAAACGAATAATCAGCAATCCAAGCAGGTCAGCACAGTACACAACTGGGACACTATAACCGGCAGGGAAGCTAAGCCCTCTCTGCCTTAAATAATGACATTGACCAATCAGGGCTTTGCCCTGAAACAGACCACAAGAGCAGGTAATGGGCACTAATTAATTAGTTAAACAGCCCACAGGCTGTATTCATTGCAGCGCATGCGCCTGGCTGCTCTGTAATGCCGGGGCGTGCTGATTAGGAGACTTGGCGTCCGACCATTGCCCTGGCAACGGACAGAGCCGCAAAACCAGAAGTGGCACCCTGGTCGTCACGGAGAAGGCCGGGACGTCGGAACCAAGAGGAGGAGAGGTGCGGGGGTGCCCGTGGCCGCCGTGGCTCCTGACACCCTGGCTGGGTTTTGTGAAGGTTTCTATTTTTGTGCCAGTTTTTTCTCGATTTCTGATGGTTCCTGGCTTGGTATGGCATTCATAATTTTGGAGGTCCTCAATAGTTATTTTGTTGCCAGAAAACACCAAGCAGTCAGCACCCAAAGCTTGGTGGGCGCACATTACGTTGGTTTCGGGCATTCTGAACCCGTTTCCCTTCAAAGAGTCGGCTATAGTTTCGCCCTTGTATGCTGGCTTGTGGTTGCGCTCCTTTCAGCCCAGAGGGGTGGCAGGTTCTGGATGGCCCAGGATAATTGATCACTCCGTGGAGGTGAAGGATGATATATACGCTTGGTTGGAAATGTTACCTACATCGTTTAATATCCAAGGGGTAGTTGACCGGCGTTGGGATATCCAGTTTTCAGCCTGTTATTTTTCTCCTCCACCATACAGTTTTTGGTACCAAAAGAAATTTTGCCACAATTACATCTGGTGTAAATTATTCTAAGGAAAATTTGGGACCCAATCAATCAGCCACCATCTTGCCCCGCAAAACTCTTGCACTTTGGCAGAAAGTTTCTTGATAATGTACAAACACTAACTCCCTTTCACATGCAGGGAGAGTTTGCCTATTTTCCACCTGTAGCATTTTACCGAATATGTGGATTGCTCTCTGAATGAATTCCCTTTGCATTTCTACATCAAGATAGGTAATGGTAGAAAATTACAAGTCCATAAAACAATTGTGTTCTCTGATGTTCAGTGTGTTGTAGTGAGGTATTACAATGATAAGAAAAGAATATTGAAAAGATGAATCAGGCAGGGAATGCTGTAGTACTTATTTCACAGCTATTATTATTATATCAGTGCTTTTTCTGCCATAGAACGCACCGCAACGGCGTTTCAGCACATTTTTTGACGGATTTTCCAAGTTTTAATCTTAACTTCTGAACATTTGATGTTTGTTCCATGTGGACTTCTATTATTTTTTTTTCTTTGTGGTGCTGCTACAGTGCAACACCGCATCTTAGTGTGTGTCCTGCTGGCTTCCAGCTCCAGCAGCGTCGGGATGTCACCACGCTGCCAGTGAGAGGAGCCGCAATCAATCAAACAAGCAGAGGAGAGAAAATAAGCATAGAAGGTAAGTTCAGACTACAGACACTGGAGTGGGGGCGCAGAAAGAGAGAGAGGACTACAAAAAAATGAGGGGCTCAGACAGAGAGGGCTACAGAAAAACAAGGGGGCAGAAAGAGAGGGCTACAGGATAACGAGGGGGACAGAAAGAGAGGAATACAGAAAAATGAGGTGGCAGAAAGAGAGGGCTGCAGAAAAACGAGGGGGGCAGAAAGAGGGTTACAGAAAAATGAGGGGGCACAAAGAGAGGGCTACATAAAAATGAGGGGGAGCAGAAAGAGGGCTACAGAAAAATGAAGGTGACAGAAAGAGAGGGCTACAGAAAAATGAGGGGGCAGAAAGAGAGGGCTACAGAAAAACAAGGGGGGCAGAATAGGGGTGAGAATAGCTAGTGGGCATATGTGAGAAAAGTTAGTAGGCAGTAGGGGACATGTCATTGTGTAACAGGTGAGTGATGTCCAGTTGTTTTGTTTTGTATTATTAAATCTAACATTTGAGGCCTCCCCTCTAGATATCCTGCGTTTGCTCTTGGGCAGCAGTGAAGACTGGACAGCATTCTGCTTTAGACATCAGTGCATCTGGACTGCAGCCTTGTCAGCCAGCAAGGAGGAGGGAAGAGTAATTATTTTTGTTTTACAACTGTCAAGAGTGTGAGGGGCAAGGAAGGGAGTATCTGGGGGAGGAGGGGCGGTAGGCTAAAGATTTGTCTAGGGTGCCGAGCAACCTTGAACCGGCCCTGCGGGCGTGGTGCTTACATGTGGTGATGAATATGGGTGTCGGTCCACTCAACTGCTCTAGACAGGACACTGCAGGACACGTCCAATACATATGTGGATATAAAGTTATAAAATTATGCACCAAAAAAAAAACCCTATTCAATTAATGTCACATGTTAATAATATATAGGGCCTGATTCATTAAGGAAAGTTAAGCAAAAAATTAAGCAGTTCCAGCTGACTGTCTCGAGGCGAGGTCTATGCTGACAGTATGACCAGCCAAAAAGACAGCTTTGGAGCTGTGTGAAAGATCTTGCTTCAGATTTTCCCCTGGGACTCTTTCTGCAATTGTTTTTCATTTGTCTCCTCTTGCAACATGTCTGCCTCACAAATTACTGAGCTACCTATGCTACAGACTCTACAAGCAGACATTATTTTATTACACTCTCAGTTGGCTCAATTTTCTGCCTTACTGATGGACCCACTTTGGAGACTGTCAGATGTTGTCTATCCCAGTTGTGATGTTGTTGTTTTGTTGCCCTTCCTATAGGTTTGTTCTCCTGCTGCTCCTGTGCCCTCGAACCCTCACATTTTGCCGCTAACACCACATTTCTGGATCTCTCTCCACGTACCTTGTTACCTGTGTCTGCAGTATTCCTTGCAACCAGAATTCAGCCTTATCAGAAATCTCTGTGCAGTTTCAACTATATTTGGTTCGTACTATTTATTTCTATTTTTTAAGCAATAAACACCTTATGCTTCATCACATCCCGGACTCCATAGCTGTGATTTACTTTGAAGCGTGACAGTATGACCAGCCCAGGATATAGAGGGAGGCAGGTATAAGTAGGGAACCACCAGGTGTAAGAGATGATTAGTCCAACAGGTTAATCCCTAGTAGTGAGAAGGATAAAGCACAATAGCAGCACCTCTGGTGAATTAGAGGTACTGCCATAATGTATACAATGAACACAATAATAAAGTCCAGTAGTCCTGGAGGCAGGAGCTGCCAAAACAAAGCAGCAAGCTGCAATCAGATCGTGTCCTTTCCGCTCAAGGATTAATTGGAATATGCCGCGTTCTGTATCATATGGTCCGGCTTTGGAAATGCAAAGAGTAATTACTGGCATTATACGCAAAACCAGTTACACTCCTTAATGAATCAGGCCCACAATGTGCGCACAAGTGTACAGTAGTCTGCGTTACTAGTAGTCGCAATCACAGAGCATAAATCGACATTTTCACCTAGTATAAGCCGAGAAGAATGAGCATCCGAGGGGCTGTAAACTCCTTTTATTAAGCTATAGACATGTGATACATGCTGATTGGCACATGTACTTACAGTCCATGCACTGCGATTGGCCTGATTCTCCAGTGGGCATTATTTTTTCAACACCAATTTGCAAATTAATTTGCTGTCAGCGAATCTCTTTAGTGCTGTGCGAGGAACACATCGGCTATGAACCTATTTGTGAGCTGGGTGCAAAGACAGACTCCCAGCTGCAACATTCACAGCTCCATAGGGGGGATGAGGAAGAAGACACAGAGACACGGACGACAGAGCAGGTTGTGTATGTGACTATGGAGCTGTACAGGGTACGAATAACAACAATAAAACCAATAACTACTATCACATAACTACATTCCTTATATATTAATAAAACAGGGAGATAGATACCTTTTATAATGAGACTACGAGCATGTTATACTGTGGTTTCTTTGATCACCCAGATCAACAAGTGTCAGTAGAGAACCACCAAATATAACTGGAAACTGCAAAACTCTAAGACCAGCTACAGCCAAGAGACTGGTCCCCCACCATAACTCACCTTTATTGGTGCTCGGAATTCGGAGTCTTCATTCTTTTTACCCATAGTACCGGAATCCAGAGAAAACAACAGAGGATGGGACAAAACAGAAATATTTGGAAAATGAAGATAGAGGAAATTGAGCAGTCTGGACAGCGGGATAAAGAGGATAACGTATCTGTCATCACTTCTTCATTCAGAAGATTATCCTAATATTATTAATATCTAGTCTGGCTTGGAAATACAGACCCAAAGGATGAGGAACGATGACGACAAGTAGAGATCACACTGAGAACCAAACTGCAAATCCAAGGTCACTATAAGGCTCGTGGGACATAGAGCCACTGGAGGACCCCTTCTCTCAACTTCCCACTACAGTCACTACAGGTCTATGTGGGATTGCTGGTCATAAGAGGAAGGGGCATCAGGACTGTCTGCATTACATGTGTCTCTTTTTATCACAGTGGTTGAAATTCACTTTCCAACAAAATGCACGTGTAATACACTAATGGCTTTAGATCTCAGACAATGGTGATTTCCAATTAACGGAACATATTGAGTAACTGTAAAACTCGTGTTGTGTTATAGGGAGGAGGATGCTGTACGTCCCTCCTGCCTCTGCAAAACAGGGAATACCCCCTACAGAGGCAAACCCAGGATTTGTAGAGGGGGGTTTCAACACCACGCCACCAGTGGGCGAGACCAGCATGCATGGAGGCATGGCTATAATTTTAGAGAGTGCTTGGCTGCTCTCCAACTCTTCCTATCCCCATAATATACATGGGTAATGCTGCATGGACTACTGTTAGGTGCACGCAGCTCTCCCTTTTCAAGCAGAGCCGTGTGAAGCGGGGGCAGGGTCCAGCCACCTCAATTATACAGTGCCTCAGGCTTGGAGGGGGGTTTCCAGGCACTAGGAAACCCCTCCTCGGTTTGCCTATGCCCTACGTGCACCATCCCATCCTTTTATCTCACAAAATAAATTTCATATTTGCACTCAGCAATAAACACCCTCGATCCCTTCCTCCCATCAGAAGATGCAAAATATTCTACGTCTGCAAATGCATCATGGCCTGCGAGTCCGTACCCTTATGTGTAACAACTGGTGCAATTTGCACAATAATAGGTACATGTCACCACTCACACAAAACCGTACTTACACTGAACTTTTATACATGACCTATACTGTTGGCATAAGAAACACAGGAGATTTTGTATCTCTCCTGCTTCTGTCCAGACACACAGAAAACATACATATCATGAAGCTCCAGACAGGGAATAATATCCTGATCAGGGGCAAATGCATGTAGGCGTAGCTATAATATTAGACAGTGCTTGGCTGCTCTCCAACTCTTCCTATCCCTATAATATACATGGGCAATGCTGCGTGCACTACTGTTAGGTGCACGCAACTCTCCCTTTTTGAGCAGAGTCGTGTGAAGCGGGGTCCAGCCACCACAATTATATAGTGCCCCAGACTTGGAGGGGGGTTTCCAGGCACTAGTAACCCCCCCCCCCCCCCCCCCCCTTCCTCGGTTTGCCTACGCTGATTCTACTACAAGAGCAAACACACATAGATGATAGTTTAAGGTGTTTTCTCCCAGCAGGTGGGCTCTGATTCCCGGTCAGCTAACTGACACACATACCCCCATAGGGAGTAATTGTGAGAGCTCTTTACAGTCACATACACAGATTGTTTAATATGGTGTATTTGTAACAAGTACACATAGGAGAGAAGGTGAATAAAACACATGGAATAATTACACAATGTCCCTTTTAAATGGCAAAGTGACTGCACAGATAAGTTACACACAAGTCCTGTCTTAAATGACTGCACCAAACATGTACTTAATCTGCCGAACCATCTGTTTTACTTAGATTAAATAGTAACAGTCTTATTTACAGAAATCTGATTACTGGAGAATCTTTTAACAAATAAGCACTAGAAACACCTCAAAAATAAGAAGCATTTCTGTAACAGCTTGTAAAACCTTAATAAATGTATTCTTCAGTAATACTACTTCAGTTAAGAAACCTGTGACAAGATATCAGGACCACCTGGAACTTGTAGTTCCACAACAGCTGAAGAGCCACAGGTTGCATTACACTATTCTATTCATCCATATATAAATGAGTCAATGTTTTCTTACAATTAGAAGATTATAATAATAGATCATTTCTATATTACAGGCCATTCATCCATGTCTATATTTGTCACTTTCAGGTTATTTGCACTCTGGTATCTGTTCTTTCCAGATAGCCCTGACAGATACATACTGATATATTGTGCAATGCATCTCTAACTTGCAAAGCAAAACTTGTTCTGCGTATGACATGTTTTTATAGCAACACCTAAAGATGAGCAGCATCCAGGTGCACTGAATCTATGGTGGCCAAGTTATGCTGAATTTGTATGCCAATTTTTCAACTGTAATTATTATTATAATTATTAACTTCCTGAATATCCAAATAACAACATACCATGCGTTAAAAATCAGGACCAAATTGACCACGTCCCAATCTGCATAATCTGATAAATCGCATCCCGAGTTCCTACGTGAAATCTGGACTGTCAAGTGAAAACGACTTTTGGGGCTATGCTATCACACACACACACAAAACATAGGGGTAGATTTATCAAACATTCTAAAAAGGAAAAGTGGAGGTGTTGTCCATAGCGACCAATCAGATTCTAACTATCAGTTTCTAGAATATACTGTAAAATAATAGCTAGAATCTGATTGGGTGCTTTGGGCAACACTTCCACTGTTCCTTTTTTAGAAGGATTGCTAAATTTACCCGATGATGCTTCTAATCCAGCGTCTTTGTTTGTATTGCAGCAACCCCACGCTGAGCGTAGGCTGCCGACATGGAGGGACAGCAGCAAACAGCATTCTACCTGGGAAGCTGCTCTTCCATGTTGGCAACGGGGTGGGAGTGCGGAAGTGGGTTATGATGTCACAACTCAGCATCACACTCCCAAGAAGAGAGATGGGGTGTGTCAGCGTAATATACGTCTCATTCCACATCTGGGCACAGAAAATGTAGGATCCACCGAGAATTCAAATCACACCACAGAGCAGAATGAGTTATCTCCTTCATTACCCCAGATCTATAGACTAAACATTTCACACAATGCAAACTGCGGAATCTACAAACGCGGTTCGGAATGATGAAGCAAAAGTGAAACTCAACCATTTTATCGCCCAGATTTTCGCACCTATGCAAAATAACCCGTTCCACCGCAGAATTAAATTTGCATGAAATTCTGACGCAACTATGCTCATCTGTAGCGAATTGCAAGTACCTGTAACCTCCTCCAATGACGATAAGGGGCTGACGCAGAGTGGGACTTAGGCTAGATTGCAGAGCGCTTCTTGTGTGAAATCGCTCTGCACATATGCAGATCACCCAGAGAAGATGGGCGGGGCATTCTAACATACAGTAATGTACAGTAAAGGTGTGCTTACACAAACACACATACACGCCTCGCAGGAGGCTTACCTTTAATACCTGCTATAGGGCAGGTGCAAATACTTGCTGATGATTATGACTTGTTATAAACCAGGTGCATATGCTGCTGATGCGGAGCTGGACACATAGAGATGTCTACAGCTGCATATGGAAGGAAATACTTTTCCACTCTCTTTACTCCTATTTTTCGACCAACTCTGTATCCCCCCTAAGTGTAACAGATGTAACTCCTACATACATGCTATGATATGCATTCCACCAATATATATATATTTATTTTTTTAGATCAATCTATCTTTAAAAAAATTCCACGTAATGAAATGATCTGAAAATAAAGTTACTTCTGATAAGATCTCAGCATTGCATATCTAGATTTAGACGTATGACCAGTTGCTAACACTTCCATTCCCAGATTACTCATCCTGTAGGATACGTCCGTCATTCCCTTCCCCATGATACCTGATCCCCGCCGTACTGCTCTCCAAAGTGGGGCGACCCCGTCTTACAAGGATGATACTTTTGCCACTCACCAGGGTATGATGGTACGTGAGAGTTTTGCTAGGCAGATCCACCCCAGGCATAACCACAAGTGTGACAGGAGGGAGAGAGAGGCAGAGGGTACCAGCACTGACAGCACCGTGTTCAGCTTCCCCCCCTCCTGTGTTACACTCACCCCCCACCCTGCTTGATTCTTGGACCCTCTCTACAGATTTCTGACTAAGACCCTGTCAGTGGAGGGCTAACATTGGTAGTGCAGAGAAACATCCGGTTGTCACACGAGACATCACCTGCTGCTCGAGACATCACCTGTCACTTGAGACATCCGTCTTGTCACATGGGCACCCAGGAATAACCAAGCTTTGCAGTCTATTGATCTATGCACAATTCCTGTGCTCGTGCCTGGTGGGATGTGATTATCAGTATTATATCCCAGATATATATTGTCAGAATGGATGGGTTTAAATCGGGATAATAATAGTTGCAATCAGAGTGATTTTGCGCCTTGTTATCTAATTATCACTGCACTGCCGTTTCTTTTTCATATATGTCACAGTAAGTTATAAAGCTTTACTAGTTCAGTGAATTACTGTTATATTTCATTTGCTTTGCAATAAGTAAACTATACATATCAGGGGCGCACGGAGGATTTTTCAGGGTGGGTTTCCTCCGCCCCCGAACAAAAAAAAAAATCCTAGAGACCTGCCGCGCACGCGGCGGCGCTGTATTGTATACAATACAGCCGCGCTGCGGACGCTTCTTAGACAGCGCCGCGGCTGCTGTATACTATAGTGCCGATATGTAAGGCACTTTTTAGCGGAGTGGGGGGGGGGGTTTTCTGGAGACCCAGAAATTCCCCCTGCGTGCGCCACTGCATATGTGGATATTATGTGCAGCAAATTGTACAGTTTGCTGTTTTTAGAGACAGGCAAAGCTTTGCAAGAATCGAATTGCAGCTTCCAAATAGCACATAAAAAAGAACATTAATACATTCCCCCTGTAGATGCTATGTTGAGTAACGATTGATACTTTTTAACAAATGGTTTTAGATGTAAGGGGGATCGCAAAAATAGCGGTAAGTGCGATGGTTCTTCTGTATGTCGGGAAGAAGGTGAAGAGGTGTATGTTTTTCAGATACAGTAGTAGATTACTTCTAGCATTTATTTAGAGCCATTGAAACTGCATACTGTCAATGGTTCTTCTTCATTGTACAAAACCTCTCTTACCGTGGAAGATTTAACACTCTAATCCATACATAAATAAAGACACTGACAACCATTTGACTTTGGCAAATTTGTTGACAGTTTATTGAATTCAAAATAAAAGCAAATTGAGAGTCAGCTAACAAATAATAGCAAAACCAAACAGTGTACACCCACAAGCACTAACTACTGGTCCCAGGACATCATATTTTATGATTGGCCGGTGCTAAATCTTGCGTCATAGTGGCGACTCCCCCTCTGGGCTCACAATGACGTGCCCACAGGTCAAGGGGTCCCCACAGAAAGGGACCAAGAGCCAAGATGCTTCGAAGGGGGGTATTGACGTGCTGTCAAACAGCGGTAGCACCGCGTGAATTAGCTGCTGATTGCAAGAGATGTCCCGCCAACTGTGCCTCCTCTGGTATATGGGAAAAAAAGATTATGGTTAATACGTCACACATAAATGGAGGGTGGGGCAAAAGGGACCCAGCAACCCCTTGGGGAAGAATATATGGACCAGCTGGGCCCTTCCCGAATATACTATCGGCTGGAAGATGTCAGCAGACTTAAACCCTAATAGGTAAGTGAATGACTCATGCACAGACATATGCATTTAAGTGTGTTTGGTTTATGGCGTCTCTTGTCTTACTGTAAACTGATAAGAAATGCATGTTATGGAGATCAGTGGTTGAAGTGGAAATGCAGAAGTGGTGCTATGAAAAATGTAATGGAAGTGAGTGGCATGTGATAGTGTTACAATGAAGGCAGTAGGAGAAGTGGCTGATTGACATACCACTGTATACACCCCACTTCTACCACTATATATATATATATATATATATAATGTAAGTGACTGAAATGTGATAGTGTTACAATGAAGGCAGTAGAAGTGGAGGTATGACATACCACTGTATATATATGTATAATGTAAGTGACTAGAATGTGATAGTGTTACAATGAAGGCAGTAGGAGAAGTGGCTGATTGACATACCACTGTATATCATCATCATCATCAACATTTATTTATATAGCGCCAGCAAATTCCGTAGCGCTTACACCTCACTTCCATCATTGTATATATACGGGGCAACAAATTTAGACTGTAAGCCCCAATGGGGCAGGGACTGATGTGAGTGAGTTCTCTGTACAGCGCTGCGGAATTAGTGGCGCTATATAAATAAATGGTGATGATTATATATATATATCATCATCATCATCATCATCATTTATTTATATAGCGCCAACATATTCCGTAGCGCTTTACAATTGGGGACAAACGTAATAAACTAATAAACAAACTGGGTAAAACAGACAAAGAGGTGAGAAGGCCCTGCTCGCAAGCTTACAATCTATGGGACAATGGGAGATTGACACATGAGGTTAAGTATACATTTTGCATCTTGGCCCAGCCAGACTGCAAAGGTAGGGTGACTCATAAGCTAAATGATCCTGTCACACAACAATGTTATTCCGGGGGTAGTTGTCTTGTGTGAAATTTTGTAACAGGCTAAAGGTAGTGAGGTTAAGATGGTGGTTGAGGAATATTATAAGCTTGTCTGAATAGGTAGGTTTTCAGAGAACGCTTGAAAGTTTGTAGAACAGAGGAGAGTCTTATTGTGCGAGGGAGAGAGTTCCATAGAGTGGGTGCAGCCCGAAAAAAGTCCTGTAACCGGGAATGGGAGGATGTAATGAGGGTGGATGAGAGACGCAGATCTTTTGCAGAACGGAGTTGCCGAGTTGGGAGATATTTTGAGACAAGAGAGGAGATGTATGTTGGTGCAGCTTTGTTGATGGCCTTGTAGGTTAGTAAAAGTATTTTATATTGGATTCGGTAGAAGACAGGCAGCCAGTGTAGAGACATACAGAGTGATTCAACAGAGGAATAGCTATTTGCAAGGAAAATCAGTCTTGCCGAAGCATGTAAAATAGATTTTAGGGGTTTGAGTCTGTTTTTGGGAAGACCAGTAAGGAGGGAATTGCAATAGTCAATGCGGGAGATGATTAGTGCATGAATTAAGGTTTTAGCAGTGTCTTGTGTGAGATATGTGCGGATTCTGGAAATGTTCTTTAGATGTATGTAACATGATTTAGATATAGAGTCAATGTGGGGAACAAAGGATAGGCGTGAATCAAGGATTACACCTAGGCAGCGAGCTTGTGGGGTGGGATTTATGGTCATGTTATCAACAGAGATAGAAATGTCAGGTATGCTCTTGTTGGCGGGTGGGAATATTATTAACTCTGTTTTAAAAAGATTAAGTTTGAGTTGACGAGAGGCCATCCAAGATGAAATGGCAGAAAGACAGTCAGTTACACGGGACAACACAGATGTCGAGATATCAGGAGAGGATAGATAGATTTGGGTATCATCCGCATAGAGATGATACTGAAAGCCAAAGGAACTTATTAGATTTCCAAGAGAAGCGGTATAGATAGAGAACAGCAGAGGACCTAGCACCGAGCCTTGTGGTACTCCAACTGATAGGGGAAGCGGAGCAGAGGTGGCTCCAGAGAAATTAACAGTGAAAGAGCGATTAGAGAGGTAAGATGAGAACCAGGATAGAACTGTGTCTTGAAGACCTAGGGATTGCAGTGTTTGTATGAGAAGAGAGTGGTCAACGGTGTCAAATGCAGCCGAGAGATCAAGGAGAATTAGGAGAGAGTAATGGCGTTCAGTCTTAGCAGTGATCAGATCATTAACAACCTTGGTCAGCGCAGTCTCTGTGGAGTGTTGAGAACGAAAGCCAGACTGAAGAGGATCCAACAGGTTGTTTGCGGAAAGAAAGCGTGTGAGGCGAGTGTAGGCAAGTCTCTCTAGAAGCTTGGAGGGGCAAGGGAGCTGAGAGATGGGACGGTAATTTGAGAGAGAGTTTGGGTCGGAGTTTTGTTTTTTTAGAATAGGAGTAATCACTGCATGCTTGTATAGTGATGGAAAGATGCCAGTAGAGAGTGAGAGATTACAGATTTGAGTTAGAGGTGAAATGAGCACAGAAGACAGGGATCTACCAATTTGCGAGGGAATAGGATCAAGAGGACAGGAGGTAGAGTAGGAAGATAAGAAGAGCGTAGAAATTTCCTCTTCATTTGTGGGGTCAAATGAAGAAAGGGTGTCAGAGGGTAGTGGGAAGGAAATGAGCTGATGGCTTGTTGAGGAAGAGGATACCATTTCTAGTCTGATCTTGTCAATCTTGTCCTTGAAGTAGGAAGCAAGATCCTGAGCACTGATAGTAGATGGAGGGTTCGGGGTGGGAGGATTGAGAAGATGATTAAATGTATTGAAAAGGCGTTTGGGGTTAGAAGCCTGAGCATAGATAAGAGATTGAAAGTATGTTTGTTTTGCAGTGTCCAGAGCATTTCGATAGGAGTGGTAGACAGAAGTATATGTGAAGAAGTCATTAGAGCTTCGAGATTTACGCCAGTGACGTTCTGCTTTACGGGACAGTTTTTGAAGATTTCGTGTTGCTTTGGTGTGCCACGGTTGACATCGAAGTCGACGTGTAGTATGAAGTGTCGCTGGAGCCACTTGATCAAGGGCCGTTGCTAAGGTTAGGTGAAAATGAGGTACTGCCATCTCAGGGGATGAGAATGTAGAGATAGGGGAGAGAAGGTGTTGGAGAGAGGTGGAAAATTGTTGAAGATTAATAGAATTAAGATTTCTACGAGTATGAGGAGGCTTGGTTGAGTCAGACAGTAGAGAGGTTAGAGCAGTGGGGGTGAGAGTGTAGCTGATAAGGTGATGATCCGAGAGGGGGAAGGGTGTATTAATAAAATTAGAAACTGAGCATAGTCTAGAGAAAACAAGATCAAGGCAGTGGCCATCCTTATGAGTAGATGATTCAATCCACTGGGAGAGGTCAAGTGAGGATGTTAGAGAGAGTAGTTTGGAAGCAGCTTTGGAAGGTGGGTTATCAATGGGGATGTTGAAGTCACCCATGATGATGGTGGGGATGTCTGAAGATAAGAAGTGAGGGAGCCATGCAGAGAAATCCTCAATAAATTGTTGGTGTGCTCCAGGGGGACGATAGATCACCGCAACACGTAGGGAGAATGGATTAAAAATGCGAATAGCATGTACTTCAAAAGATGTGAACGTGAGTGATGGGACAATGATGGCAGTAGAAGTGGCAGTATGACATACCACTGTATACACCTCCACTTCTACCACTGTATATATATGTATAATGTAAGTGACTGGAATGTGATAGTGTTACAATGACGGCAGTAGTAGAAGTGGCAGTATGACATATCCCGTATACCCCCCACTTCTACCACTGTATATATATGTATAATGTAAGTGACTGGAATGTGATAGTGTTACAATGAAGGCAGTAGTAGAAGTGGCAGTATGACATACCACTGTATACACCTCACTTCTACCACTGTATATATATGTATAATGTAAGTGACTGGAATGTGATAGTGTTACAATGAAGGCAGTAGGAGAAGTAGTGGTATGACATACCACTGTATACACCTCACTTCTACCACTGTATACACCTCACTTCTACCACTGTATATATATGTATAATGTAAGTGACTGGAATGTGATAGTGTTACAATGAAGGCAGTAGTAGAAGTGGCAGTATGACATACCCCCGTATACCCCCCACTTCTACCACTGTATATATATGTATAATGTAAGTGACTAGAATGTGATAGTGTTACAATGAAGGCAGTAGTAGAAGTGGCAGTATGACATACCACTGTATACACCCCACTTCTACCACTGTATATATATGTATAATGTAAGTGACTAGAATGTGATAGTGTTACAATGAAGGCAGTAGGAGAAGTAGTGGTATGACATACCACTGTATACACCTCACTTCTACCACTGTATACACCTCACTTCTACCACTGTATATATATGTATAATGTAAGTGACTGGAATGTGATAGTGTTACAATGAAGGCAGTAGTAGAAGTGGCAGTATGACATACCCCCGTATACCCCCCACTTCTACCACTGTATATATATGTATAATGTAAGTGACTAGAATGTGATAGTGTTACAATGAAGGCAGTAGTAGAAGTGGCAGTATGACATACCACTGTATACACCCCACTTCTACCACTGTATATATATGTATAATGTAAGTGACTAGAATGTGATAGTGTTACAATGAAGGCAGTAGTAGAAGTGGCAGTATGACATACCACTGTATACACCCCACTTCTACCACTGTATATATATGTATAATGTAAGTGACTGGAATGTGATAGTGTTACAATGAAGGCAGTAGTAGAAGTGGCAGTATGACATACCCCCGTATACCCCCCACTTCTACCACTGTATATATATGTATAATGTAAGTGACTAGAATGTGATAGTGTTACAATGAAGGCAGTAGGAGAAGTGGCAGTATGACATACCACTGTATACACCCCACTTCTACCACTGTATATATATATATAATGTAAGTGACTGGAATGTGATAGTGTTACAATGAAGGCAGTAGGAGAAGTGGCAGTATGACATACCACTGTATACACCCCACTACTACCACTGTATATATATGTATAATGTAAGTGACTAGAATGTGATAGTGTTACAATGAAGGCAGTAGTAGAAGTGGCAGTATGACATACCACTGTATACACCCCACTTCTACCACTGTATATATATGTATAATGTAAGTGACTAGAATGTGATAGTGTTACAATGAAGGCAGTAGTAGAAGTGGCCGTATGACATACCCCCGTATACCCCCCACTTCTACCACTGTATATATATATATATAATGTAAGTGACTAGAATGTGATAGTGTTACAATGAAGGCAGTAGTAGAAGTGGCAGTATGACATACCACTGTATACACCCCACTTCTACCACTGTATATATATGTATAATGTAAGTGACTAGAATGTGATAGTGTTACAATGAAGGCAGTAGTAGAAGTGGCAGTATGACATACCACTGTATACACCCCACTTCTACCACTGTATATATATGTATAATGTAAGTGACTAGAATGTGATAGTGTTACAATGAAGGCAGTAGTAGAAGTGGCAGTATGACATACCACTGTATACACCCCACTTCTACCACTGTATATATATGTATAATGTAAGTGACTGGAATGTGATAGTGTTACAATGAAGGCAGTAGTAGAAGTGGCAGTATGACATACCACTGTATACACCTCACTTCTACCACTGTATATATATGTATAATGTAAGTGACTAGAATGTGATAGTGTTACAATGAAGGCAGTAGTAGAAGTGGCAGTATGACATACCACCGTATACCCCCCACTTCTACCACTATATATATGTATAATGTAAGTGACTGGAATGTGATAGTGTTACAATGAAGGCAGTAGGAGAAGTAGCAGTATGACATACCACTGTATACATCCCCACTTCTACCACTGTATATATATATGTATAATGTAAGTGACTAGAATGTGATAGTGTTACAATGAAGGCAGTAGTAGAAGTGGCAGTATGACATACCACTGTATACACCTCCACTTCTACCACTGTATATATATGTATAATGTAAGTGACTGGAATGTGATAGTGTTACAATGAAGGCAGTAGTAGAAGTGGCAGTATGACATACCACTGTATACACCCCACTTCCACCACTGTATATATATGTATAATGTAAGTGACTGGAATGTGATAGTGTTACAATGAAGGCAGTAGTAGAAGTGGCAGTATGACATACCACTGTATACACCCCACTTCTACCACTGTATATATATGTATAATGTAAGTGACTGGAATGTGATAGTGTTACAATGAAGGCAGTAGTAGAAGTGGCAGTATGACATACCCCCGTATACCCCCCACTTCTACCACTGTATATATATGTATAATGTAAGTGACTAGAATGTGATAGTGTTACAATGAAGGCAGTAGGAGAAGTGGCAGTATGACATACCACTGTATACACCCCACTTCTACCACTGTATATATATATATAATGTAAGTGACTGGAATGTGATAGTGTTACAATGAAGGCAGTAGGAGAAGTGGCAGTATGACATACCACTGTATACACCCCACTACTACCACTGTATATATATGTATAATGTAAGTGACTAGAATGTGATAGTGTTACAATGAAGGCAGTAGTAGAAGTGGCAGTATGACATACCACTGTATACACCCCACTTCTACCACTGTATATATATGTATAATGTAAGTGACTAGAATGTGATAGTGTTACAATGAAGGCAGTAGTAGAAGTGGCCGTATGACATACCCCCGTATACCCCCCACTTCTACCACTGTATATATATATATATAATGTAAGTGACTAGAATGTGATAGTGTTACAATGAAGGCAGTAGTAGAAGTGGCAGTATGACATACCACTGTATACACCCCACTTCTACCACTGTATATATATGTATAATGTAAGTGACTAGAATGTGATAGTGTTACAATGAAGGCAGTAGTAGAAGTGGCAGTATGACATACCACTGTATACACCCCACTTCTACCACTGTATATATATGTATAATGTAAGTGACTAGAATGTGATAGTGTTACAATGAAGGCAGTAGTAGAAGTGGCAGTATGACATACCACTGTATACACCCCACTTCTACCACTGTATATATATGTATAATGTAAGTGACTGGAATGTGATAGTGTTACAATGAAGGCAGTAGTAGAAGTGGCAGTATGACATACCACTGTATACACCTCACTTCTACCACTGTATATATATGTATAATGTAAGTGACTAGAATGTGATAGTGTTACAATGAAGGCAGTAGTAGAAGTGGCAGTATGACATACCACCGTATACCCCCCACTTCTACCACTATATATATGTATAATGTAAGTGACTGGAATGTGATAGTGTTACAATGAAGGCAGTAGGAGAAGTAGCAGTATGACATACCACTGTATACATCCCCACTTCTACCACTGTATATATATATGTATAATGTAAGTGACTAGAATGTGATAGTGTTACAATGAAGGCAGTAGTAGAAGTGGCAGTATGACATACCACTGTATACACCTCCACTTCTACCACTGTATATATATGTATAATGTAAGTGACTGGAATGTGATAGTGTTACAATGAAGGCAGTAGTAGAAGTGGCAGTATGACATACCCCCATATGCCCCCCACTTCCACCACTATATATATATATATATATATATAATGTGATAGTGTTACAATGAAGGCAGTAGTAGAAGTGGCAGTATGACATACCCCCATATGCCCCCCACTTCCACCACTGTATATGTATAGATAATATAAGTGACAGAATGTGATAGTTTAACAGATACGGACAGAAACACCTACAGCCAATTTTGTCACCAGCCAGTTAACCTGCCAGCATGTTTTTGAAGTGTGGGATGAAACCCATGCTGAACATACAAACTCCACACAGATGAGGCCATGGTCAGGAATCAAACTCATGACCCCAGCGCTCTGAGGCAGAACTGCTAACCACTGAGCCACCGTGCTGCCCATAATAATGTATAAACAATGCATTGTTGCTCATTTAAAAATACAAACTTACTGTAAGACAAGATAGAACATATTGCCCTTCACAGTTCTGTTACGTAAGAACACACCGTCTATTTCAGGTGTATTATCCTATTTTATACCTATTTTTATTTTTTTGCAATAGATAAGGAATATACAGATGATAACAGTGAATATAATATGCTTAAAAATAGCTTATTTAATCTATTTATAGCCAGGGCCTTGTAAACGTGGAAAACTAATTACGATATTATTATGGAAAACTAAAGAGCAGTGAAGTGCCCTGGGGTAACATCTAGGACAGAGGTGCTCAAACCCAGTCCTCAAGAGCTCCTAGCAGGTCATGTTTTCAGGATTTCTGTCTGCAGAAACGGGTGGGATAATTACTGTTGGTCGTTCTTGGACTTAGCTTTGAGCACCTCTGCTGTAAAGTGTCATCATCCCAACTGCTGCCAACATGTAGAGTTTTATTTCTGCTCAGAGGTCTACCTTCTTAAAGGTATACAAGATGGAATAGTAACAGAAATAGTGGAATGATATCACATACAGATAAGTGTTTATCTGTAAGCCATTAGTCTCTATTACCAGCGATGCACAGCTGACGAGAGACTTGGTGACAGGTTCCTGTTCTAACTGCATCATATTACTGAGGACGGAGGTTTCAGAGTGGAAAGAAGAGCTCAGCGTTATAGCGGGATCCAGAGAGTGTATATTTTGTTTGCACCTTGCTGTGCATTGTGGACTAAAATTAAATGTATCAAATTATTAGGAAAAGTAGTTTCCAATCATGCTGTGAATCTATTTGTATAATAATGGCAGCTTATAGCTGCATTACAAACTAGGTAAAGGATTTAACTAAGTTGCCTTAAAATCAGATGTATGTATCAGCCCTGGTGCAAATCAATTTTGTTTACCACAATATAATGGCAGTATGGGGGAGGGGGGGTGCATGGAAGGACTGATAGGTGTTCCTGCTCACACCACATCCCCTTACAGTTTTTGGCCAGGCTGTATGAGCACGGAGCTGTCCCCTGTTCTCCAGCTGGAGAACAGGGGACTGCTCCGTGCAGGGTTTACCAATATGAGAAGGTTTGTATGAGTTTTAGTTTAGGACAGTGATTCATGGGCCGCAGAAGCAGCCCCCTAACCATCAAAAGGTCCGCCCATTGCATGTGCTTCTCAGAATCTCCACTTGCTCCAAAATTCCCCCACATGCCCTCAGACCCCTAGGTGCCACAAAACTCCACCAATTGACGCTAAGACTTCCCGACAATCCTCCACTCACCAGGAGAACCACTAATAATCTAAAAAACAGAGACCCCCACAGAAAAATGAGGGTGACCACATGGTGCAGACTGCACTCCCTCCTCCTCCTCCTCCTCTGATTGCTGAGATTTAGGAGAAACAGCATTGCCTGGCGTCCTATGGAGTAATCCTGTTTTGTTGTGTTGCTCTGTGTAACAGACATTGCAGTGTAGCTCTAGGACTATCTGCAAACGTTAGTTCTGTTCAGGCAGGATGCAAACACGAGCTGCACTCACCATACTGCAATTAGCTCAGTGATCATTTCACAGCGGAGAGACAGATACTGTTTAGTGCTGAATGCAATGGATGGTGAAAGTTTATTGCCACAATCTTTGCAGATATGTGATGTAACTGACGACTGCTCTTCCCCCACCAGAACTGCACGTTGAATAGATACTAAGCCATAGTACGCTTACTGGGATTCACAGAACCTGGTTCACAAAAATGCAGATATATTCTTAGGTTAAATTAGATTTATTTGGGATGGAACTACCTTTTAATCCACTTGATGTGTGTATCCATTCTAGTGCTAACAATATAAACAATATACCACTTCTCTAATTATTCTTCTTATTATTATTATTACTGTAGATTTGTAAAGCGCTACAGAGCTCTGCAGCGCCGTGCAGTAGGGAAAACAGAACACACATAAAACAAGAACATACAAGACAGACAAAATAAATGCAGACATGAAAACAAAGGGTATGAAGGACCCTGCTCATTACAGAGCTTACATTCTAAGGGGAAGAGGGCACAGCTGAAACAAGAGGAGCAAATGTGGCTCAGAGTGGAGATTGGGACAGTTGTGAGGGTGCATTAGTGTGAATAGTGTTATCGAGGATAAAGTCAAAGAGCATCTAAAGATTTGAATGCTGTGGGAAAGTCTTATTGAGTGTGGTAGGGAATTCCATAAGTGGGGAGCAGCACGGGAGAAATCTTGTAGGCGGGAGTGAGAGGTGGTTACCAGAGATGAGACAAGGTGCAGGTCAGGGGTAGATCTAAGAGGGCAGGAGGGAGAGTATTTTGATATGAGATTTGAGATGTATGAGGGGTGGTGTTGAGGGCTTTGTAGGTAAGGGTGAGTAATCTGAATTTGATTCTGGAGGACACATGGAGCCAGTGTAGGGATTTGCAATGTGGTGCAGCAGATGTGGAGCAGTGAGAGAGGAAGATCAGTCTTGCAGCAGCATTAGGATGGATTGAAGTGTGGATATATGGGTGTTTGGAATGTCAGATAGCAGGAGGTTGCAATAGTCAAGATAGGAGAAGATAATTCTCAACAGAATCTAGAATTCTCTTAGCTTTCTATTTTATTGAATCTAGCTGCAAACGGCAGGATTCAATCAGTTCCTTATAATTGAAGTAACTGTCTTTCTATTGCATCTGTCTCCAAAAAGCGGATAATAAGCCAACTCAGAGTAATTTAGGTAAAATCGATCGTCTGTGACACTACGCACTAACATGCCAATATGACAGACAGGACACTACCACGATTGTTGTGTGTGACGATCCAAGTATGAGCTGTAGTAGAGACTGTTTCTGAAGCAATACAACAACCCAACTCAGAACAAATTATGTAACATTTATGTAAAATGGATTGTCTGTGATCCGCCTCATGACGCAATTTTAGTAAGACAGACCAGACCAAGCAAAAAGTTATTGTGTGTGATGTTTTCTTATTGAAATGTTGAATTCTAAGCTACACACATTAATCAAATAATTCCTATGATTTCAGCAAACCAGCAGGTTTGTAAGAGCAACTTTCTACACAATTTTAACAACTATATTTGATTGTGACCATTTGTTGCTCTAACACTGTCATAAGAGGCAATACGTTTTTTAAAATTGTGAGTATTACTATTCCACAGCGTTTAGTATTGTTTCTTCAGTTCTGGGGGCGTAGGTACAATTCCGACGAAGTCCCTCTATTTGGAGTTTATATGTTTTTCCATTGTTTTACGTGAATGTTCTTTGGTTTTCTCCCATAGACCACAAATATACTGATACAATGCTCTCCCCAGAAACTGTTGTCAGCCGGGTGGCATTAAGAAGTAGCTGGGTGGGGGCAGTGTAATACTTTGCAATAATATTGAAAAATGTTGGAGGTTATTGCCCACACCTGCCAGGACTGGTCCGATTGGTGGTTAGTGGTCTAACACACACTGCTGGCTGAAGTGCTCACATGCCTGTTCCAATAGGAGAAACAATGGTTTATTCTATTACAATAAGAATATGTTGGGATCAAAGAGCCGGGTGGAGCACCTGGGAAATAGGTGTTGGGGAGAACACTGTGATAGGTTATCCATACTGATGCACTAGGTAATTCACATTGCTCTGGTGTCTGTGTCTGTGTAGGTTAGAGAATTTAGACTGTAAGCTCCAATGGGGCAGGGACTGATGTGAGTTCTCTGTACAGCGCTGTGTAATATGCTGGTGCTATACAAATAAACAATAATAGGAGAAAAATAAACTATTGATTGGGATGGTCAGACCATAGCATGTGTGCTTAACTTTAAAGCCCTTTATCCACTACACAATTTTTAGCTATGTACTCCTGCAGTATCCGCTTGTTGGTGAACAATAAAACCTAACCTTAAATTGTGTTGTAGTGTGAGATAAATTGTGTGGTATATTCCTTCTTCCAACTGATGACATTTTCTCTGCTTTCTGGTTAGCAAAAGAAAGTTACCCCCATTACACCACCGTAGAGAGACAGGAGTAACTCCAATAATATAAGAGAAATATACCACCCATCCCACCACCATAGAGAGGCAGGATTCACCCAGAGATAGAAGAGAGACCGATACCACCCATCTCACCACCATAGAGAGACAGGAGCCACACCAGAGATATATACGAGAGACAGATACCACCCATCTCACCACCATAGAGAGGCAGGAGTCACACCAGAGATAGAAGAGAGACCGATACCACCCATCCCACCACCATAGAGAGACAGGAGCCACACCAGAGATAGAAGAGAGACCGATACCACCCATCTCACCACCATAGAGAGACAGGAGTCACACCAGAGATATATACGAGAGACAGATACCACCCATCCCACCACCATAGAGAGGCAGGAGTCACACCAGAGATAGAAGAGAGACCGATACCACCCATCTCACCACCATAGAGAGGCAGGATTCACCCAGAGATAGAAGAGAGACCGATACCACCCATCCCACCACCATAGAGAGACAGGAGCCACACCAGAGATATATACGAGAGACAGATACCACCCATCTCACCACCATAGAGAGACAGGAGCCACACCAGAGATAGAAGAGAGACCGATACCACCCATCCCACCACCATAGAGAGGCAGGATTCACCCAGAGATAGAAGAGAGACCGATACCACCCATCCCACCACCATAGAGAGACAGGAGCCACACCAGAGATATATACGAGAGACAGGTACCACCCATCCCACCACCATAGAGAGACAGGAGCCACACCAGAGATAGAAGAGAGACCGATACCACCCATCTCACCACCATAGAGAGGCAGGATTCACCCAGAGATAGAAGAGAGACAGATACCACCCATCTCACCACCATAGAGAGACAGGAGTCACACCAGAGATATATACGAGAGACAGATACCACCCATCCCACCACCATAGAGAGGCAGGAGTCACACCAGAGATATATACAAGAGACAGATACCACCCATCTCACCACCATAGAGAGACAGGAGTCACACCCGAGATATATACGAGAGACAGATACCACCCATCTCACCACCATAGAGAGACAGGAGCCACACCAGAGATATATACGAGAGACAGATACCACCCATCTCACCACCATAGAGAGACAGGAGCCACACCAGAGATATATACGAGAGACAGATACCACCCATCTCACCACCATAGAGAGGCAGGATTCACCCAGAGATAGAAGAAAGACAGATACCACCCATCTCCCCACTATAGAGAGACAGGATTCACACCAGTGGTAAAAGAGAGAACTACAACCCATCCCACCACCATAGAGAGACAGGAGTCACACCAGAGATACAAGAAAGAGAGAGAGAGAGATACCACCCATCCCACCAACATAGAGACAAAAGTCACCACCAGACATATAAGAGAGTGAGTTATCATCCATCCGAACACCATAGGGAGACAGGAGTCATCCCAGAGATATAAGAGATAGATACCACCATGCCCCCATTGTACAGAGACAGGAATCAACCCTGCAATATAAGCAAGACAGATAGTACCCATCTTACCAACGTCGGGAGGCAGAATTCATACCAGAGATATAAGAGAAGGAGATGCCACCCACCCCACCACCAGAGA
Organism: Mixophyes fleayi; assembly: GCF_038048845.1. Classification (NCBI taxonomy): domain Eukaryota; kingdom Metazoa; phylum Chordata; class Amphibia; order Anura; family Limnodynastidae; genus Mixophyes; species Mixophyes fleayi. The sequence goes on along the minus strand of NC_134407.1, from coordinate 10,038,239 downwards.
TAGTCAGGAGTCACACCAGAGAAAGAACAGAGTGAGTACCACCCATCCCACCACTGTATGGGAGACAGGTGTCACCCCAGAGATATAAGAGAGATATACTACCATGCCCCTGTTGTAGAGAGACAGGAACCAACCCTGCAATATAAGAGAGACAGATAGTACCCATCTCACCAACGTCGGGAGGCAGGATTCACACCAGAGATATAAGAGAGAGAGATGCCACCCACCCCACCACTGTAGGGAGGCAGAAGTCATACCAGAGATATAAGAGAGAGAGATGCCACCCACCCCACCACTGTAGGGAGGCAGAAGTCCCACCAGACACCATAACATTATTATTTTATCAAAGTATGAGCTTAAATGTGTTTCTGTAAATATTTTTTTTAATTAATAATATATGTAGTATAACCCACAATATATTTATGAGAACTATAATATGTATTGTACAAATATATTTTCTTATACAGCAATAGTTATTGATTACCAATAATTAATATACATATAATTATAGTAATATTATCATTAGCTAAGAAAGTGAAATATATATAATTACAATTTTATATATTATGCTATAAATATTAGATGTAATTTGTATCATAAACAATCATTTTAACTAAATTAAAGCCATATATATGTTATAGTTCAATTCAAATGGGTAAATGTATCAAGCTGAGAGTTTCAGGCGGGTTTGAAAAGTGGAGATGTGGCCTATAGCAACCACTCAGATTGTAGTTATCAATTATTTAGTACATTCTACAAAATGATAGCTATAATATTATTGGTTGCTATAGGCAACATCTCCACTTTTCAAACCCACTGGAAACTCTCAGCTTGATACATTTACCCCAAAGTCTACTGTTGGAGCTCTTTTTAATACAATTCATTTGTAATCCAAACCTCTTTAAATAAAGTCTTCCATTTGTTTTACGATTCAATTGAACTTTAACTAAGGCTTTTAATAATTGACTATTTCTGTTATAGCACTCTTGTAATTAGCTGCCAAAAATTGTCAATGAATGTACAAGGTCTCTGTCCTGGCAACTCTATTTACACCAAATATATTAATATTCGTGGATTGACATATCGGTATTTGGCATCATATTGTAACATTTTGACAACATAACTTACACTATATGGACAAAAGTATTCGGATAACTGACCATTACACCAACAGATACTGTAATGAGATTGTATTCAAATCCATATACTTTAATATGGAGTTGGTCCCCCTTTTGCAGTGATAACAGCTTCCACTCTTCTTGGAAGGTTTTCCACACGATGTTGGAGTGTTTCTGTGGGAATTTATGCCCATTCACTCTGTAGAGCATTTATGAGGTCAGGCACTGATATTGGACGAGAAGGCCTGGCTCACAATCTCTGTTCCCGTTCATCCCAAAGGTGTTTGATGGTGTTGAGGTCAGGGCTCTGTGCGGGCCAGTCAAGTTCTTCCACACCGAACTCATCACACTATGTCTTTGTAGTCCTTGCTTTTTGCACTGGGGCACAGTCATGTTGGAATAGAAAAGGGCATTCCCCAAACTGTTGCCACAAAGTTGGAAGCATAACATTGTCCAAAATGACTTGGTATGCTCAAGCATTAAGATTGCCTTTCACTGGAGATAAGGGGCCTAGCCCAAAACCTGAAAAACGGCCCTCATACCATTATCCCTCCTCCAGCAAACTTCACAGTTGGCAAAATGCAGTCAGACAGGTAACGTTCTCCCAGCATCCGCCAAACCCAGACTCACCCATCTGACTGCCAAACAGAGAAGTGTGAATCGTCACTCCACAGAACACGTTTCCACTGCTCCACAGTCCAGTGTCGGTGTGCTTTACACCACTCCATCCAACGCTTGGCATTGGTCTTGGTGATGTGAGGCTTGCATGCAGCTGCTCGGCCATGGAAACCCATTCCATTAAGCTACCGCCACACAGATTTGCGCTTAAATCAATGCTAGTGGGAGTTTGGAAGTCTTCAGCTATGAAAACAGCAGAGCGTTTGCAACTTTTACGAACCAATGCCTTAGCAGTCGTTGACCCCGCTGTGTAATCTTATGTGGTCTTCCGCTTCATGGTTGAGTTGCAATTGTTCCTAAACGCTTCCACTTTCTAATAATATACCTTACAGTTGACCGTGGAATATCCAGCAGGGATGAAATGTCACAAACTGTTTTATTGCAAAGGTGGCATCTATCACAGTACCACGCTGGAAGTCACTGAGCTCTTCAGAACGACCCATTTTATATCACAAATGTTTCAAATGGAGACTACATGACTAGGTGCTTGATTGTTTACACCTCTGGCAACGGGTGAGATTGAAACACCTCAATTCAATAGTTAACAGTTGTGGACAAATACTTTTGTCCATATAGTGTATTTGTAACACATTATAAATTTGTTCTGTAATTTTAACAACTCTTAACCACTACTACATCAGCATAGTCATCAATCATTAATATACCTGCTGGGAAGAGTTCCTTTAGTGGCTCTGTGTTCTATGAAGTTGGGTCATTTGGCTGGACCAGTGGCTGAACAATAGTTCCCAAAGGATTGGTGGGAGTAGGGGGTATAAAAATGTGTTCCTAAGAACGGAGGGGCCAACAGGACATAGATAACAATTAATTTATGGTCTCCCCAGTGACTCCCACCACCTCACAACAGCAGAATAAGCAGCATTCTTCCCCTGATCTTCTTTAATACTTTGGCAAAGCTTTATCTGATTGTGATGAACCATTTTGGTGATATTGCTATCTCTTTTCTTAATTTTATAGACCATTTGAGAATCAAACGCCCTCTATTACATATGGAGTTGAGTCCCATTTTTCATCAAGTTTGCTATTTTGATGATTTTTCATTAATCAAATTTGTGTTCCAATTGACAAGGGATTAGCCAGAGCTTTGTGGTTATACTATTTTGCCTGACATTGCTTTATATGTCTCATTTTGATTTCAATGACTTCCCGTTTCTTGTAATCAGTAACAATTTTCTTTCACCCAGTCTTTTAGAGGTGAGTTACTTGCAAAGTCATTGAATAAGACTCCCAACTCAAAGTCCATCTGCAACTTTCCCTGATGACAAACTAGAAACAAATAAGGAATATACCCAGTAGAGTAATAAATAGAGCCTGCCATACATATTTGTAATTTTTTTGAAAAATATTTGGCCTTTTTGCTTATTATTGAGGATAAGATTTGAAGCATTTCAATCAAAGTCCTATTCATTCTTGGACATCCAGTTGTCTCTCTGCCATCTCCTCTTGGATGTACCTATGGTTTTTCAAACTTAACGTGGCCAAAACTGAACTCATAATCATCCCTTCATCAAGAATCTCCTTCCCTTCCATCCTCTCTATCACTGTTGACAACACCACTATCTCCTCTGTTATCCATCTCCACTGCATGGCTATCATTCTTGACTCCCCCCTCTCCTTCTCCACTATCATTCAATCTCCTGCCAAATCCTGTTGCTGCCAGCTCTGCAACATAGCCCGTATCAGACCCTATAGATAACATCTTCACTTTTCCAAACCCGCAGTTTAGTAAATATACCCCCTAGACTCAAGTTTAAGGTGATCTAAGGCCACCAAGAAGACTTAAAATGACAATTACAAAGGTTGTAGCAGTGCTCTTTGGGCCATTTCCTCGTCTATGCCTGTGGCACAGACCTGGCAATTTCTACACTATTTTTCTATGTCTTTCTGCATTTCAACCTGGTAGAGGCTCCCTGACTGGTCATGGTATGCAACAAGGATATCTGCCAAATCCTGTCCAAGCTGTTTGGATCAGTAAAGTTGACTGACAAGTTGACCTTTCACTGTGAGCAGTCAATTTCTCTGCCGTAGTAATTTGATAGATTCTGGATTGGCTCCCTTAGTTGAATCTGATTTAAATTTTCACTTTATTTCATTTTTTTTTACAAGACCAATGATTGGACTTCTCTGCAGGAAATTGTTTAGCTTTGTTATTTGTTCTTTAAGTTCTTTCAAAAGATCAATGCTCTGAGAACTTTGATTGAAAAGAGTCAACCCTGTCCCATCACCTTAGACTGGCAGTAGTAACCCCAACGATATACGAGAGAGAGACACCACCCATCTCACCATCGTAGGTAGGTGTGACCCCAGAAATATGAGAGATATACCACCAATTCCACCAACGTAGAGAGAAGGGAGTCACCCCATCAATATATGAGAGAGAGACGCCACCCATCTCATCACCGTAGTTAGGTAGGATTCACACCAGAGATATGCCACCTATCCCACCATCGTAGGTAGGAGCCACCCCAGAAACATGAGAGAGATACTACCAATCCCACCAATGTAGAGAGAAAGGAGTCTCACCCCAACGATAAACGAAAGAGAGACACCACCCATCTCACCACCGTAGATAGGTAGGATTCACACCAGAGATCTAAGAGAGAGATATGCCAGCCATCCCACCACCATAGATAGGAGTCACCCCAGAAATATAAGAGAGAGATACCACCAATCCCACCACTATAGAGGCAGAAGTTACTCATAGATATAAGAGAGAGATACTACTCATCCCACCACCGTAGAGAGACAGGAGTCACCCCAGTGATATAAGAAAGATATACCACCCATTCTACCACAGCAGAGACAAGCAATGTGAGAGAGAGAGAGAGAGAAAGAGAGAGAGAGTAAACATTACTTGGAGGGATATATCATTGTTCTAAAAATGTTTATTGAATACTTCTTTAAGTTGTTCTGACTGATTTGCCCAATTAGACTTTAGTGAACCACCAATTTGATTTTCTTCCCTCCCTATTGTCTCTGGGTTCTTTAAATATATAAAGTATTGGGAATCCTACAGTCCTCCCAGCACTTTATGTATTGAAATAACTTAGCATTCTGAAGAGCTAAGAGTTGCAAATGATAATCTCTCATTTAGCCTCACCCACAAAATGCAATTTTAACACCTTATTTGCATCTCTGATGTCATTGGGGTCTTTGATGGTATGTAAACCCTCCTGTAAACTGACTGCAAAATCTCTTAACGATTCGCTTGCTTGCTGATTTCTGGCGAAGACGTTATGTTTCGGTTTCCATAAAGTTCTGCTGTCTGAAGTGGTGTTAAATCTTTCCAGCACTTTTCTCATGTGCTCGAAACATTATTTGCAAGTTACTAGCACAATGATCACATGTGTCACCTGTGTAACTCGGAAGCCATGGAACTCGGAAGAAACAAGGCATGGTTATCGGTGAGATTCCTCTCCTGTTCCACCAGCAGCATTGTCTCTTTAGTCTACTAACATATTGATTAAGATGCTGCCCTACTTTGGACTCTACTAAGTATCCTGCTTGCAGTAACCATTCGTTAATGAGCGATAAATCCTAAACCTAAATGGTGGTGGAGTACGTAGCAGTGTGAGATAAAATGGAATGAATACCTTTTCCTTTGGGTGTGATCTTCCTTCTTCTGGCTGCTGATTTTATACTTGGACAGGAAAAGAGAGATAGCACCCATCCCTCTACCATAGAAAGTCAGAAGTCACCCCAGCGAAATCAAAGAGAGAGAACATTACTTGGAGGGAAACCAATTGTTTTACTTCTATAATATTATTTGTCAAACTATAATAATAATAATTCATAATAACAATTTTTATTTATATATCTCCAGCATATTTTGGAGCGCTTTACATTTGAATGTTATGAGCTTAAATGTATTTTTGTAAATAAATGATTTAATTAATAATGCATGCAGTGTAACCCATGAAATATTAATTGATGAAGTGAAAATGCTTATATGTATCAATAATATAATACATTTCCTTATGTCAGCAAATACATTATTTAACAACTTAAATAGTTATTTATTACCAATAAGGAATATACAAGTATTACACTGTTATCCTTAGTTAGGAAATTACATATATGGAATTATAGTATAAATATTAGTTGTAATTTGTATCAGAAACAAACCATTAAATAAAGTCATGTATATGTTAATAATTCCATTTCCAGCGCTGCGTACACTGTTGGAACTCTTTGATACATACATTTAATTTGTATACCAATCATCTTTAAACAAAGTCTTGCATTTATTTTATGATCCTGTTTGCGATTAATCTGAAGTTTAACTGAACAAGTTTACTTGTCCTGTAGGAAAACTTTTGTGATTAGCTGCCTAAAAATTGTAAAAGAAGAACTATTGATGTCTTACTCGTATATATACTCCAGAGTACTCGTATGTTAACCCACATATTAGTGGGTTAACATTAGGGATGAGCGCGCTCGGATTTCTGAAATCCGAGCCCACCCGAACGTTGCGGATCCGAGTCGGATCCGAGACAGATCCGGGTATTGGCGCCAAATTCAAAAGTGAAACTGAGGCTCTGACTCATAATCCCGTTGTCGGATCTCGCGATACTCGGATCCTATAAATTCCCCGCTAGTCGCCGCCATCTTCACTCGGGCATTGATCAGGGTAGAGGGAGGGTGTGTTAGGTGGTCCTCTGTGCTGTTTAGTTCTGTGCTGTTTAGTTCTGTGCTGTTTAGTTCTGTGCTGTTTAGTGCTGTGCTGTGCTGTGCTGTGCTGTGCTGTGCTGTGCTGTGTTCTGCAGTATCAGTCCAGTGGTGCTGTGTGCTGTGCTCTGTCCTTCTGAGGTCAGTGGTGCTGCTGGGTCCTGTGCTGTGTCCTGTTCAGTCCAGTGGTGCTGTGTCCTGTGCTCTGTGCTTCTAAGGGCATAGTTATTTCCCCAATATTCCCCTGTGTTTAAAAAAATAAAAAAAATTTTTTTTTATAAAATACCAAAAACTACTTTAATATTTTTTAATTACCACAAAATTTTCACAACCAATCCTGCAGTATAAGCCCATTGGTACTGCAATATTACCAAGTTCACACATTCAGCAGTAAAAGTCCAGTGGTACTGCAATATTACAAAGTTTACACATTCTGCAGTATCAGTCCAGTGGTGCTGTGTCCTGTGCTCTGTCCTGCTGAGTTCCGTAGTGCTGCTGGGTCCTGTGCCGTGTCCTGTTCAGTCCAGTGGTGCTGTGTCCTGTGCTCTGTGCTTCTAAGGGCATAGTTATTTCCCCATTATTCCCAAGTTTGTAAAAAATAAAAAAAAAGTAAAAAAAAATAAAAAATTAAAAAAAAAAAAAAAAATATAATAATTATAACCAAATTTGCAAAACCAATCCAGCATTATAAGTCCATTGGTACTGCAATATTACCAAGTTCACACATTCAGCAGTAAAAGTCCAGTGGTACTGCAATATTACAAAGTTTACACATTCTGCAGTATCAGTCCAGTGGTGCTGTGTCCTGTGCTCTGTCCTGCTGAGTTCCGTAGTGCTGCTGGGTCCTGTGCCGTGTCCTGTTCAGTCCAGTGGTGCTGTGTCCTGTGCTCTGTGCTTCTAAGGGCATAGTTATTTCCCCATTATTCCCAAGTTTGTAAAAAATAAAAAAAAAGTAAAAAAAAAAAAAAAATTAAAAAAAAAAAAAAATATATAATAATTATAACCAAATTTGCAAAACCAATCCAGCATTATAAGTCCATTGGTACTGCAATATTACCAAGTTCACACATTCTGCAGTATCTTGTGCTACATATAATGGAGAGCAAAAATTTGGAGGATAAAGTAGGGAAAGATCAAGACCCACTTCCTCCTAATGCTGAAGCTGCTGCCACTTGTCATGACATAGACGATGAAATGCCATCAACGTCGTCTGGCAAGCACGATGCCCAATCTCCTAGTACAGGGCATGTAAAATCCAAAAAGCCCAAGTTCTCAAAAAACAGCAAAAAAAGAAACTTAAAATCATCTGAGGAGAAACGTAAAGTTGGCAATATGCCAATTACGACAAGTAGTGGCAAGGAACGGCTTAGGCCCTGTCCCGTGTTCATGACTAGTGGTCCAACTTCACCCAAGGATCAAAGCCCTCCTCCCCCCCCCTACAAAAAATTTAAGAGAGTTATGCTGTCAGCAACAACAACAAAACAGCAAAGAACTCTGCCTTCTAAACAGATGACATCACAAATCCCCAAGGCGAGTCCAAGGGTGTTGTTGGTTGTGAACCCTGACCTTCCCATCACTGTACGGGAAGAGGTGACTCCATCCAGCATTTGCAGCACGCCCTCTGCATATGCTGGAAGGATCACCCACAGTCCAGTTACAGATTTGGCTAATGAAGGTGTGAATGTTGTGCACTGGGAGGAGGATATTGATGTAGCTGGCGCTGAGGAGGATGTTGATGATTATGATGCAGACAGATACCAAATTGCATTTCTCAATTTCTATTTATATTCTAGATTATATAACGGCTGAAAAGTTTTCTGTTTTACTCCTAGTGGAGAGGGGATCTGATGCAGACAGATACCAAACTGCCTTTGTCCATTTCTTTGTATATTTGAATTGCTAGTTCTACAGTCTATGCAGGCTGCTTTATTTATATTCAACTACAAGTGTAGGGCGGGGGGGGGGGGGGGGCATAGATAGCCACCAAAGTAACGTGGTCCATTTAATTTCACTTTCTAGCTCCACAGTCTGTGCAGCCTGCTTTTTTTTATCTTCAAAGTATTTATATTTACAAGCCTTGCAATCTAAATTAACTAGAGGTAGTGACGTGGTAGAACTCCAAAAGGCAGTTTGGAAGCCCCTGTACAAACTGGCTCTATTTTTTAACTGAGTTGTCCCCCCTCCAGTGTGTACTCGGAAAGAGTTTTTAGTGCAGCGGGGAACCTGGTCAGTGAGCGGCGAAGGAGGTTGCTTCCTCACAACGTTGAAAAAATGATGTTTATAAAAATGAATAATCAATTCCTCAATGAAGTACAGCACTGCCCTCCAGACAGTACAGAGGGACTGTGGTTGTGGAGTCCAGCGGGGACGAATTGATAATGTGTGAGGAGGAGGAAGTACACACTGTAGGGGGAGAGGAATCAGAGGTTGAGGATAAGGACGACATCTTTCCTCAGTAGAGCCTGTTTAGTTTGTACAGGGAGAGATGAATTGTTTTATTGGTGTGGGGGCCCAAACAAACCAATCATTTCAGCCACAGTTGTTTGGTAGGCCCTGTCGCTGAAATGATTGGTTTGTTAAAGTGTGCATGTCCTATTTCAACAACATAAGGGTGGGTGGGAGGGCCCAAGGACAATTCCATCTTGCACCTTTTTTTTTGGCATTATGTGACCATTCAACAGTCGTTTGCCATGTTCAAAAAGTAAAAGAAAATGCCAACAAATTCAATAAATTAAATCAAAAGTTAAATGCCCTGTCATTATTTAAAACAAGAGGTTTTGACGTGCTAGAATTAGTGTAGTGTTAAGATGTTATAAACACTACACTTGGAAATTGGAGGAGGTAATGTGGCCCCGGTATCAAATTGGGTACCGGGGCCACCCCACTATGCAGTCCAGATACTTGTTTGGTGGAATTCCGACACGTGGAGGGTTTTTAAATTATATTGTGGCCTCGGTACCAAATTGTGTACCGGGGCCACCACACTACGCAGTCAAGATACTTGTTTGGTGGAATTCAGACCAGTTGAGGGTTTTATTATTATATTGTGTGGACCACTCTATCTATACCACACTACAACTCTATACCACTCTATTTCCTACTTTAATTCTATTTAATTCTATTTCCTACTTTAATTCTATTACTAATTAATTACCATAAAGAGGAACAAAAAAAACCAATTTTACCAAAAGTATAATATGACTTAGACTTACAAACACTACACTTGAAAGATCGTGCCTTTAAATGAAAAAGTCAGTCTTCATTGCACGACTATGTGCAAGTGCAACAGGGACATTTTTTTGGGTTTACAAAGTCAAACAATAACACTACGACCCTGTCTGTCTGGGGTCTGTCAATGACGAATTGTCTGGAGCATGTTTTGAGGAGGTATTGTGGCCCCGGTATCAAATTGGGTACCGGGGCCACCCCACTATGCAGTCCAGATACTTGTTTGGTGGAATTCCGACACGTGGAGGGTTTTTAAATTATATTGTGGCCTCGGTACCAAATTGTGTACCGGGGCCACCACACTACGCAGTCAAGATACTTGTTTGGTGGAATTCAGACCAGTTGAGGGTTTTATTATTATATTGTGTGGACCACTCTATCTATACCACACTACAACTCTATACCACTCTATTTCCTACTTTAATTCTATTTAATTCTATTTCCTACTTTAATTCTATTACTAATTAATTAACATAAAGAGGAACAAAAAAAACCAATTTTACCAAAAGTATAATATGACTTAGACTTACAAACACTACACTTGAAAGATCGTGCCTTTAAATGAAAAAGTAAGTCTTCATTGCACGACTATGTGCAACAGGGACAGTTTTTTTCTTTACAAAGTCAACTAATAACACTTGGACCCTGTCTGTCTTTAACATACTTAATGGGATCTCAATGACGAATTGTCTGTAGCATGTTTGGAGGAGGTATTGTGGCCCCGGTATCAAGTTGGGTACCGGGGCCACCCCACTACGTAGTCCAGATACTTGTTTGGTGGAATTCTGACACGTGGAGGGTGTATTTATTTTATTGTGGCCCCGGTATCAAGTTGGGTACCGGGGCCACCCCACTACGCAGTCCAGATACTTGTTTGGTGGAATTCTGACACGTGGAGGGTGTATTTATTTTATTGTGGCCCCGGTATCAAGTTGGGTACCGGGGCCACCCCACTACGCAGTCCAGATACTTGTTTGGTGGAATTCTGACACGTGGAGGGTGTATTTATTTTATTGTGGCCCCGGTATCAAGTTGGGTACCGGGGCCACCCCACTACGCAGTCCAGATACTTGTTTGGTGGAATTCTGACACGTGGAGGGTGTATTTATTTTATTGTGGCCCCGGTACCAAATTGTGTACCGGGGCCACCACACTACGCAGTCAAGATAGATAGATGCGTATCATAGATAAAGTACATTCAGTGGTGTGGGGCAAATTGAAAAATATTCAAAATGCACTGACATTATCAAAAACAAGAGGTTGTCACACGCTAAAACTCCAACATGTATATGATGGAGAGGATGGAGGAGCAGCCGTATGTGTAGTGTAATGCAGACCTGTTGAAGGTTTTTTATATATTTTATTGTGGTGCCCAGTGCCCACTCCTCTACGCAGTCCAGGTACATTTATTGGTGCGATTCATAAAAGTTCAGGGTTTTTAATATATTGTGGTGACCCACTCCTCTACGCAGTCCAGGTACATTTATTGGTGCGAATCAAACAAGTTGATGGTTTTCTTATTATATATATTGTGGTGACCCACTCCTCTACGCAGTCCAGGTACATTTATTGGTGCGATTCATAAAAGTTCAGGGTTTTTAATATATTGTGGTGACCCACTCCTCTACGCAGTCCAGGTACATTTATTGGTGCGATTCATAAAAGTTCAGGGTTTTTAAGATATTGTGGTGACCCACTCCTCTACGCAGTCCAGGTACATTTATTGGTGCGATTCATAAAAGTTCAGGGTTTTTAATATATTGTGGTGACCCACTCCTCTACGCAGTCCAGGTACATTTATTGGTGCGAATCATAAAAGTTCAGGGTTTTTAAGATATTGTGGTGACCCACTCCTCTACGCAGTCCAGGTACATTTATTGGTGCGATTCATAAAAGTTCAGGGTTTTTAAGATATTGTGGTGACCCACTCCTCTACGCAGTCCAGGTACAATTATTGGTGCGAATCATAAAAGTTCAGGGTTTTTAATATATATTGTGGTGACCCACTCCTCTACGCAGTCCAGAAAGATACCTTGTTGCAACGTTTTGGACTAATAACTATATTGTGAGGTGTTCAGAATACACTGTAAATTAGTGGAAATGCTTGTTATTGAATGTTATTGAGGTTAATAATAGCCTAGGAGTGAAAATAAGCCCAAAAACTTGATTTTTAAACTTTTTATGTTTTTTTCAAAAAAAATCCGAATCCAATACCTTAAATCCGAACCGAGACCTTTCGTCAAGTGTTTTGCGAGACAAATCCGAACCTCAAAAATAACGAAAATCCGGATCCAAAACACAAAACACGAGACCTCAAAAGTCGCCGGTGCACATCCCTAGTTAACATAAGCGTACTCTGTTTTCATTGCTAAAAAAAAACAACAAACTTTATTATCTCACTTCTATTCTTGAATAACTTGTATACACATGGGAAGAGAAAATGAATTATTATCTTCTTTATTCAATTCCTGACGTTAATGTCTATGCACAGGCTCTGGGGGGCGCTTAAGACATGGGGGCCCCTATGGTGCAATATGGTTATCATTTTAGACAAATTTTAGACAAATACACATCCTTGTTATAATGAAAGAAGCTTGTCTGGTACTGACTAATGCTGAGGTTTATGTTTTCCCTCAGGAACCGATCCCACAGACAGGGTGGTTGGGTTAATGTTTTATATTGAAAATGGGATATTAGTCTAGAGGAGAAGAAAGAGTTTTAGTGATGTCACAGAGGAATGTGTGGAGGGGACATCACTTCCCACCTCCATAAGCTGTAAACATTAACAAGTGATGTTCACACCTCACAATTCCTGAGAGCATACACACATACACAACTTTGATAAACTATTCACCTACTATTACATTGTCTCCGTCCAACTACATGAATATAAAATTGAAAGTGTTTTACACTTTACTTTCTATGTGAAAGGACAATTGCACAATTGATGAATGCAGAATTCTGAATAAAGCCACAAATTCCTTCACTCTACTTGAATCCATAGTTGGTGGAAGTCCCTTCTGCTATACCACCAGCTATGTCTCATTTAAGAGAAGTGTCTCATAAGTTTCCTGTGGGTTTCCTCAAGGTGCTCCAGTTTCTGCCCACATTCCAAAAATATATTGGACTTTGATGGATTGTTCCTAGTAGGGACATGTCCCTAGAAATGAAGAATCGTCACTGTCATTGACCTATTTAGTAAGGAAGACTAAACATGTCTTTAGCCTAACAGTGCTGGAGCATCAGCAGATCAGATACGGATTCTGCAGCAGAATGGGCCCAAATTCTGGAAGGAGATGATGTCAGCCATGTACCCTGAGCTGAAGTTTGGATTTGGAAGTATATTCAGCATAAACAGTGGGAAGAGCAATAAAAACAATATGGATTCTTCTGATTTGGTGTCAGGGGTCTCTGCGTTTTAAGCTCTCTGCACCTTCGAGGATTGTTACGTTTCCAGACGTCAAAAAACTTGCAGTTTAGATAAGTGATATCTGAATACCGTGAACCATACAGTAGAGGTAAACTGGGATACAGGTAGGGAGGTCCTACTTGGAGACAGCCAGGAGCACCAGATACTTGTGTAGGAGGGGATGGAGGTCAAAGTAGTGATTGCTAAGCAGAAGTCACTCTCAATGCAGGGTGACCATACAGCGCTTCAAAAACTGGTAAAAGCCCTCCAGCATCTGGCCTCATCCACGGTGATGTTGCTTTGTGCCGGCGCACACACTATGGGCCGGATGCAGATTTGGCTGCAAAATGGTCATAAGTTACACTAAAAGCACAGGTGTAAAAGTGTGTGTTTATGCCCATCTGCTGAGCCATACGCATCTTAAGATCAGTGCTGGTCAGCACCAGTAGCATATGCGCTCAGGTTTCCGCCAGACACACGTCACAGACACTCATGCTTTTATCCATTTTCTTTATGTACAACAAACACATTCTCTATTAGACATCAATAAAACTTAAAAATCAGCTACTTGTCTCGTATTTTTTTGCTGAAAGATGCACACAAAAGCCTGAGCGATGACGAAAACACTGATCAACGTCAGCATACAAACAGCCAAACACAAGCGGTTCCTCACCTGCTATTTGCACCTGACCACCCACTAATAATAGTGCTACTAATACTACTTTATCAGGCATTACTGTTCTTGGTCTATGTTAGATTGCCCTCATCGCAACAGGTGCAGACTAGACTAATTGGCAAAAACATGCAAATCTGCATGGGTGCAACGTATACTGGCGTAGTACTCACTCTGCATTCATTAAACAAATCTGGGCACTTTCATGCTGAATGAAACATAAAGCTTTGTTGATTCAGAATAGAAATTGTTAAGCATCTGCATCAGGGCCTGTGCAGATAATTGTAGTTAATAAAAACAATGATGAATGCTAGGTAAGATTTGTAGTGATTTACAAGACCTATAGGACACCAATTACTGCAATAAATCGGGCGCACTTCACAAATGTGTCACACACACAGATATATGGTGATTTACTACACGAGAATATAGACAGAGCTCCCACCGACCACAACAGACCTTTAGTGAAAAGAGGAAGGAAGATGAGGTAGATTCTCAATCTCTTACATCACCACTTTACGCACTGAATCCACCTGTACAACTGCTGGAGCAAATTAACTGTTTGTGCTCTATAGTAAAAAAAACTGCTCTATTACAACAAAAAAAGGAGGTTATTGTCCAAATAAACTATATATAATATGTATTGTGACATTTATATAGAATGAACCAATAAACTGCCTGAATTCCTCTATCATGCACTTGTGGTGCTATTTAGAGGGCAGATAGGGGACCCAGAGGCTTGAGCAATATACCTGGACACTTAGCATTTTGTTTCCTATGGGGTCCTGCCCCTGATACTGCATCAACTATATTCTGTATATATACTATACACCGATCATCCACAACATTTAAATCACTTGCCTAATATTGTGTAGGTCTCCCTTGTGCCACCAAAACAGCTCTGACCCATTTCGGCATGGACTCCACAAGACCTCTGAAGGTTCCTGCGGTATCTGGCACCAAGACGTTAGCAGCAGATCCTTTCAGTCCTGTAAGTTGTGAGGTTGGACCTCCATGGCTCAGATTTATTTTTCCAGCACATCCCTCATTGATCATTGATCAGATTGAGATCTGGGGAATTTGAAGGTCAACTCAACACCTTGAACTCTTTGTCATGTTCCTCAAACCATACCTGATCACTTTTTGCAGTGTGGCAGGGCGTATTATCCTGCTGAAAGAGGCCAATGTCATCAGGGAATACCGCTGCCATGAAAGGGTGTACTTGGTCTGCAACAATGTTTAGGTAGGTGGTACGTGTCAAAGTAACATCCACATGAATGCCAGGACCCAAGGATTCCCAGCAGAACATTGCCCAGAGCATCACACTGCCTCCGCTGACTTGCCTTCTTCCCATAGTGCATCCTGGTGTCATCTTTTCCCCAAGAAAACGACGCACACTTACCTGGCTCTCCACATGATGTAAAAGAAAACGTGATTCATCAGCGGAATAACAGTTGAAGTTGGTTGTGGGGAAAGTGTGTGGTTACTTTAAGGCAGCAGCAATATCAGCCTCCACTAATAAAGCCGCCATCGGTGACGGGCATAGTCTGGTTTGAGTGTTCAATAATATATCTAACCATGGCATGTACTTGTTAGGCGACAATAGGGGGAGAACTGACCTCAGATATCAAAATTATGTAAGCGAGATTAGCACAACTACTCAGGGTCATCTGTCAACATCTACTCCGGTTCAGTGGGTCCAAATAGGTATTGTCATTCACCAGTAGTAGTTACAGGTATTAATTTCACCGGTAGCATAGTACTCATATCCAATTATATCACCAGTCATACTCACACAAATATTTCCGTATCTCCTCCCTTAGACTGAGGCTGTAAAGCAAAATAAGAGCTATTTATTCTTAATACATGGGAAGATGGTCTTTCAATGTTTGTTCGTTTTAAGACTTTTATTGCTCGCCTTTGTTGTGGGAGGTTATTGGGGTTTGATTTATGATAAGTATGTAGTAGCTTCAAGCCAGTGTTGGCTGCTTAGATAGTGTGTTTAGTTCAAAGTGTGTTTTATTACAAGTGTATAAGATTAATACAGCAGAGTTTGTGGTTATCCCGGAGTTAAACAGTAGGTAAAAATGAGAACACTAAATGATATTACTGTTACTGGAGGACAAAATCCATCACTCTCCTGTGAGTTCTGTTACCTTCCACCTAATACATCTGCTTTGTACACAGCCTGGACAGTCCCTACTGACCTGTTTGCATGGATAAGATCAATGATTTAATGAACCACTTGCAAACCTTGTATCTCATTACATTTCTCAGTATGTCCACTCTGTTATTCATCTGTACTGCGTATCTCAACTCACACTTACTGCGTTCCACGTCTCTCCACATTGCCTCATGTTTCTCTAATCTCTATCCTTTACCTTTCCTCCCTTCTATCCTTTCCTCCCTTCTATCCTCTCTTCCCTTCTATTCTCTACCTCTCCTCACTTCTATCCTCTCTTCCCTTCTATCATCTACCTCTCCTCACTTCTATCCTCTCTTCCCTTCTATCCTCTACCTCTCCTCACTTCTATCCTCTACCTCTCCTCACTTCTATCCTCTCTTCCCTTCTATCCTCTACCTCTCCTCACTTCTATCCTACCCCTCCTCCTTTATGTCCTACCTCTCTTCCCTGCTATCCTCTACCTTTCCTCCCTTCTATATCTACTTCTCCTCCCTTCTATCTTACCTCTCTTCCTTTTCATCCTACCTCTCTTCTCTTCTATCCTCTACCTCTCCTCCTCCTATCTTACCTCTCACCCCTGTCCTCTACCTCTCCCCTCTCCTACTTTTTCTCCCTTGCTTCCCTTCTTACCATTTCTCCCTACCCAATACCTATTTCAACCCACCCTATCACTTCAACCTCCTACCAGTTTGACTGTTTAGCCTCGACCTCCTGTGATAGCCGCCTAAGTTGCTAATCTTAATGTCCCTTTAGCTCCTCTTGTCTCTCATTACCCCCTCCCTCTTATTATTCTTCTCTATACCCATGTACATGTTATTATGTTTACCATTTTCATATATGTGACATCTGTACTGCAATGTCAGGCGCTATGGAATCTATGGCGGCAATCAAATAACAATAATCAAAAAAATAAAAATTTCATAATATTCCCATTGCTGTTTCTGGTACTTAAATCTCAGATAGCTTACTGTGCCCGTCTGACTGTAGGCTGTTGACAACCTTTTGGGCACCAGGGGGATAGACGGTACAAAATAAATTCTCAATCTAATTAGGTAGGTTAGGACATAAAGAAAGTAGTACAATGTTACCAATACAAAATATCAGACACCTTTGGGAGAAGCAAAATAAAAAAGTAAGCACAAAATTGATTTGTCCGAGGGAACATTTCTTATTTGTTTTATTACAAATGTATTTGCTACATGGCACTAAGTTCAGAAATGCAACAAACTACATGTGGCAAAAAAGGAAGACAACTTTCCAGGTTGAATCTTTCCAGCCACAAGTTGAGTGAGATGAGTTTCAAAAAGAAGAGTCTGATGTATGGTTAGAAGCTAGCTGAGAACTCAAGGATTTATAGGGTCTTTAATAGGTTAATGAATATGGAGGCCTGTTTTAAACAAACTAAATATTGCCTGGTCCATGCTTTCTGACATTCAATAGGAGTCGAAGTGCTGAAACGTGAATCTTTAGAGAATTTTGGTTGATAGCCCCATATTGGGTACCATCTTGTATGACAAGACCACTCTGGCACACATCCCACCTTGATCTTCGCATCTACAAGAAAAAGAGCGATCAGCATGGAGAGAATTACCAGGTGGAACCCCCATGGAATAACCATGTGGTTAAATCACCACTACTAATCCTGAGATATAATAAAGTAGACCGAGAGATTGTCCCTGGGATGCCTTGAGGTCTATTTCTGTCTGATGCCATCAACATTCCAGGAATAAAGACTGTTGAAACATTTGGAATGCTGAAGTAGTGCCAGACTCTGGGATAAAAACAATGACACCCTGTTATACCTCAGGTCAGTTAGATTGTTTATTGGTTGCCCAGACACCTTCACTTGCTTCAGGTGTAAACGGGTGCTAGACATTTATCCTTAGTGCTGTGAGGACTGGGCTGATTGGGACTGGTCTCAGTGGTAGAGTTTTTGGGCCTGACTCATGTTCAGATGCAACCTGCACAAAACTTGCATTTAAAAAATGAGCACAGAACTTGAGTGTAGTTCTGACCGTATTCAAATCCAAGCGGATCTCAAGACATGTATCTGGGTGTAGGTACGCTCTGCCTAAACATTACTTTTCGTATGATAACACACAGAACACAAAGCAGGATATGTACATGCATATGTGCAATATAAAGTTCCATCAGTACGCCTACAAAAAAAATGCTATAAAATAAATGAACAACTCATAATACTATAATCATTAATAATCATGTGTACTGTACAATGTATTTTTATATTCTCTCTTGCATACAAATGTTCTTTGCTGTCTAGTGGCACGCATGCATGCAGTTTTTAACACAAAGACGGTGTACAATCAGTCAGCACCTAAACCTATCCTGTAGCTTGTGCAAATGAAACGGCTAGCAAAAACGTACTTTAGAGAAACCCAGGACTTGAATCAGCCGCATCTGTGTTTGCACAACATTGCCTACGTTCTTACCCCGTTCCGTCCATCAAGTTGTAGGCAGCCATGTCATTTGCATTTGAATATGAATTGCATGCAACTGTTTCTGAGCATGCGCTGAGCTATTACACGTAAGAAACAGCATGCAAAGGGACTTGCGTCTGAACATGAATAAGTCCCATTGTGTCAGGCTTGTATGCAGTGTTCCGTTATCCTGCTCGTTTTTGACTACTGTTGTCTGCCATATGCACTGACCTCAGCCTGTTATAGATCATACGCGTCTGCCTCCTGTCCTGACCACGTTTTGTGACGCCAACTATTCTGTTTTCCACCAGCAATAAATTCATATTTGTACTTATTCTTTATTGTATTGCTGTGCTGTTTGTTGCCCCTTAGATTGTTTGATGTATTTTGCCGTCCATCCCTTAGGAGTTCTGCCTCCAATATTCTATTGTTTCCACCAACTTCTAGTAAACCTATACTACCTTGCACACATTGTCAGAAAGTTGTTTTTTTTCCAGCAAGTACCACTCACAACTAGTTTTAACTGAAGAATGTAGAAGACTGAAATTTGTAATACCCCATTGTGGTATGTTGAATTGCTTTTTGTCTTTAAACCCTTTCTGGAAATTTAGAGGCGATGGCTGGTCCTGTAATGGCAGCTATGGTCAGAGACTTAAGTGGTACCCGAGTACACATAGGTGGAGCGGAGGCATAAAAAAAAAAAAAAGCATCACCAATTGACTTTTGGGGAACAGAGATCCTGACCTGGCAAGACTTCCAGCAACGGGCACTTAGTACAGCTAGCACTCAGAGGCAGAGAGAGATAATGATCGGCTGATATGTATTGGAGGCCAAGTATTACTCTTATATTCCAAATACTCTGATATGACCGGTAAATGAACAAGACAACTCTGTAAGCAGATAAGAGGTCAGAGCCAGAACAGACATACTGTAGATAGGAGAGCATCAAGGTAATTATATACCAAAGCAGGAGTCCTGTGGGAAACTCAGAGCAGGTTTCTGGCAGATACTATTAAAAATAAAAAAATGTCCCCAGAGGACGCAGTATGGGAAATAAACAACACAAATGGCAATGAAGACTGTAGCACTGTGAGATTTATAAAACAACGACTCCCAATGGAGAGCTTCTATGGACTTGTGTAATAATACAAAGAATCTGTGCACAGCCCCTTCCAGACCTCTAGATTCTGAGTCTCCATGTAGCAGGTGCCCCTTAAAGAAACTCCAGGAAAAACAGAATCGCGATGTGTAAGGTCGGAAAGCAAAATGTGTCAAACTGTAGAACAGGCCAAATATGAATATATTTAAGGAAGGACATTACTAACCACTGTTAGCATTAAAAGCACTTTGTAACCACTGATATTACTAACCACTGTCAGCATTAAAATCACTTTTTAACAGAAGTAGATCTGTAAACGGACTCACAAATATATGTATTTTACTTCTGCAGCTCAAAATAAGTCTGTTACAGAAGAGTGTGATTCTGTGTATACCACCACTTAGCAAGCATACACCAATGCCCAGCAGCTATTAAGTCTTTAGCACTCCCAGGGCCAAGCCAGAATACTGTAACCCCCCTGCACATGATTATTTAATGAGCTGCTATGTGAAATATTTGTTGCAGAGCTTTCCCTGCTCTTATGTGATTATTATAGATATTAAGCTATGTCTCCCTCTGCTGGAAAGTGTTGGCTATTGCAGACTATAATTACATGCATTGCTCATTGATGTTTATGTAATATTGTAGGGTACGTAAGCGTTTAATAGATGTGTCCCAAATACCTGACATACATTTCCATTTTAATCTTTTTTATGAGTCACATTTAATTGCATTAATAAATTTGAAAACGACAACAGCTTGCAAGTTAACCCTTAGCAGTTATTTCGGTTTAGCTCATTTTCAAGAAAAACACAGACATTTGTAGCTTAGTGCCCTGATCCATCCTCAATTCTCAATCATCCATCCTTAATCATTTTGCTTTGCTAATGGTTACGCAGCAGTAAATGGAGATTATGGGGGTAACTGTATCAAACCTTCTGAACAGGAAATGTGAAGGTGATGCTCATAGCAACCAATCAGATTCTAGCTATCACTAATAGACTGTACCAGATGAATGATATGAGAGAATCTGATTGGATGTTATGGCAACACCTCTACTTTTCCTTTTGAGGTTTGATACATCTCTTCCTTAGTCCGTTTTGTAGGCTTGTACTGTCAGTGATACACGAAGAGTTTAGATCTAAGTATCACTAGTGAAGACACCTACAGACAGACAACCTCCCACCAACCTACAGGAAATACCCCAAGCTGCAAATTTTCAGGAAAATATTTAAACCCGACCTATTAAATGCTATCAAACACATACAGGGAGCTTTAACACAGAAGTAACTACCTTACTCCCAGCTATACTACCCACAGTAATGCACCCTCACAACTGTCCCGATCACCACTCTGAGCTACACTCACTCCTCTGTCTCAGCTCCGCCCACCTCCACTTAGACCAGTGATGGCTAACCTGTGACACTCCAGGTGTTGTGAAACTACAAGCCCCAGCATGCTTTGCCAGTAGATAACTAGCTGATAGCTGGCAGAGCATGCTGGGGCTTGTAGTTTCACAACACCTGGAGTGTCACAGGTTAGCCATCACTGACTTAGACTAACTCTCTCATGAGCAGGTCCCTCCCTTCCCTTTGTTTTTATGTCTGCATTTATTTTGTCCACTCTGTGTGAACCTGTTTTATGTATGTCCCTGTTTTTACCACTGCCGGCGGGGCTGTGGGAGCACTGTGGCGTTTTACAAATTAACAACAACAGCAATAACAACATATAAAAAGATTTATTGAACACAGACAACGTTCCTCATCTTTAACGGAGACATAGTGCAACACGTCCTGGCGTGTGACAACAGGGTATTTGGCAGAGCATAAAACAATACAGAATGCGGCAGTGTCTAAAAAGCGAGAAAGTCCTGAGATAAAGAACTGGGAAGGGGCCACGGAGCCACACGTGATTCCCGGACCGCTGGCAGTTTGGAATGTTCACATACGTGTGTCAGGAGGTTGTATTAATCTCACTTCGTATCATACTGGCGATTTTTATATCCCAGGAATTCAATTTGTAAGTTAAACCTGAAGTCTTGGTGCTTTGCTGAGAGTGTGAAATACGGAACTCCCATTACAGAGAGTTGCCAAATATTATTTCATTGGAAAAAATAAATATATGGGGTGTGTTTAGATGGATAGGATCTAAAAAACTAGTTAGAAGTCAGGGCCAAAAAATTTGATCTGGCAATTTCGTAATGAACAATTGGCGAACTACGCAAATTTATTTTAGATATGTGCTGCGGATGCCCTAAGAAACGGCTGTGTGTGCTCTGCGCCGATGACTCACATGTCATAGAGGTGTGATACCACGGTAGAGCCTGCAGCTCCCCCCCCCCCCCCCCCGTATATTTTTACACTTTATTCCTTATGGCTCTTTATGAGCAGATCAAAAGTAAATGGTATATACACTATGAATGACGTAAGATGTTGCCCGTACACAAATCCATCACAGCCACACCTGTGAAAATATCAAAGCTCAAATAAAGGGAAGGAATGGGCAAGGCGCTTCCAAATAAATAATAAAAATAGACAAAATGGATCTAAAATTCTTAAAAATAATATAAATTGGAACAAACTATATTAAGACCAAATAAATGTCTTCAATGTTCTTTGAGTTATACACTTGTGGAAGTCCTCTTTCAATCCACTGTCCTCTTCTGAATGTGTTCACTACAACAGGTGACCATATATATATATATATATATATATATATATATATATATATATATATATATATATATATATATATATATATATATATATATATATATATATATATATATATATATATATATCTCTCTATAGGAATATTTTGTCTTTAGAGTTCATTGCATCTTTCCAGTACACACACCTGTGATCATGTATAATGATGGCAATGGGCAATTCATGAGGGTCCTCTGTGAAGACTAAAATCTGCCCAAATGTTCAATGAAACGTAATATTATGTGCTCTTATAACAATCACCGGCCTTGCCCGTCAAGACATCAGATATTTGCCAGTAACCTATCAGATCGCTGATCTAGTTGGTCCAAACTGCTTATTTAATTTAAGGACAGTGGGAGAGGAAAATGTGCAAAAAACGGAGGCATAAAAAAACCTGTTGCTTCCTCTACAAATAAGGAATGTACGGAGTAGAATACAACAAAAACAAATAATAATACATCCCCCGTCATGAGCGGTCCTGTTACCTAGCACAGAACCCGTTTATATTTCTCGTATGAGGGAAGACAGATTTGATTAATAAGACCCCATGACACCGGGTATATCTCCGCGCTGCTTCGCGATTGTGGCCGTAGTAGAAATAAAAGGCTTCAGGAGGGACACGATCCGTTCCCAGGCACCACAACACTTCTCTTAACGCTGAAGTAGGCAAGGACGGGGTGCAGAAGTGACACCAGACAATATAAACTTGGAAGACATGGATAAAGTTTGTAAAAAATAAAGCATTTGTCTTTTCACTGTAAAAGGATAATTATGTACAAAACAGAAGTGCTGGGTCATCACAGGGAGACACCTGGGAACAGGTAGAGGTCTCGGCACAGGGTGCTGCTATACTCTGACATCTCTTTGCAGCGGTCATACTCAGTCCCTGGAGCGTGTCCCTCTCGTTTCTTAATGCACGCGTTCACCTGCGGAGATATCGCAATATGAGATTAGATTGAGGGCTACTTGGCATTCCCTCATTGCCTGTATCTTACTGTACAGAAATTTCATAGGCCCCCTATGATTCATAGACCACATTACTAGGAAAACAAGTGGGTTCAGAGTGTGCAATCTCTGCTGGAAGGAAAAACAATATCCTGCTACTCTATTTTTATTGGAATCTGGAGCAGAGCGTGTTCTGAATATATACCATGTTATATAAGCATCTGTCTGCTGACATTACCATAGCACTGAATGTTCTATCTTATATACACCCAGGAGCATTGTCAGCGGATTCTGGTACCGGCGACAGGTGTCCTACTACTCCCTTATTAAACGGAGACTCCATCCAGCTTCAGAGATTCTATTTCTCCAGATTTGCCCATTTTGCTGCCCTTGGATAAGACACATAAGCTCAGGTTTGTGCATTTGATACAACAGTATCGACACAGTAGATCTGGCCAAGAGAAATTGGGTGGTGCACTTGTGGATCCATATACATAGTTTCATGTGTCCAGGAATGACAGGCACTTATGAGGTATAATTAGGATCATTACCTAGCTCTAAAGGTATTTTACCATCTGGTACGGGAAGGGGGAAGAGATAGCAGCAGATTCTTAGGAGACAACTGCTGGCATCAAAACTTTTAAAAACTTTTGTTTGAGTCTAATTAATACCTTATCTTTATTTATGTTGTAAAAGTTCTAGAAGGTCATTGTACACTAGGAGAGTGAGCAGTCAGGATGAAAAGAAAGGTTTCAGACATGGCACTGCGGCCTAATAAAGCAATGTGATCATGGGCCGGGTTTACCATCTATACCCCGGAGAGAACGCGTCTCGGGCAGCAGCGCTTAGTAAATGGTTTTATAGTGTTTTGTTTTTATCATCTTTAATCAGATTTTGTCTGCCCCTATTCTGACCACCATGGCAGCTCAAGGCTTTGGCCGGCTCAGCGGGTTTATCCAACTGATATTGCAGTCCATATAGGGCTTACAGGAATATGATGGAACTCTGGACATTAAGCAGAGGGTTCTAGTCACCACCAATTGGATTTTATAAGCTGTGATGGATGCTAAAGGCATCCAATGAAATCATAATGTGCGGGGCTGATGGGGGATATTATAGGAGCATCTGAATGCTGCGGAAGGAAGTGGAACCTCTGGACAGCCAACACGACTGCGGTAATTTAAAAATCAAGGTAAGTAGATTAGTTTTTTTATAATTAATATTTTTATTGTAATAGTTGCTGGTACTCATTCATTACTATTTGAGTGATAATCATGTCACTCTTGTGAGGTTAAAGGGGGAGGGGTGGAGCCAAAAGGGCTACACGTTAGAGCGTTATTATTCATATGTGCAGGGAGCAATGGTGACCTCTCAGTTGTCATGTTAAGGATTAAGTAAGAGCCATGGTGACTGGGCTTAAAAGAATAGTTTTTGTTATTATAATTGAACATATAATATTACAACCAAGTTACTTTTAGGTAGATGGCCCTATTTAACTTCTGCTCTTACCTTCACCAACATGTCAGCTACATGTGTGTCCTTAGCGTGTTTGGAAAACACTTCAGTAAGATCTTGCACGAACCACGACCCACGTTTTGTATTGCGAAGTGATACAGTACCTGAAAGAGATTGTGACAGATGTAATATACCCGATATATAGTCTGACAGTGCTTCTGGAATGGTGAATATCACCACCTGTTATACTAGGGAGCATAAGGGGTGGTTCTTAATCATGGAGACACACATGCGCCCCATTAAGTGTCTTCACCAGACAAAAGAAAATGGAAAAATGAACGGCCAAACTCTTGTAAATATAATTTTGCGCTATGAGAGTAGTGTTGTCACTTGTATCACATGACTCACTGTGAAAGGGCCAAGAATAAAATGTAAAACAGAAACATGTTTATTATGAAAGGTATTACGTGCACCCTTCACTGAAACAAGAAGGATATTAGAAGTTGCCCACTGTTTTGTGACCAGTATAACCTGCAGTCTTTTATATAATTGTGGAAAATCATTTGTAAAAGGCGTCTTTACCACTTTACTGTGGGTCTATGTAGCAGTAAGAGACACTGACACGTCTCTGAGTTCCGCACTCACCCTTAAGACACGCGTAGGCGCAGATCATGTCAGACTGGGTGGGCAGGCGGACCTTCCCGTCCTCTCTTCCTGCATCGCTCTGTTCGCATCCGGGAGAGCCGGCTTGTTCTCTCCCATCCTGTTGGTCAACCCCTCGGTCTGCCTCTTCTGTCGTACAGAGGGAATAAGGCACAAGTCACATAGTGCAGGAAAACACTTTCCAAGAAAAACAGAAAACAATGTGAACAAGATTAAAACGCCATACAATTAATATAAAAATCATAACCAAAATCATAATAAAGTCATTTCCAATTTACTAGTTTTTTACTGAACCTACACGTCAGCTCACTCATCACCTGCTGCTGAGAACATTCTGATGATATGATTGGCTACAGCCAGTTCTATCCATGCCCATGAGGATATCCCAGATGACCAGGAGTTGAAGATTAAATACAATGAAGTGAAGTGCTCAGACCCATTGCATCTTAAAAATAATTTTCCAAATTACTGTTTTAACAATGGAAAGATACATCCCCTTTGACTACTGGTTTTTCAAACTGCTACAATGAAATGCTTTTTCTTTCCTTTGCTGATATAAATGGGCAACCTCATACCCTCTGTCTGGTTGACTTACACAGCGTTCTACATCACACTCAAGGTATCATCAGCAACAGACAACAATGAGAAGAGGGTGATATTATAATATTGTTAAAGGGGAAAAAAATAACGGCATAAAACTATCTAGCAGCCGTTTTCATCAGAGATGTGCCTCTTTATTAGGAAAGATCCAAATAAAATTCTAATATAATAACCAAGTTACTGCAGAGGTCAGAGTCATATACACCAATACTGTGATAATACAAAGACACTTTATTTAAATGAACAAGAAGATGTAAATACAATGGTGCTCTGGGGCGTGGCCTGGTGGAGCATGGAGTAGGCTGTGTACGGCGGAGCTCCCCAGCCTAAATATCCGGAATTAATATCCTGGCGTGAAACAACCCACTATACTCACCTGGTTCAGTGTCGGAACCTCACCCGCTTCATCCAGTCCAGGTCTGAGCTGTGTTGGCGGATCACGGAGGCTAAACTTGGCGCTGGTGTCCGGGGCTGTGCTGGAGCAGAGATCGCGCGGGAAGGAGGAGGGGGATCTTCATCTCCGGAGGTGCCTGGGTCGTCTGGCTGCGGGTGAACGGGTGTCCGCCCGGCTGGTGAGGAGGCTGTCTGGTGTGGAGAGAGGATGCTTGGTGGTTGCCGGTGAAGGAGCCGTGTTCCCGCCGGGAAGCGAGCCGCGGCGCCATCTTGGGGAGCGAGTATAAGAGGAGAACATACAGAGAGTGGCTGCTGTAGCATGCAAGTTTCTAGGTAAGCGTTGGAAACTTTGCCTGAAAAAGTAAAAAAGGGTACAGTCTGTACCATTGCTGCCTGGAGGCTCTTTCTCTCTGACAACTCTCTGTGTGTAAGCTTGGGCAAGACTGTGTTCATTGATTGGCTCCCTGCTGGTCAAGTTCTGGTTACAGTCCCGACTGCTGCTGAATGCCTGCTGTGGATTCCTTTATTTGCCTGATATACGTGCAACATCTGGTGGCATACCCATTGATACCAGCATGGGTAAGCACTCTGCGAGCACTACTGCTGCGGGCAGATTGGAGAAGTATGCCTGTTCAAATCCTGCTACAGCACCGGGGGGAACTCCTGCATCTGAGCCACAGGTGCCTCAGTCTTCTAAGGATGCAGAGACGCCTGTTGATGCTACTCTTCAAGAAGTCCTGAAAGCTATCGCTGCCTCTGAAAAGAAGGTAATGGACAAAATTGGAGAGGTACAGGTTGATTTGTCATTGATGAGGCAGGATTTTCAGAAGATTCGTGAACGTGTGTCGGAGACAGAGGCCCGTATCTCCATATTAGAAGATACTACAGTTCCTTTGCCGCAGAAAGTTGCTGGATTGGAAGCTCAGATGGCGTCGGTTAAACAAAAAATGTCAGACATGGAGGGTCGCCTCAGACGCAGCAATGTTCGGCTGGTGGGTCTCCCTGAAAAGGCAGAGGGTGATGCTCCGGAGACATTCTTGGAAAATTGGATGATTCAGCTGTTTAGCAGAGGGGAGTTCACGGCCCAGTTTGCGGTGGAGAGGGCGCATCGAATCCCGACTCAGATGCCACCTCCTGGTGCGCAGCCACGCACATTTATTGCTAAACTGCTACATTATAAAGATCGGGATGCTATTCTCCGCCTGGCTCGGACCAAGGGCCCCCTACTGTACCAAAACCAAAGAGTGGCTGTGTTTCCTGACTTTTCGGGGGATGTACAAAAGAGCAGAGCCCAGTTTATACAGGTGAAGCATCGCCTTCGTGAGATGCAGCTGCCGTATGCTATGCTTTTCCCGGCTAGATTGCGTGTGGTTGCAGATGGAATAACTCATTTCTTTGGATCTCCGTCGGAGGCGACTAATTGGTTGGACAGGAGAGCTCCTAGTGGTATTCGTCCGGATTGAAGATATCTTTGGTGACGTATGGATCTCCTGGACTGAAATGATGCTGTTAGAAATTGTATGCTTCAGATAGTTAAAATGTCTGAGTTATGCTTCACGAACCGAGATGGTGCTATTGAGGAATGTGTGCTTTTGATAGTTGTAATGTTTGAAACTTACTCCGGTAATGTTTATCACTTGATTCATGTTCATATATAACTGAAATGTTGTGATTAATATTGTAGGTATTTGGTTGCTTATGATAATGTTAGTTATAAGGTTATTTTACTTAAAACTGCTGGATCTTATGGTTGGTGTTAATGGATGGTCTTGGTATGGAGGGTTAGAGGAGTACTAGGGGTGATTTTGTGGGCTGGGGAGCTTCCCTTGCTTAAAGGGTCGCGGTTTCCCTCTCCTTTTTTTTCGGTGCATACGAGTATTTCCATAAGTGTGTGGAGATAGGTGTGTGCGCTGTGTAAGGGGATGAGGGATAGTTATAAGGGGATCCAGGTATGTCTAAGTTGGGGGTGGATATACGGGGAGGGGGGTTGTTTGAATAGGGTAGGGAGGGGTAGGTTTTTTCAACGCAGTGACGGGTGTGGCACTTTATCTTTATGCAAATACTTCTGGATGATGAAATTGACTATTTTGTTATATGCTAATGTGGTTGGCTGGTGGCTGGGTGTCTGTCTGGGCTGGAGGGGGTTGACGTTTATGTGGAAATGTCACATATGTATTCCCTTGTGTTATGGCGACTGGGAAGATGGATAGGGGGTCTATTAAAATCCTGACTTGGAATGTTAGAGGTCTAAATGATAAAATTAAACGGTCTTTGGTCATATCCCAATTGAAAAAGTATGAGGCAGATGTTATATGTTTAACTGAAACTCATTTAGTGGGAGGTAAAGTGATGGCCCTTAAGAAACCGTGGGTTGGGTGGGCATACCATGCTACTCATACAGGTCATTCTAGGGGGGTATCTCTCCTTATACGTAAGAAAGTAAATTTTATTTTGGAAATGGTGGAGTCAGACCCATTAGGTAGATATGTTTTTGTGAGAGGCATTTTTGATTCTAAGCGTATAAACTTACTGTCGGTATATGTTCCCCCCCCCTATAGTGGGGAGGTCCTAAAAAAGTGCAGTGATTTTATTTCTCTTTCTCCTGATACTCCAGTGATTTGCTGTGGGGATTTCAATAATGTGATGGATTCTAATGTTGATAGGTGGAGGGAGGTGGGGGATACTACATATGCCAAAAAATCAAAATTTGCTGATGTGGTGGAAGAGATGGGTTTGGTGGATGTGTGGCGTCTGAGGCATCCGGCAGAGGTCTGTTTCTCCTGTTATTCCACTTCATATAATGCTTTCTCCCGAATAGATCTAGGACTTGTATCAAAGGAGTTACTGCCGGCTGTCTCCGATGTTGCATATTTACCAAGGGGGATTTCAGATCATTCTCCATTGGTATTAACAGTTAGGCTTACTGTGTCTCGGGGTCAAGCATTTTGGAGGCTTAACCCCTTTTGGTTGACATTATTGCAAGACGGAAATACTTTAGAATCCCAATGGGAGGAGTACTTTGTTACTAATGCGGACACGGCGGCCCCGCCTCTTGTCTGGGACTCATTTAAGGCTTTTTTAAGAGGTTCCTTAATCAGAAGTATTAATTGTTTCAAAAGAGAGTCTAGGTTGAAAGGTGATAGATTGGAAAAAGAGGTTGTGCGGTTGGAGGAGGTGTATCTCTCTTCTCATGTGGCTTCTGATAGGATGGCTTGGCTGGCGGTACAGAGAGAATGGTCGGATTACTTGTTAGATAAATCAAGGCGTAAGTTGTTATTTGTTAAGCATACTCAATATTTTGAAGCGGATAAATGTGGTAGGTTTTTGGCTTATTTAGCTAGGTCAGAAGGGGCGGCTGCTGTAGTGGAGGGTGTTACAGATACTTTGGGTGTTGTGCATACCTTGACTGAAGAGATCAGTGATGTTTTTTATGTGTATTTTAAGGATGCTTATGCGTCAAGAGCTGAGTACTCAGACTTTGATTTGGACGTGTATTTAGCAGATGTTTCCTTACCTGAACTGAGTGCAGATGGTAGAGAAAGTTTGGATGTGTCAATTACTGAAGAGGAGATTGTAGCTGCGATAGCCTCGTTTCCAAATGGCAGGGCTCCGGGCATAGATGGGATACCCATAGAGTTGTATAAGAAACATCTGGGGTTCTTTGTGCCTCGTTTGAAAGACATATTTACAAGCTTTAGAGATCAGGGGTGTGTGTCTCCGTCTATGTCTGAAGCCCTTATAGTCCTTATCCCTAAAGCGGGAAAGGATCCCTTGTTTCCAGAGTCATACAGACCGATATCGTTACTGACAACGGATATTAAGATTTTGGCAAAAATTTTGGCGACACGTTTGAACCGGGTGATTAGTGAGGTAGTGCATCCTGACCAAACTGGGTTTATGCCGGGAAAATCTACCGCTATAAATTTGCGTAGGCTTTTTTGTCATCTGCAGCTGCCCCACCCTGCGGAGGAGGAGGCGGTGGTGGTGTCCTTAGATGCTGCTAGGGCCTTTGACTCGGTGGAGTGGAGGTACTTGTGGGCGGTGCTGTTGAAATTCGGGTTTGGCCCGGTTTTTATTCAGTGGGTTCGACTGCTGTACTCTTGCCCTACAGCTAGAGTCTGTGTAAATGGCTTTGTGTCTCGTCAGTTTGTTATGGGCAGGGGTACCAGACAGGGGTGCCCTCTGTCCCCCACTCTGTTTGCTCTGGCCATAGAGCCATTGGCATGTGTGATTAGAATGCAGTCAGATATCACTGGATTACGAATGGGCTGCAGGACGGACAAGATTGCCCTTTATGCAGATGATATGCTGCTTTTTGTGTCATATCCTGATAAAGCATTGCCAATTTTACTCCGTGTGGTCTCGGTGTTCGGTAGGTACTCGGGGCTTTTGATTAATTGGAGTAAATCCAGTGTAACTCCGATTAAGGGTACCTGCCCTACGGGGCAAGTTTTGCAGACTCCTCTTAAATGGGCCCCGATATTTAAATATCTTGGTATCTGGATTTCTAGTGATATGGGTCAATATATCCAGTGTAATGTTCAGCCTCAGATTGACTATCTTAAGAGCCGGATTGGGGTATGGAAGCAGCTGCCATTGTCGGTCACAGGTAGAATTAATTTGATCAAAATGATAATTCAACCAAAGTTTTTGTATGTTTTACAGCAGTCACCGGTATATATCCCCCATAGCATATTTCGCTACATTGAACGTCTCATGGCCTCTTTGGTGTGGGCAGGCAAGAGAGCAAGAGTTAAGCTTACCACCTTATATCGTTCCCGAGGATCAGGGGGCCTGGCTTTGCCAAATCTACGGCTTTATTATTTTGCCTCCCAGTTGACACATATTGAGGTATGGTTCCGGTCGCGGTTGGGTGTAGATTTGCATGACTTTTTAGTTTCTGAGACAGGCTCTAGTCATATGCGTGTGCAGTTTCTTCTGGCTGGAAGAAAGGCTGTGAGGGACCCCCCTTTGTTAGTACAGGCCATGAAAATTTGGCGACTGTCATCCCAGCTTGGGGGTGGATTGGACTTGGACCCGTGCACTCCACTTTGGGATAATTTGGATTTTGGAGAATTGATTAGGATGGAGGGAGCTGGAGCTTGGCGAATTTACAACATAATACATATTGGACAACTGTATGAGAGTGGAATATTATATTCATTTGAGCAACTTCAGAATTTATATGAGATACCTAGGGGTTACTTTTATAGATATTTGCAGTTAAGACATGCTCTGGCCTCGCAGTTTCGGGAAGCTGCCCCGAGCTTTAGTGTGGATTCATTAAGGGTGCAACTCTCAAGGTTGGGCCAAAGGCGGCAAATTTCATTTTTGTATTCAATATTGATGGAAGGATCGGGTGAAGGGGGCTTGCCGGAGCTGCGATGCAGGTGGGAGGGTGATCTGGGGCGTCTTAGTGACAAAGCATGGAATGTGGTGTTATGTAGCCCGAAAGAGGTCACTGCATCAATCAAATTTCGCCAGGTCCAGTTCTTTCTGTTACACAGAGCATATCTCACCCCTCTTCGGCTTTCTAAGTTTGATGGGGGTCAGAGGGTTCTGTGTCCCAGGTGCAGGAGCGAGAAAGGGGACTTTTGGCATATGATTTGGGAATGTCCGCTGGTCTCATCCTTTTGGGGAAAGGTGGAGGATTGTATTAAAAGACTGGAGGTGGGAGTAGTGGCCTTGACTCCAAAACTCTGTATGTTTGGCTTAGGCTTGAGCAAGAAAACCCGTAGACTTATTAGACTGCTTATCAACACACTACTCATGTTAGCAAAGGTGGTGATAGCTAGGAAATGGATGGCACCTGAAGGTCCGACTTTGAATAACTGGATCGACCTTGTTAATGATACAGTCGGCCATGAAAGATTCATGTACACTAGCAGGAACCTAGTGGATAAGTACGAGAGAATATGGTACAGATGGAGGATATCCCCATATGTCACGGAAGGATTGAGGGAGGTGGAGCTCTCCTAATGTAATGCTTGGGGCAGACATCCAGCCACTTAGTGATATGTCATTAAAGTCAACGATTATACTCTGTATTATCAAAAATGTATTATTATTTTACTGTATCTTGAAAATGTGGAAGGTGTGCATACCTTGGCTTGAAAATCTGAATGTCAATGCTTTTTTTTTTATTTTTTATTTTTTGATCCTATTGTGTATGTGTATTTTATGATACCTGTATCACTGTGTGGGATATAGTTGGGGCTTTAGCCTTCTGTTATGGGCTTTCTTTTTTGTTGTAGTGTTTAGAATGTTAAGAAAAGATAAAAAATACAATAAAGTCTTACCTGATTTAAAAAAAAATACAATGGTGCTCAAGAACTAAATACTAGAAATGTAAAATAGATACGTGGATAAATAGAATATACTGTTTACGAAAACATCAATGAATCACCATAAAATGCCTTCCACAAATGAGCTCAAAAGTGGATATAAATAATGATAAAAGCACTATATACACTGCAATGTAACATGCAAATATTTATTATAAATCAGTATAATAATGCAGCTCTCTGGAACAACATTAATCTTGTTCAGTGGTAAATTTCCACCATGTGTTGAACCATGTAGCCCCCAAATCTTAGTGAGCAAATGGAATATGAAAAAATGTCTTATAATTCTAAGTAGTTTGATGCTAATCACATGAAGATATTCTAATGTGGCACAAGTGACTTGATGGAAACAGCACAAAGTCTATTAGATGATAAACGTTTCTTAGCTACAAATTGCTACTTCTTGCATAAAAGGAGACGTTACGAGCTCCGTTCATCTGGTGGTTTGTAAGTAACAACCACAGGAATTATATCACGTATGGACTGTGCCAAAGAAGAGCTTGCAATTGTTATCTAAGAAACGTTTATCATTCAATAGGCTTTGTGCTGTTTTCATCAAGTCATTTGTGACACATGAGAATATCTTCATGTGATTAGTATCAAACTACTTAGAATTCTAAGACATTTTTTCATATTCCATTTGCTCACTAAGATTTGGGGGCTACATGATTCATCACGTGATAGGAATTTACCCGGGAACAAGAGTTATCTTGTTCCAAAGAGCTCCCTAATTATCCCTTAATTTACTAATTTAGGGATAATTAGGGAAATCCTATAACACAGCCTTGTGGGGAAACATTTCAGGAGGGAGAAGTATAACATTGAGGAGGGTATTAGGCAACATTATAGACACATGTATGATGCCAGAGCAGACAGGCAGCCATGTATGACAAGATGTGTGACTAATTCTGTGAGATAATAAGAGATCAGGACAGATGTGACCGCAGGGAAGTGGCAGAAGGAAGAGGAGATTACAAAAAAATCATTCTGAGTAAATGACATGGCTTAGGATGCTATAGGCTGGTAGAGCATGCTGGTATTTATAGTTCCACAAGTCTAGTGGAGTTGATGAGACAGAGAATGAGAAATACAGTGTATGTTTGGCACTCACCGCCCCGGCAGGACTGGAAAAAGAACATTTTAGGCTTGTTCTGCAGCTGTGGGCAGTGAGCGTTATCCAGCTTTATAAAGACATCCTGCAACTATGATACAAGGAGATTGTTACCGGACTGACAAAAACACATTATGAAGCTACTATTGTGCACAAGAGTTTCATAGGTGACGGGTGAACCACATGGAACAATGGAATGTGTTAAGCAGTTTTAAGTTACTCACCAATACCATTAATTGCTTAATAAGTAATTTAAGACTCTGTAGAGCAAATGCAAAAATTCATACCTTGCACTGATGAGCCTCAATAACGGTGAAATAGGCTCTCTGTAGGCAGAATTCTGTCTCAGCAGTGATTTTATCATTATCTGAATACCCAGTGAGTAATGTAATAACTGAAAGTGCCCCCATGTAACTGGCTTTTCCAAGAAGTCAATTATTATTTTGAAAAGGAGTTGTCTATTTGTATATAATTATACCTGACCCTTTGCATTGGATCAGTGATGGTCCCTTCTTAGCACTCCACATGCTAAACAGAAAATCCCATCCTGCACTGATGAGCCCAATAAGGCGGGGCTCTGTCACAAAACATGCCTCTGAAAACCCAGTGGTTAAAAGGCAATGCCGTTGGGGGGGGTAGTTATAAAACAGCCATGTCCCTTCCCTTGAAGAGGAATTGCTTCTTTGGTATGGAAAGGGTTGTAAGTGTTTGACCTTTCATCTTACCTGGAGAAGTTTGCCGTCGGTTCCGTACACAGCACCATCGACCCCATGAGACAGAATTGCGACAATACAGGAGTCCAGACGAGTGTGTTCAGACAGCATGGAGAACAAGTCCAGCTCAGACATCATTTTCTGTAACAGAAGATAACCGTGTCCTTTATAACATGTGACAACAGGATATATCCATCTTGTATTAGTTTTACATTGTAATGTGAAACAGGAGACCAGCAGTAACACACAACAAATCAATAGTACAGGGTGTAATATCTCTGATGATCATGAGAGTATCGCTGTACTACAACCTCAAACACACATGTAGCGGATACCTAGTAGATAGTACCCGACATCTGTGCCAAATGCCTGTCCCAACGTCACAAAGTATGTACTCAGCCCTCCTACATAAATTATACATCAGCAAACATGTAAGTATTTTCAGGAAAAGCAAAGCGACAATTTTATGTGTGTAAAGTATCATGTAAGAATGAAAAGATCTATTCCAGTCTATATCCATGATGGGTATAAAAAAAATCAGATAATTAGAACAAATGAACTGTTTTTGACAAGGGGTTAAACAAGAAAGATTCATCCTAAATAAAGCCAAGAATGTAAATATCTCAATTACCTGAGCAGTGATGTTACTACGAACAACAACTTGATAATTCAAATGAGAAAACAAATGCTTCAAAGAGACCAAATCCACCTCTCCTCCATGGCGATAATCCAGTTCAGGCGTAGAAAACAGGATATTACTGATGATCAAGGCAATGCCACGAGGGCGCGTGTTCATCTTGTAGGCCTACGAGTGACACAATGATCAATGAGTCAAATAATTCACATTCCCAGTGTAAGCAAGTCAGTGCGGCTAGTAGTGTATGTCAGGGTTATCCCTGGGATCAGCCAAGGAGTTCAGCCACTTTACAGGAAATAGACATTACAACAAGCTGCTACATACTGTAAAGAACTTCATATATGTGTATTAAAGAGACCACTGTAAGTATTAAGGTTTTAATGGGTAAAACAATCTTGTTATATAACTTTACTTCCATTTACAGAGCTCCCAATTCTGTGGTTAATACGGTTTCTCTTAACTTTCCCTTTATTTCCTCCCAGAATTCTCATGACACTGAATATGGGTGATAGCCAGGTTATAATAAAACAATTGGGGAAGTGGCCTGGTGACAAAGGAAATTTGTGATGTCACTGGGGCGTGGCCATGCTCAGCAAGGACCGAAAATGTGACAGTGGCCATCAAACAGGTGGTAAATACAACCCCTGAATTTGTACAGAGCCAGTACAGAATTGCAGGCTGTGTCTAACATACACAACCCCCTGTGCTAAGCACAACTAAGCAAAGACAATTCCTTTAAGTGGTAAAGAGCTGTGAAGGGGGTCATAGTGGATGTAGGCTAGTGGGGTCCTGTTACTCACCTGCTTGTGATGTGACAGGTAGAAGTCCACGCTGGTCAGAGACACGTTTCCTGGGCCGTCCCCATCATCTATACACCTCTCACAGGACTCTGAGAACAGAACGATACAAGACGCTGGGACTATATACACAACAAGAGTTTATACAGAAAGGTTCATTGTTTAACACCTTATGTCACATGTGTCTAATGTTAAAGGAGATGATGTCTACAGGGACATCCTTCAGCAACAAGCAGCGCCCGGCTGTGGGGTAGTTTCCAATCAGTTCTGCAGAGTGTCACATTTAAATAGCAATACAGCCACTATCAGACATGTACTGTATATCTGAAGCTGTGTGACCGAGCTGAATAATGTACATGAAATAAGTATCTCCCTACTCTCCTGTAATGCCCTGGAGACACTTTGCTTAGAAGGAGGCTTCCTGGAATCCCCAGATAATTCTCCCATGATCTCCCCTGTGGAGGAAAGAGACACAGAGTGACTGACACTTGTCAGACTTGCGCTGTGTGGAGTGGTGGATTACTGATACTAGTCTGTGTTCTATACCTGAAACAATCTTTTAAGTATAGGTCGCTCCACCACCAGGCTACATATGTCAGCCTGCCCCAGAACTTGATATTCCACTGTAATTCTTGTAAAAAGTAAAGTATTGCTCCCCACTCCATTGTGTACAGCTGAGGCTCTCCCACATCATCAGGACACTGTCCTTATGGGATTTCGTCCAGCTCAAATAAGCGGAAACTGAGTCGCTGTGATATCACTGACTCCGGCCATGTGCATAAATTCACCAATCAATACTCTGCATAACGGCAAAGCAAGTGTCTCAAACTGTCAATCATGATACTGAACGTAACAATCAGTCCCAGCCTCACCAAGTAGTCATCATCCTCCGGAATTCTTTAACTAATTGTATCCACCCCAGGTGTCTAACTATTCAGTACTCTGGGGGCTGCACCCATACACATGTAGATGTACGGGGTCCTTAGAGAAGAGAAAGAAAAGAATGTGTTTTGTGAATTAGATTTTTATTTTTATTTTTTTAAGATCATTAAAATATTTGTAAATCCTGATTACTTGAATAGTAGAGAAATATATAAAATGTAGTGAACTGATAATGTGATTGTGCAATAAAGTGAATTAAAGCTGCAGCCAAACTGTTGTGATTTGTTCTCCTCGTCTGTATTTCCTAAATAGACACATATATGTATATCAACAATGGCTCAATATACATTTGTACCTAAACATTGGCTGTGATTTAATAACGATTACACTTAATCCCCCTAATAAGAAACTAATAGATGAGTCTCTATATTTAATTCCTATAGGGGTTAGTGATGATAAAGATACAATTGTGATGTCCCAAGGTAACACAAATGAAGGGATCTGGGTTATCAATCAGAAAACTCACACTCTATAAATACAATATATCTATACAGATGGCTGGCTAATTACCAGATCGTAAGAGTTTAGTTATTTTTCATGGTGATTATAAGGGAAGAAATGCTAGATCTCATATAGCCCCATTATCCATGGTTGACGTACATCCAATTATTTAGTCTGATTCTAAAAAGTAATTTAGATAGTCCCAATTTAATGTAATGCCGTGATATAGAGTATCAAGCAGTGTGGGTTCATTCACCATAACTGAAAAATATCCATTTTGTCGGCTTAACAGCTACAATATAATCAGGACACAATATCACACTGGTTATAAGAGGATTATCAGTTATATTGTTGCACTTTCCACAGAGATCATTACATGTCCATTTGTTTGGCTAATACTAATTAAAGCCAATCCTAATGGCCCCTCGGCTTGCCTTGAAAAAGCTATTGTAGCGAAATGCGCATTTTAAATGTGCTCTGTAGGCTCCTTCATGATCATCACCATTTATTTATATAGCGCCACTAATTCCGCAACGCTATACAGAGAACTCACTCACATCAGTCCCTGCCCCCATTGGGGCTTACAGTCTAAATCCCCTAACATACACTCCTTGCCACAATATATGATTTTATGTGAAAATGATCTATAATAGAGCTTAATAATGAAGGATTAGGGAAGGAATAATTCGCTACAATCTGAGGCATAATCCGCTAGTCAGAGACACCAGAGAGTGAATGATATTTATAAATAAATGGTGATGATGAATCTGATGATATCTAAACGTGATTGTTGCATTAAGAATCAATAAGTGGATGTATGACACTGCAGCGCCCTCTGCTTGTAACAAGTATGAATGTGACATTACAGCTATCAGACTGGATGAATGGATAAGGTTCACTTATAATAAAGACCTGCACAATATAATATTCTGCATCCCTCCATTATAATAAATCAGGTAGATTATAACCAATTCTTCATTATTAGACTAAACCAATAAACAATCTCTGTGAAAGGTGTAATAATATAACTGATAATCCTTTTATAACAAGTGAGATTGTATCCTGGTGATATTGTAGCTATTAAGCAAACTAAATGGATATTTTCCAGTTATTGTGAATGAACTCGCTGCTTGATATTCTATATCCCGGCATTACAATAAATTACATTCTAGAATCTGACTAAATAAGTGGATGAACGTCAACCATGAATAATGGGCTATGTGATATCTTACACCCCCTTCCCTTATGATCAGCATGAAAAATAACTGAATTATTTAAATATTGTAATTAGCAGGCCAATTGTATATATATATTGTATGTATAGAGTGTGAATGTATTCTCATTGATAACCTAGATGCCTTTATTTGAATTATATTGGGACATAACTGTCTATTTATTATCACCACCCCCTATAGAAATTAAACAGACTCATACACTAGTCTCCTATTAGGGGGACAATGTGTAAATGCTGTCACTATCCCTTACAGAATTGAAATATAGAGACTGTACTAGTCTCTTATTAGGGAGATAAAGTGTTATAGTTATTACATCACAGGCAATGTTTAGGGGGAAAAAACTATATGGAGCTATTATTGATACAATACAAGGGTTTTAAAAAAATAGACAAATCATAGCAGTTTATGACTGCAATTTTAATTCACTTTATTGCACAATCACATTCTCAGTTCACTACATTTTATATATTTTGCTACTATTCAAGTAATTAGGATTTAAGAATATTTTAATGAGATTAAATGAAGATTGAACAAATGTTACACTGAACATCCTAGGACGCCTCAATGATACACATTCTGTTCTTTCTGTTCTCTAAGGATCATATAACCTGTCAATCATTCTCTCTGCTACTAATAAATATAAACACTCCAATCATCATGTATATATAAATCAGCCCAGTAATACACAGCATTTCAAATACATTCATTTCAAATAGTGGATTTGCTTTCTACATTAAATTATTGGTAGTGAATATAATAAACTGATACTGTGAGCTAAAACAGTGATGCATGTTTCTTAGTCGTAACAAAATGAAACACATGCATAAAATTCTCAGATGTTCTGAAGACTAAAAAAACAGAAAATATTTTATTTATACTGAAGTCAACTAAGATCAGACCGTTCATCTTGTTTGAATACTGTTGTGCGTGACCAGAAAAAAGCAGCCTCACCTCGCCAGTGCTGCGTTCCTATCTCCTCCACAGATAAAGAAACCTGCAACCAGAGACAAGATGCTTAAATATTTAATAGGACTCAAAGAAATGTGTGTGTGTGTGTGTGTGTGTGTGTGTCTGTGTGTGTGTCTGTGTGTGTGAACCATAGGGGTCCTGGGAACTTTCTATTGACCCTTTAATCACTGGAACGAGGAGTTATACATTATCCCTATTGGCCTACAGTCTCTAGTAACCCATAACAAGCAATCAGAAACTAGTGGTTATCTGTAGTGCAAGCTAAACAATGAAAGTACAGCTGTGATTGGATGCTGTGGTTTTGGTGCCCATCTGCAGATTACAGCTATATTGGTAAATAAGACAACAAGTCTCACAACTAACACGGCCGTCATATGTTGCAATGTGGACATTCGTAGTAGATACCATCATTCAATCATCACCATTTATAGTTGTTACTACCAGTGTCCCATTCATCGGGTGGTGAATGCAATGTGGTCGCTCCTCAAACTACAGAGATCACTATAAGGAGCGGTGTAATGAAGGATAACTTCACCAAAAACAAACATTTAAATAACTATAAAATGTTAAAACCAAGAAAATGTATGTGGAGAATATAACCCGTTCCAGTTAGTAATACCATGGTTCATCCACGGGAAGGAACTATGGACAACGGACTTTCTTTATGACCCACTTTGACAAGAACTGATGTCAATGTGATTTATTTTAAATAAACAGGGTCATTATAATATGCTTTGCGCTGTGGATCTGTTCCCTTTAATCACTCCAAGTTTGTCTCAGGAATGCGCAGGTACTAGAGGCGCCTATTGGATCTCCGCTTCCTCTATGAGGGCGTCCGGTTGCATTGTGTTATCTTGTTACATGAATACAAGGCTAAGGGTATTACAAACATTTAAAGTAAGAAATAACTAGATAGGTTATTATTAGTCAGGACTGGTAAATGACTGTGCTATAGGGAACTTCTCTGTGAGATACAACAAAATGGGAGGAACATCAGCTGCTCGCTCTGCCCCCAACTGATAGGAAACATGGTGGGAGTCAAACAGACTAATTTACATCTGGTCAATTTAGGGCAGAGGTGCTTAAATTCAACTCAGTCCTCAAGAGCTACCAACAGTTCAGGTTTTCAGGATTTCTGTAATCATGACCTGCTGAGTCAATTTATTTTTTTGGGTCAATAATTATCCAACCTGTTTCTACATTCAGTAATCCTGAAAACATGACCTGTTGGTAGCTATTGAGGACTGGGTTTGAGCGCCTCTGATTCAGGGTATTTAACTGAGATGCAAAATGTAATCTGGTTATTTTAAAAAAAAAAAAAAATTTTTTTAATTCATATTGACTATGCTATTACATCATGGACTGAACACTGGGTGTAGTCCTGTGGAGACTGTCAAGAGAGGAATCTTCTGTAAACAGTAAATATTCACTGTTATCAGAATCAACAAAACAGCCTGTTATGTAAACACAATTAACCAAAGGTCCCCATTCTATACAGAGAAATCAGCACTTGTGTGTTCTGGTGTCCTGCATTGGTATTGTGTGCACGGACTTTCTATTTCGGATAGGCCGTATCTCTGCTGTGCTGTACGATTGCACATTCATTCTCTGTCTCTTAGTATATTCCCCCTCTTTGCCCTGGTTAACCAGTGGCTACACCAGCCTTCAGTTTCTGACTTTGTTTCGGTTTCCCTTTTCCCCCCTTTTCTGAGCATTGTTCTCAAAGGACCATTTCAGTGCACGGCCTGTTATACGCAGGCAGGAATAGTCATATACAATCCCATGGTTATTTCTGCAACTGTTTTCCATTATATCCCAAAAGCTGCGGTTACACAAAGGATTCTTAACAAACCCTAATAACCATGTAACCAGTTACTGCTGGCACTGGACAATGTTGTCAACGGAGGCACCGCTTACTTGGCTTCATAACTGGCTGCCAGACCTGACAAATAGGCACAGATGGCCAAATCAGACAAGATCTATTCGTTCCTCCCTCTTGTCAATAGACCGGGCCATATCGGTCTGTTGGTGCACAAGGAAGAGGGCCGCACATACAGGCCATTATCCACTATCGGCGGTAACTTTGCAGGCTGTGGGGCCAGCTTTATACCAGCTCCCAGCATACAATGATCTTACCTCTGGTTTAAGACAACTGACTTTCTCCTCCAGCTGTGCAGCTAAGTGCTCCTGTCCGGTGTCTCGCAGAGCAGTACAGAAGATGGAGAATGCATGAGGACCACGCCGGGGAAGTATGTCCAGGAGAGAGCTGTTCTGTCTGTAACTCATCTTCTTAGACTTGTCAGTGGGCAGCAAGGAAAGGAGGGAAGAGCAAAACACATTAAGCATCTACAAGTGTTCAGTTTCTTTTCAGATACAGACAACATGAAGCTTCAAATCCCTGGAGCCAGAGAGTCAAAAATACATTACTGCTAGCAATAGAACTTTTAGGAGCCATTTAAATTGCTGTCAATGGATCTAGCTTCTACATTTGGCTGGCAGACTACTAAATTCTACATTAATGTTCCAAAATCTGCTGTAAGGACCAGGACTTAGTCCATTTGTATTTCAGGTTAACAAATTTTTGTGGATTTTGCTACTTAATCTCTGCAGATTAACTGGTGCCAGTTAGAGCGAAAGCGCATATGAGGAGCAGAGGATGAAATGGCACGGAGGGTGAGAGAGCCAATCATAGACATGACGGAGAGACAAGAGGAAGATGGCTGGAGTGAAAGGAGAGAGACGTCATTTAGGGGAAAACAGTGAAAAGAATGGAGATAAAAGAGTACTAAAGGAGAACATAGACAAAATAGAAAGGGGATAATCATTAAAGTTAAACATAGTCAAAACATAAGGAAGAAGAGAGAAAGTGATAGATAGATAGATAGATAGATAGATAGATAGACAGATAAGAAAGACAGGGTCATTACACCAAGAAAAGCTTAAGTGAGAAGGAACATTAGTCAGTCAGTTACTAACAGTCACAGAGCAGTAATTAGTCTGAAAGTCAATCAGGCTTATAACAATTAGGCAGTCAAATTAATTAACAGTGATTAGTCAGTGTAATGACATTTAGGGTTAGTCAGATAAATGTATTTAGCCAGATAGTTTACTAGCATTTATTGGAGGTCAATGAAGAATAATTATTTAGAAATCAGTCAATTACTAATTAATCAGCTGGTCAGTCTGTTTAGAGGTTGTCAGTCACTTAGTAGTCAGGAAACCAGATCATTTAGTCTGTAGAACCGAAAGAGCAAAAGGCAAAGAGAGTTTAGAGCAAGGACTGTAGGACAGGAGTAGATAATAGTTAGATATAGGGCAGCGTAGGGGAGAAAACAGTTCCATAAGCTGGGACTACAGGAGACGTCTGCCATCGCTGATCCAGAACACAGTCCAGGACTAGTACAGCTAGGCTACCAACTACCAACAGTGTTTTCGGTCAGAGGGACAGGACACCCAAACTTCTGGGCAGTTAGTGGTACTACCAATGTCCAAACATTTGCAACTACCACAACCGTAGTGCACACATATTAATCCTTACCCATAGTTGCCTACTCTCCCAGAATGTCCGGGAGACTCCTGGGAGAGTAGGGCAACCTACCGCAACCTGCCTTCTTCGTTGGTAAACAAGGTTGGGGCGGGGCTAAACACGTCATCCTGACCAAGCCCCCTGCTGTGATAGGCCAATATTAGTACCGTTTAACAGAGGGCGGGCCTAACAACTCTTTCGAAAACTACAATTCCTGTTCTGCCTTTTTAGTCTCCATCTCTATATTATGTGGGATATAACCGGTCATTGTAGCCGCTGCCTGTGTGGGTG
Organism: Mixophyes fleayi; assembly: GCF_038048845.1. Classification (NCBI taxonomy): domain Eukaryota; kingdom Metazoa; phylum Chordata; class Amphibia; order Anura; family Limnodynastidae; genus Mixophyes; species Mixophyes fleayi. The sequence goes on along the minus strand of NC_134407.1, from coordinate 9,994,955 downwards.
GGTGCGTGGTGGAACTCAGTTACCTACAAAGGTGGAGGACTGTAGAGGTAACTTGGAGTGTCACTCCTGGAATGACGATGTATTAATGCCATAAATAAGTGGAGAAGTGCTACCGCTTGGCACCAATGTAATCACATGAGGCTATTCCTGTGCATCCCAGCGCTACCACATTGGCCTAATATTGATTGCAGCTGTGAGTCACTGCATTGTGTCTGTGTAATCCTACCTATAAAGAAGCAATGTGATATAGAGGTGTGGAAATTACTGGAGAAAAGTTTGTGTTCCCACGGTTCTAGACATGAAAGTGTTGCTGGCAATGTTTGATGTGCAGTATAGCTAGCGTGACACATATGTGACATCTTCTGTGACACATTGCTTAAATAGGTTACTATAACAGAAATCTGCAAATTAAGAGCACACTTACAAAGTTTACATTTTGTGAGGGTAAAAATGTCTGTTGGGAGACTGAGACCCGTGCTGGCAGGACATCAAAAATAATTATTTTACCCCCTGCATTTTAAAGCAAAATTACTATGCTAAAAATGAGACCTTTATCTTGAAACAGAATCATTTATATTCATAGTTATTTAACACGTGTAATAAAGGGCCAATCTGCAGTGTTTGCCAAGAACAAATGATTTCCTCTAGAGAATGTGCATACTACAGTAGAGTTTGAGTGGAGAAAGAGAATAGCATTATAGTGTTCCCATAGTCCCCTCTCACCTGGATTTCCGCTTGCATATAAGGAGTTAGGATCTTCTTGGATACCAGATGTTCCACCAATTCATCAGGCACCATCTCTTCTATCAGAGTCACTCTCATCTTGATGAGGGCATCTTTGTGGCGTTTTTGCATGCCCCCCAACATCCTGCAGGACAAAGAGACACAAATAGGATTTTTTTCACACACTGTAAAATTAATTTGTCAGAGTCCATTGGGGGACACTGTGACCATGGGGGTATAGCTCCCCCTGATGAAGTCACTACTCGTGATGAAACGCGTTGGGGCCAATCATCTTCCAGTCACGCCCCCTGACGTCACAGGGATTCTTGCTTATTTCTAGAAGATATACGAAATCTCTGTGCCTCTTTTATCCCTCCCTCCACCTTTCCCCTTTTGCGCCCATCCCATACTATCTTTTTCACTTTTGGTCTTTTGAGTACTTTCAGGATACTCTTCTATTTGTGAATATTGGCAGCATTTCCTATTTTTTTCCTTCTGTTATGTTTTACGGCCACCAGGGAGCGCTCACCGATACAACTTGTATATGAGATACCCCATTACAAGTACTCCAGATTTATATATTATATATATATTATATATATATATATATATATATATATATATATATATATATATATATATATATATATATATATATATATATATATATATATACGTATATACACGTTCTACCCAGGACATAAACTGTGCAATCTCCTGCATGGCCAGGGCACTGCAAGTTCATTTCTGATGGTTCAGGTATGCTACTGCAGTTACACTACCTGACTGGACCTTCAGGGGCTTTCCGTTCAGTATCCGTCAACTCCTCAAGTGCATCCTGCAAAACGCTCTTCGTTCCAGGACATTGATGGACAATAAGGACACCTGAAGAGACCAAAGTCCCTGAAACTGAAGAGGACCTATGACCCCGCTCCACCCAAACTGGCATCCGTGGGGACTAATGTCCACTCCCAACTCTGGAAGGACTGACCTTTCAAGAGATTCATTCTTAAACATCACATGAGCGACAGGTGTGTGACCTTGGACAAAGTTATGAACTGCCTTTCCAAGTGAAAGGTGGACTTGAACCATTTCCTGAGAAGCTCGGTCTAACATGGCCTGGAATGAAACTGTGCGAAAGACTCCACCTTGAAAACAGACACTATGGTCTCTAGCAGTTTCATGCATCAGAGAAGGGACACTTCCCTTCTGGCCAATAAGGCCTTGGTCCTGTTTAAGATACAAAAGATCTTGTCCTCTGGGAGGAAAACCTTCTGACAGACTTTGTCGAAGGTGAGGCCAAGAAACCCCATATGTGGAGCTGGAATCAAGGAAGACTGGGGGAAATTGAGAATCCAGCCATGTCCAAAATGTGAACTGTCAGCTGAATGTGCAACATTTGACACCAAACTGGGTGGCCAATGTCACACAATATCCACCAGTAATAGATGTTAGATGTCCTGGATGTTAGATAAGCTTTCCAGACACAGAAAGAGTCAATCATGGCAACTGTTCATTTGGTAGTCTTTTAAATAGGAACTGCCATATTACAATCTACTCAAAAAACCATTGAAGTACATAGCTGAGACCACTTTACAGATGAAGAAAAAGAACTTTTGATTGAGAACTGAAGTTTCAAATGCAGTAACCAATGATCCTGAAACCTCAGTCTGCTGCCATCATGAAAAGCTTCTGCTGCTATGATTTAAAGAATTTCAGAAAACATGCTGTAAATCTTTCCTGTCTCACAAAAAAGGAGCCAGAAAAAGCTTAAAAGTTATGTCACTGGAGTGGACCAAAGAACATGGTGACTGTCAGCTTGTTGTATGTTAGGCAAGATGATTGTGAAATTTCAAACTGTGTGAGACTGTGCGTTATAAGCGATACCCATGAGCATGTAGCTATAACTGTGCATGCCTTCATTACGGTAGTTATAAAAACATTAGCGAAACTATTGGTGTATGTTTACTACTACTACTGATGGTGCTAGTGCACAATACAAGAACTGCAAAAACTTCAACTTATGCTTCCATAAGAATTACTTCAACATTCAAGCAGAATTAAATTTTTTGCCACATCTTATGGTAAGAGTCCATGTGATGGCATTGGAGGGACAGTTAAACGTCTAGCCACACGCACCAGTCTGCAAGCAATGGAAACCCATAACATCTTGACACCTTTGGACCTGGGCAAATGAAAATGTACATGGCATAAAGTTTATAATACAACACTGCAAAATCAAGCTGTATAGCCTTCTAGAAACAGCAAACACTGTGGCGGGAACCCGTTCTCATCACAGATTTCGGCCTATTAGTAATGATGAACTACACATATATCGATTGTCATCAGACGACATAAAGACAGGAGGAACCAAAGTTAGTGTCACTATGATCACAGTAACAAAATATGTGGGAAAAAGTGATCTGCAACCTGGAACATACATAGCAGCAGTGTATGATAACATCTGGTACATTGGGTATATCATTCAATGTAATGAGGAGGAACAAGATGTGCTGATACACTTCATGAAACAAAACCAATCAACAGATGTGCTGTCCTGGCCTTCAAGAGATAAGTCTTTTGTTTCTTTTATTAACGTCATCTGTGTAACGGAAGTCCCTACTATCCAAGGAAGTACTGGAAGGCAGTATACACTGACACTTTAAGGAAAATTACAGACCGTTACAACAAGTTCCAAACAAGGGAAAAATAATGGGATTGTTGACTCAACTTCAGTTAAGGACTTAAGTTATGTTAAAGGTTTTAAATTTCATGGTTTCTTGTGTTAATTATGTATGCGGTACAACAGTACCCTGCTGATTTCTTTTGTGGTAGTAGTGTATACCTTTTTTTAAACACCCCCCCCCCCCAAAAAAAAAATGGGATCCTAATGTCAACTGAACCTAGCATTTTTAAGTCTATTAGAAAAACGTGTGTTTTTGCCGACACGCAAAGCATGAGGCAGATAAAGTAATTTGGTTTGGATTCGGAAGGAAGTTACCTTAGGGGTCCAACTTTTGTGGCGATTCCTTAATAAACACCCGTAATACTTCAAATAAAATGGATAAAGAAGCCGCAATTAGTAAATTATTTAACAAATTGAAAAATCAATATTTAATCAACCAATTGTCAGACAGTCGACATATTTGGCAGAAATAGTTGCTTTGACATCCTCTCTCAGCTAAATTTTTTTTGTAGAAATCTGAGATGGGTGGTGGACAACCCTGGTTGAACTGACATGGAATGATCCATATAGATGTGCTACACGATGAAAAGTTTAGCTGGACTGGACTGGCTCCAAATCCACCTGCTATACCACAGTGTCCCAAATGGCTGGAAAGAAACAAAAACTTTTTGAAATACAAATATATCATTTGTTCCCAAAACAAGTGAAAAAAACAACACCAATACTAACCAGAAGATGCCCAGCAGAAAGATTCTTCATGACCACTGCATGTCTGGTGAAATCCACTCAAACATATAAATGTTAGCAGATTACACACAAGTCAGCCATGTGTGTAGGTACGAAATGTCTATATAGACAGCTGCTGCATGTTTTTTATTTGTTGAGATTATTTTTTTTGCTGCATTAAATAGGGTAACCAACTTACTAAGAAAAAGAATACAATATCACCATGCTATGAATCTATATTGTATTATAATTTAGACGTGGGTTCTAACATAAGAGTATATTTCGGTGCATTACAAGTGTTTTACCATCGGTAACTCACTCTTTAAACAGAAACTCACACTCCTTTCAATACAATCACCAGGTGCTTGATAAGGATCCAGGCTTACAAGACCTGAATAAATCCAACTATACAAAAACATCTTCCAACAGTGGGTGCATGGCACAGAAGTAGCCTAGTTATTTTATCTGTCTTCTAGGTCACACTGTAAATGCAAAACATTCAAACATGCACCCAGATTGTATATAATAAGGTAAAACACATTGAAAGAGCAGATGTAGTTGTCTAACAAAACTGCATACCTGTAACCATGTGAGGAGATTCTTCAATACCCTGCAAGGCACTTTTGCACTTATCTAAGAGCGTTCATCTAGATTCCTTAGCCAAAGAAGAGTTTCCAGGATATATGTAAAAATGAAGAGTAGACGAGAAAGCAGAAAGGGAACAAAAGAAACACAACTATGAGTGGAAGAGGAAACACAGAGGTTTGTAAAAGGAGGGGGAGCAAGAAGAAAGGAAAACAGAATTAGGGAGGGGAAGTGTGGGTTGTCAGTTTGGTGCTGAATTATTAAAGGGACCAAGTACCTGTTTAACAGGGACATACACAGAACTAGCTTTACCAATGCTTAACTTTCATTAAGTTTTATATTTATTAAAATTTAAGTGCGAGCTTAATAAGTTTTTAGTAAATTCAAACCAGCCAAAAGTGTATTTATTATATATCTTTTATACAAGAAGTTTGGGTTGCATGAGTTTCCTAAATAATTAAGAAAAGTTTATTAGCATTTAGAATTATTTTTGCTGGCGGTATAGGGGTCACTCTTACATAGACCAATCATCTAGTTGCAGTAAGTGAGTGAGTAAGTAACAAGCTGTAAGTACTGTACATTATCAAACATTTCAACACGAGTAGGAAGAAGACAACTCTGAATTCTGTTGCAAAATTAAAGAAAAAAAAACCCACATGATTGATGCTTCCTCTTTAATTCCAAAATGACAAACAGATGGGTTAGTGATTCCTAAAAAGACTCCCTGACCCCTCCCCCCCCCCCCCCCCAGCCCAAACACACACATGCAGAGGGAAGGCTTAGTTACAAACCCAATTCCAGCTGGCCTGCACCTTCTTCAGTTCTGTGTTAAGCCCTTTTATATAGCTAATAATCCAGTTGTATTCCACTTATCTAGCAAAAGCCCCCAGATCCCCAGGGGCATTCTGGTAAAACTAACTTTGGCAAAGCTGAAGTTATTCTTTAGAGAGGAATGGATAGAAAGCCTGCAACAGGCCGTAAAGAAAGACTGACAAAGCCTTTATTGTTCTGTGGGTACATGTACCACCTTGTTTTCTCAAGGGGAAGGTTAGCTGTACGGTTGTGATGAAGAGGCGTTATCTGGTCCTCCAGCTTTTCTAAGGCTAAATACCCCTAGGCCACTGTTACAGGGTGTTGGGATTTTGCCAAAGAGAAAAAAAGGGAATTACCTACTATGTCTTTTCCTCAAAGTTAGAGACATACAGGCTGATTCAAGTCTGGATGTCCTCCTGTTTGCATAGTGTATCTTGTATGAATTTGCACTGCGCATGCAAAGAAACCAAACTTGTGCAACTGCACGGAAATCATATCCACAAGCATTTAGCACTTGCAACTTGAGAGATGGAAAGGGGGTCGGGAAGGGGCAGATTAATGTAGACCATGTATAGTAAGGACAGGTGTAAATGTCAGATAATAGTGATGACCGACTCGGCATTATCTATGTTTGCTACATTACACACCTGTGTTACAGTAACTAGCACAGAACTGACTGCGGTGAAGATTTCTACACGCATTATAGACTTTAAAAGAGCTATATATTTATTTTAAACTAGATTAAAAAAAATCTCAAACATATGGATATTGGAAAAAATTACTGTTAAATTTTTTAAATTAATATTATTATTACCAGTTATTTCATCATTTATGATCATATAAAAGTGATGTTGTAAATACACATATGGTAAAAACAGTGCAAATGCTCCTAAAAATACTGCAGCCTTTGTGTCTACGCTTTCAGAAAGTATTCACGGTTTATACAAAGCGCAATTCACCTCTATTCACATCGTAACGTATCTTAAGAGACTTAGGGGGGAATTCAATTAGTCGGGTTACTGCCGAAAGTAATGCGGCCTGCGCTGTTAATACGGTAATAGTGCGCATTATTACCATTAGTACGGTAATCTTTAACGCTGATCTTTGTTTGCGGCTCAGGGAGCAAATATTGTGTACTCTTTATAATCACAGGCATTATGCTCAATTTGCATTCTGACTTGATTGATCAAGGTCCATAACGTTTATGGAGACAACTCAAGACCAGGGGAAGGTGTCCCTCAGCATCCACAAATTCAATTACGAGATTCCCTTTGTCTAAAATGTATAATTCATGCATATCTCACAGAGGGCGATGGCATAGACCTATTACAACAAATAATATAAAACAAATAATGTTATGCAAATTATGTATGTAAATCAGAACATTACTGGCCTAAATCTTGTACCTCTAATGATTTCATCACATATACAGCGATCTACCACTGCTCAAGATTGACAGGATCTGACTTGAAATTGTATCATCTCCCTCAACAAGCAGTCAGCTCAATTCCTTTCTAGCACCCTCTGACACCTTCTTCGTTTGATCCCACAAATGAAGAGGAAGTTTTTACTCTCTTCTTACCTTTCTATACTACCTTCTGTCCTCTTGAATAAATATCCTCACAAATTAGTAGATCCCTGTCTCCTCTAACTAAAATGTGTAATCCATCTCTCTCAGCTGGTATTTTCCCATCATTATACAAGCACCGAGTGATTACTCCTATTCTGAAAAAAAACAAAATCCTAACCCAAACTCTCTCTCAAATTACCTCAGCTCCCATGACCCTCCAAACTTCTCGAGAGAATTACCTACACACGCATCACACACTTTCTTACAGCAAACAACCTACTGGATCCTCTTCAGTCAGGCTTTCGCTCTCAACACTCCACAGAGACTGCGCTGACCAAGGTTGTCAATGATTGGAATTCCCTCCCTCGCACAATAAGACTTTCCTCTAGTCTTCAAATCTTCTCTGAAAACCCACCTCTTCAGACAAGGTTATCGTATTCCTCAACCACCATCTTAATCTCCCTAGATTACCCTATTACCACCCTCTACACAGCTAACGCAAGACAACAACCCTCTGACCAACATTGCAACACACACAGTCAACTCAATACTTTTACCTTTGCATTCTTGCCGGGTCCATTGTGCAATATGATGTAGCACATGCCCTTATGTTTCAAACTCCCATTGTCCCATAGATTGTAAACTTGTGAGCAGGGTTCTCTTACCTCTCTGTCTGCATGTATTACCCAGTATTGTCTTATTAATGTTTGTTCCCAATTGCAAAGCGCTACGGAATTTGCTGGCGCTATATAAATAAATGTTGATGATGATGATGATGAGAGTAATCTGATGCATTCAACCCGTCTATTCACCTGTCTGCCATGATTTTCCATGGTTTGTGTAAAATAAAATAGGTATACAGAAAAAGGGACGTATGTGGGAGAAGACTTCATATTTTACTGGATTGAGATACTTGGGTCCAAAAGAGAATACACAGTATACTAAAGTACAAAACCAGCAACATAATGGGCTTTTCCAGCCCACTGACCACATCATTGTAGGACTCCTCCACCAACGGAAACAGAACCTGGTTCCCTCACCCACTCCTCACGGCCGGTAGCAATTCATAGCGGTGATGACCTGACGTGACTGCACACGAAACAGACTCTGATCGGGAGACCGCAGAAGAAGTGAGAACGAGAACAAGACATCCCCACAGAGGAAGCAACCGACTTCTTCACAACCACCATCTCAGTCCCCTTAGGTTACCCTATTACCACCCTCTACACAGCTAACACAAGACAGCAATTCTCTGACCAACATTGTTGTGTGACTGATCAGCCCACTCAATACTTTTTACCTCTGCATTCTAGCTGGACCAATATGCAATATGATTTAGCACTTACCCTTGTGTATCAAACCATTGTCCCATAGATTGTAAGCTTACGAGCAGGGCCCTCTTTGTATGTATGTATTACCCAGTATTGTTTTGTTAATGTCTGTTCCCAATTGTAAAGCGTTACGGAACTTGCTTACGCTATATAAATGTTGATGATGATGTTCAACTATTCAAATGTGGACAGACGCGTGCTTCAGATAAACATGAGTGTCTTTTGATTTACCTCTGAAAGATGTGTTTAGTCCTGGAGGCCACAAAAGTGTAAAGAATTCACCAGCGCTCTATAACCAAATGCAGCTAAATATCACTTTGGACAACCATACACCGTTGTGAAAAGACATAAATAGAAAAAAAAAAAGTAATGTCAGCGCTTCTGGTGACTCCAAAAAAGAACCAGAACATTTCATCCACCTTGAAAAAGACTATTCATGTCAAAACGCGTTGGTGATTGAAAGTGGTGCTATCACTATAACCGGAATCTACATCTAGGGTTTGTCGCAATCAATCAGCATCTAGGTAACCCGGGGGTAATATCAGAACTTTCTGTTTAGCTGCTTGATATTCTTATTCTCTGGTACAAGTGTTTTGAACATCTATTGGATTTTAATATGCTTATATATATATAATGTCTTTATGCGAGTGTGTTATATTTAAAATCTTTTCTAAAACATACTACAGATGCTTTTTTCTATAAAATATTTTTTTTATATGCATCACAGGATACCACTGTGAAAAAGAGCGGTGTGTCGCATGAAGTCCTTGGCATCAAATATACTTAAGGCCTGAATGCACTTTGATCTGGTGAGCCTGAAACCATTGGAGAGGTCATATCCCACTTTTTGGAATATAGACTTGAAGGCCATTCGAACTTTATTAATTATTTGATAATCTTTCTCTTAGGCGATTACGTTTGTTTTGTGTTGTTTTTACTACACTATTTGGATGTATAATTCTTTTACATGGCATACTTTATGTTTTCTTCTATTTTAGTCCTGGCGGTATATTTACTAAACTGCAGGTTTGAAAAAGTGGAGATGTTGCCTATAGCAACCAATCAGATTGTAGCTGTCATTTATTTAGTACATTCTACAACATGACAGCTAGAATCTGATTGGTTGCTATAGGCAACATTTCCATTTCTTCAATCCCAGTTTAGTAAATATACCGCACAGGGTTTTAAGGTGCAGGATGAAAGGGTCTGCAGGGGATGAGATTTACTCGAAGAGAACGCACACTAAACCTGGAGAGTAGCAGATAGCTGGAACTGACTTCCACAATATGTGGTAGAGGGTGATATGGGAGGGAATTTAAACATTTTTTGTGATAGACATAAGGTTATCCTAAATCGAAAAAACAAACAACTACCATATATAGTCTGATGTTACAGGAGGAAAAAAACTGGACAGAGTGTGTGACTTACTTGTTTTCATCACAAGTTTTATTAACCATTACTAAAGCAACATTAAAAAAAACAAAAAAACAAGCATTATATTGTCCAATGACTTTGTGAAGTAACTTACTATGCAAATCAAGCAGCTGAACAAGTGTATAACAAAGAGTCCATTAATGATATGACACATGTCAACGCCATCTTCCCACACAGTCACTGAATACACAAGTATAAGATGAACACGTGAATCACACACGACGGACGAGAAGCTCTATGTGCCCGTCACCAAACCATCCAATCATAATATTTCACTTTTAATAAAATGTAACTTGTATCAGATATAAAACAGGAACACATGCAGCTACGGGACACTAGAAGTGGTACTGTTCTGTAATCCATACATACAGAACAACAAGTCATGAGAATTACATATAGGAAACATCACATAAGCTGCTGTTCAGTTCATACATTCAAGGCAAGAGAAGATACTGAGGATGACAATCTGCAAACAGAACAATTGATGGTGTTCAGTTGCCTGGGCATACAAGTGCAGACAGGGGAGGGCTGGTGAGAAGGGGGAGTTGATGAGAAGGGGGGCTGGAGACAAGAGGGGGCTGGTGAGAAGGGGGGGGGGGGGCTGATGAGAAGAAGGGGCAGGAGATTTCAAGGGACAGGAGGGTGGTGAAATAGTATGATACATATTGGTATGTATGATACATACTATAAAAACATAAGTAATATAAAAATAAATCAGTAAAATATTAATTTTCAATAATAATCTCTATTAAATGTGAGGAAAGTTGTAACCCATAATTTGAATGTGGGGATGGTGGAGAAATAGACATTTGTATTACATGGGAATGTTAATAATTTAATGTCGGGCTGGTGCGGGGTGAATTTTGTTCTGTTTATGTTAAATGTGGAGGCTATTAATTTAATGTCTAGGCTGATAGGGGGTTATGTTTGTTATGAAATTGGAATGTAATTAAATGTTTTTAATTTATTATAGGGGATTGGAAGGTTGGAGAGAGCATCACCTCACTTTAATAGATTTTATTTGATAAGACAGACAGCGCTTGGGATTGTTTCTATTTTGATATTATAGGGGATTGGTTGGGGAGTAGGAGGCTTATAATTTAATGTCAGCTGGTTAGGGGGAAGGAGGCCTAATTATTAAACATGGGTGCTATTAATTTGATGTCTGGGCTATATGGAGGAAAACAGACATTGCACTTAAATGCTATTAATTAAATTCTGGAGCTGATTGGGTGGAAGTAGGCCTGTTTATTAAACAGACATAGCTATTGATTTAATGTCCGTCTGGTTGTGGGGAGGGAGACCTAGATTCTTCACTCACTGCTTAACTTTTCAGAAGGTGAATAATAACTATCTCTTATCCAAACAGGACCCCAACATTCCAGGATCCAGCCAAGCAGCAACGGAGCATAAGACACCAGCGATGTGTAACCGCTGAGAGGCAACATCTACTCCCACAAAGGTACATTGTGGTGGGAGGGAACCTGGTGGTCCAGTGGAAAACGCGGTGCAGGAGCCTATACAGTCTACGCATAGTCAGCGGCATTGCATACTACTCAATATGGCCGTGTCATCCATTGATAACATATGCAGCTTGTAGTACAATAATCTATCAATGGGTGATGTCCAGTATATGTGATGGGCACCTATGCGCAGACTGCATAGGCTGCCTGCACTGCATTTCTCTAATGACAACAGGGCTCCTCCCCTAGATTACAGGAGCCCTGTAGCAACAAATGACTGTGTGCGAGTGCGACCCCCACAGTATTGATGTTCCCAGGGACCAAATTATAATCCATTATAATCAGACAGGTATGTGAAAAAGGGAAGGAACATATACAATAAAATGCAATATAAAGGTTTGTTTTTTGTTGCATTATTTATTTTCATTATTTAAGATTTACATTTATAATAATAAAAGTACCGTTGGATTAAACAACACTAAAATAACTTCTTTTTTATATTGATAAATATATATTATAGCAAAAACAACCCTTTAAGGATAGGCCACTACTTATGGGCCAGTGCTGTGTGCTTTCCCCTCAGGCTGAAGTCTGCCAGCAGCCCCTGAGTGCAGATATAAAGCAAGAGAAGTGCTAAAGTACAATTGTCCATACATACAAACCAGGATCAGATACAGACCAGAACATCCAGCACACAGAAGAGAGCACTAGCACTGTGCACAGTATTATACACATAGAAAAAGAACAGATACAGAGTATAACCACCCGTGCATTTCTAAATATAGTGGCAAATTTACAAAAGCCAAACGCAGCATATATTAGTTATATCCAATCCGATGGTTAACCATTCAATCCTATGGGGTGAGCATCGCAGGAGAGGGAACTTCAGATCCATCACCGGCAGTCTCCATGCTCTCTCCTGCCTTAACGGAACTGTCAACTGTGCATGCACAAACCTCGGTTGCGCATGCACAATAAAGACTCAAGAGGTCAGAACCCGGAGATGTAAATTAAATGGAGTCATTGCCAGACCAGCCTCTTATCGGATATGAGGCTTCGGCATTACTCTTTTGATAAATGTTATGGGCAGCATGGTGGCTAAGTGGTTAGCACTTCTGCCTTACAGCATTGGGGTCATGAGTTCAATTCCTGCCTATGGCCTTATCTATGTGAAGTTTGTTTTCCCCGTGTTTGTGTGGGTTTTCTCCCACACTCCAAAAACATACTAGTAGGTTAAATGGCTGCTATTAAATTGCCCTTAGTCTCTGTGTGTATATTAGGGAATTTAGACTGTAAGCCCCAATGGGGGAGGGACTGATGTGAGTGAGTTCTCTGTACAGCGCTGCAGAATTAATGGCGCTATATAAATGGTGATGATGGCTACGGTACTTCATCCCTTACTGCTGCAAAAACGGGCAATAAGGGGTGATAATGTACATATAATTTTTGTGATAAATAGACGGTAAGTGGCATTCTGCAATTGGGTAGTTTTTGAACAATACTCATTAAGGTAATCATTTTTAAGCTATTGCAACACCAATATATTTATCCTTCACATGATTAAGGTGTTCAAACAATCTGGGACAACTACCTCTAAAGCACAAAGATGATGACAATAATGATAGTAAAATAAGTGCTCTGACATTGCCATGTACAAGACATGACACATGTGCACTACAAGCCCCAGCATGCACCGCGAAAGACGCATGCGCGGTAAATAGTACATGCTATCAGTGACGTCACACTCACCTAAAGATGAATTGATGGCGCCGCCCACCTGGTCACGTGGTGTAATTAAAAAAAAAAAATAATAGTGCAGGTGTGGTGAGGGGGGGGGAGTAGTAGCCCGGCGGGAGTTGACACCACCGCAGGCGACACTCACCGCATATGTGCACGGAGCTGCCTCCGGACCCCCCCTGCAGCTGTGCAACACCCAGCACACCGGAGACACAGGATTCCCCCGGCGCTCTAGCCGTATCCCAAGCGCATGCGCACTGTGCCAGAACTCCGCCCCCTTCCTCGAGCGACAAGTCGGTGGCGTCACGCCATTTTCGCGGGCTTTGCGCAGATTGGTCCGTTCGACTTTTTTTCCCGCGCTCATATGTCAAAGACGAAGGAGGAAGTGTGAAGTAAACAATGGCGGTGCGTTCTGTCAATGACCTGCACGGTCCTGGCCATAGGATGTGCTGCCAACGGCAGATATATTCCCACAGAACATAATAAACTATGACATTTACCATTTACAATGGATAAATATTAAAATAGTACACAGATAAACCAGAGTTGTTGTGTTTTCTCTGACCAGTGATTCCTGTTCTTGTTGACAATCTGATGGTAACAGCTCTATCATATTTTCTGACCCATTGAGAGCTCGTTCTCACCTGTCCGCTTTTCGCATGCTAATAACCAGGAGTTATGCGGAGCCGTGGTCTGTCCCTCCATGTCTGCCTTCATTACACTTCTTGTACGTTTTTGCCAATTAGGACAATTCTAGTTTGAAATAGAGATGTTCACTGACCCCCGTGATCTGGTTTTGGATCTGGATTAGCTTCGTGTTTTGGTTTTGGCAAAACCGCCCTCGTGTGTTTTGGTTTTGGATTTTTTTGAAAAAATACTAAAATATGCTAAAATCACATAATTTGGATCTTTTTTTTGTTCCTAGATTATTATTAACCTCAATAACACTAATTTAATTTGCAGTCAATTTTGGCCACCTCACAGGTCACAATATTATTTTCATACACTCTCGGACAAATACTGCAGCGACCTGGCTGGATGGTAAGCGACAGAGCAATGCCACAAACACACGGCAGTTCCTAGCACATCTAGGACACAGTGACAGAAAAGAAAAATGGGGGTCTGCTCTCCCACCCCTCCGCTATGTTGGATCTTAAAATGAAATTCAAAATTTGCGAGACCCGACTACGTCACAATGACGTTTTGCCTCATTTTCAATTCAGAGGGCGCGCAACCGTAGTATTTGGATCCCCTAAGTTAGGTAAAATAAAGTATGATTAGAAATAGGTAGAGTTGTGGAAATGCATAGATAAATCCCCTGAAGGACGTGGAGGTTTGTTAATGCAAATATGTAATATTATCTTCAATAAGATGGAAAATTAGGTAAACATAACACCGGAGCAATAGGTAGTGGCACTGCTTGTAAACGGGATATACAATTAAGCAATATCACAGTACATCACATTGAGAGTAACAATCATAAGGTTAGAAATTAAAATTTTTAAATTGAGCAGGATCCCCAAACACTTCCACAAAACCCCAGAAGGAGAACAAACAAAAAATAAATGTGAAAATAAACCAGGTGGTAGGAAAAAATACACACAAAAAGACAAAGAACGAAAGTTCAGACGGGGAGCAAGAGAAAGGACCCGATATACCAAGTCAAAAACTTTAAAAAAAAAACACAAGAGGGTCAAAGGACCCCCCTACGGGCATATTCAATTTATGCTTCATTATATTGAACAATGCACACAAATCATTATTACAAAAAGGTTTAAAATTTGCACCAAATAATCTCCTGAACAGATTTCAGACATATATTGATTTACAGAAATACACTCGGAACTTGAGTCTTAAGAAGTTTTTCCTCAAGTCCAAATCAGAAACAGTCGCTAGAGAAACATCAGAAAGATACATATATAGATACAACACTCAAACCACAATCAACTTTTTGCCCCGCACATATCAAAGGGCACTATATCAACACATTCCAATGGTTGGCTGAGGAGGACATAAAATGTAAAACAAAATAACTCTAAAAAGAACAGAACACTCAATTTAAGCAAAAAAAAAAAGAGTAAGAGGCTTTAAAAGGTTTGGGAGAGAATCAGGAAATAATAGTCTAACCAGCCGACAAGGGGTGGGGGGAGATTGTCATCTTAAACAGAGAGGATTACATGCAGATGGCATGTCGTCTACTGAATGATTCAGAGACATAAGCTATCATGGCCACGGACCCCACATCACTTAAAACAGGAACTGAACACATTACTCAAACAAGGGTTGGATACAGGAATACTCACCAAGAATGAGCATAAGTTTATCTCTATAGAGCACCCAATAGTTCCTGTTTTTTACTGCCATCCCAACCTTCGTTAGGACACCATTCTGTCTAGGATAGATTCTCTAACATCAAATCTATCCAAGTACATAGATCCATTTCTACAAGGCTTAGCTAAAGTGCAGAGATCCTACTTAAAGGACACTACCCATATACTGAAATTCCTTGAGGAAATAAAATTGGGCAGCACAGTGGCTCAGTGGTTAACACTTCTGCCTCACAGCACTGGGGTCATGAGTTCAATTCCCGACAATGGCGTTATCTGTGTGGAGTTTATATGTTGTCCCCGTGTTTGCGTGGGTTTCCGTCGAGTGCTCCGGTTTCCTTCCACACTCCAAAAACATACTGGTATGTTAATTGGCTGCTAACAAATTGACCCCAGTCTGTGTGTGTGTCTCTGTCTATCTGCGTGTGTGTGTGTGTGTTAAGGAATTTAGACTGTAAGCCCCAAAGGGGCAGGGACTGATGTGAGTGAGTTCTCTGTACAGCGCTGCAGAATTAGTGCCGCTATATAAATAAATGGTGAGGATGATGATGATCCAGACTATATTTTGGTCACTATGTCTAGACCATTGTCACATGTCTAGAAGATAAATTAGGCAAAGAAAGGTCACAATACTTTCTGGAGAAATCCCAGTCACTTGAACAGGAACAGGTCAACTTCATATTACAAAGAATTGCATTAATTTTATCACACAACTACTTCTGGTTCGACGATTCCTTCTATATACAGAAGTGTGGGACCGCAATGGGGACCAAGTTTGTGCCAAGTTATGCAAATTTATTTATGAGCTGGTATCATAATAAACCTCTTAACAATTCCTACTGTTTGGTTCACTCTGCGAAGGAATCACAGAGTGCATACACAAGTTATGAATGATAAGGAATTATGAACTACTTAAGACTAAGGAATCTTGGCGGGGAGAGCCGAGCATACCACCTGGAGAGATGACCCCCTCCTTTGGATTCCTTAGGATGAACTAGCCAATGATTGACAACCCCTTGGACCTTCCTGAGACCTGGACCAATAGATGCAAGCTATACCATCTTCATTGTATTACTGTATTTCTGTGTGCATATAAGCAGCAGCTTCACATCTAGTGTTCAGACATCTTGTCCCCAGACTTCAGAATTGAATGACTGCACACTGGATGCAGAGCGCCTGCGATAAGTAACGGCTGTATTTATTATCACTTCGCTTGAACA
Organism: Mixophyes fleayi; assembly: GCF_038048845.1. Lineage (NCBI taxonomy): Eukaryota > Metazoa > Chordata > Amphibia > Anura > Limnodynastidae > Mixophyes > Mixophyes fleayi. The sequence goes on along the minus strand of NC_134407.1, from coordinate 9,978,340 downwards.
TATTATACTACTTTTTGCAAATAAATCTTTGTGCGTTGGAAACACAAATCGAGGTTCGACAATCGTTATTGGTTAGCGATAAAACGCACTTAACAATTGATGATATCATTTTTCTATGGAAGGGATCGAATTAATTACTGAACAACTTTCTACATCATTTAGAAAACAACAACAGTAATCTGGAATTCACCACTAAAGTCAGCAGAGAACTAGTCAACTTCAACTTCCTAGACTTAGAAATTGTCACGGGCACTAGGAGTCTTGCCCAGGAATTCACCAGATGACTGGGCTTACCAGAGTAGTGAAGTTAACACAACGGTCCTCTGGTAGCAGGGTGACTAGCGGAACATATATCACAGCAGATGGAGAGAGAATGCCAATAAAGAATAGGAAAGTCAGTGACTTGCAGCAATCTTTGTCAATGAGTCAGCGACTAGCTGATATAGTGGAAAGGCAGATTTGAACACGGAGATCAGGATGGACGTGAGCAGATGCGGGAGGTAGTAGGGAAGTCAGTGGTCTGCGTACAGCAAGTTGTACCACTGCTATGGTGAGAAGACTTGTCCAGGTGGAGGTAGGTAGCGGGGAAGTCAGTGGTCTGCGTACAGCAAGTTGTACCACTGCTTAACAGGTGAAGATGTGTACAGGTGTCGATGAGTGGAGGCATACAAAGGATAATAGGATGCAGACACTGAGAACACAGAGGAACTTGATCCCAATAGATATGCAGCGTATCCAGCAAAGTCCATAACGGTATGTGGCGCTGCTTGGTAGAGACTTGCTCAGCACAGATATGCAGGCCAATAACGGATAGTCAATCACAATTATGCATATAACGACTGAGTAGTACGGTAAATTTCAAACAGATATGCAGAGTAACAATAACAGTCTATAGCGGGTATGGATACCGCTGCTGAGAGTGGAAACTTGTCCTAGCGGATATGCAGAGTAAACGTAGAAAGTCAATAACAGATAGGCATACCGCTATTCAGTAGAACAGTCTGTCCACGGGAAGATGCAGGGACTGCAGAGACGCTGAACGGCAGAGACAGGTGTAGGAACCACAGGTGAGTAGATCCGGTAATCAGAGTCCAGCTGAGGACACAGGCAGGAAACAGGAGACTGTAGCAGGTATGGAAACCAGCGATGAGTAGCACAGGGAATCCACAGGAACTGAAGACACTAGTAGTACACAGGAGACACCTTCAGAGACTCACAGGGAATGAGACTCAAGATCAGGCAATGAGGTAATGAGCACAGGTGCCTTAAATAGGGAGAGTTGCCTGATCAACCAATTAGATTAAAATCAACAGTCACAAGAGTTCTTGGGTGCTGCGCATGCACAGTCCATCAGGATGGCGGACGGCCGCGGTTCAAGATAGGTGCCGGCAGGAAGGCTAGGGAGCCACGCACCAGCATAGAGGCACTCACGGTCCGGTGAGTGACAGAAATTAAAATAGAAAGCAACTGGATAGAGACACTTACGCACTTTAAACCCGTAGACTTCAACAGTTTTATACTGGCTACCAGTAATCATCACACCCAATGGGTAAACAATATACATATTAAAGCAAAATTGCTCCAAACTAGTAACATATGTGTCAAATCCTCAAAAACCACTTCCAGTAGAAAAAATACAATAGGGATATTGTGGAACAAGCATGTCTGGACGTTCAAAGGAAAGATAGGACCTTCCTATTGGAGTATAAAGACATAGAACATGTACACAATAAAAATCAAAACAGGGACAGTGCATAATCAGAAAACATTGACATATCTTACTAGGTACACACTACAGAGACATTCTAACAATCAGCGATTTACCAAAGACAAGAAAAAAAAAAAAAAAGTCTTGATCAGCATGTTTCATGTACACACACTATACACGATTTACCTTCAGATCTGTGCTCTTTATCTGGTCCAAAGAGCAGTGTAGTTGTTTGTAAAATGTACATGTGGTGTGTACACAATAAGAGCCTAAAAAAACAAAGTTTTTTTCATTCCTCTTAAGCTTTCCCAAACCTGTCTCAATTCAGCACTATGAGTTTCTGGTTCTCCCCATACTTTCATCATCATCATCATCATCACCATTTATTTATATAGCCCCACTGATTGTGCAGCGCTGTACAGAGAACTCATTCACATCTGTCCCTGCCCCTTTGGAGCTTACAGTCTAAATTCCCTAACACACACACACACAAACAGAGAAAGAGAGAGACTAGAGTAAATTTTTGATAGCAGCCAATTAACCTACTAGTATGTTTTTGGAGTGTGGGAGGAAACCGGAGCACACGGAGGAAACCAACGCAAACACGGGGAGAACATACAAACTCCACACAGATAAGGCCATGGTCGGGAATTGAGCAACTCAAGAAAAATCTAGATAAACATGTTAACTTACACTGGCGAAGAGCAAGGAACTTGAAAGACACATTGAGAAGAAGCCACTTAGTGCAGAGGAAAACGGAGAACAAAATCAAGGGATCCCACCAATGTGGAAGCTGCAGAGCTTGTCAATTTATGGTCAAAACTTCTGAATTCTCCCATAAGTTTGGGGTCACACATTCTATCAACGACTTCATAAATTGTAACACAATCGGAGTTGTGCATGTCCTCAAATGTTCCTGTAATAAGACTTACGTGGGTAAGACCGGCGGAGCCCTTAAACGCCGAGTTTTAGAACATGTAGGCTCAATCAGAAATGTTCTAAAGGATAAGGAACGGTTTAGACAACGTTCACTCATTGCCAGACATTTCCATTTGGAACACAGCCGTGACTCTCGAAATCTAAAAGCCTTTGGACTTGAAAGAGTTAGATTAGGAGTTAGAGGGGGAGATATGGACAGGATACTTCTCCAAAAAGAGAGCAAGTGGAGTTTTATGCTAGAATCTCTACATCCCCTGGGCCTTAATGAAGACAACGGCTCTATAAGCTATCTATAACAAAGGGGACGTGAATACAAATATGACAAGAGAGTGTTTCTCCTCCTACCATACTGTGCGATCTTGCAACTTATAAATCATATATTTCAACATATCCTTCAAAATACTTAGACGTGTATATCCTCATAAATAAAACAACCGCTTAGATTTAACTTCGCAATTTGATAACGAGGTATAGCTCCATATACTGACATCTTGTAGCTTATAAATCGCACTTTTATAGATATCCAGACCTATATTTTTACATAGAAAAAAATTATCATCTTGATCCTTTATCACAATTTGATAATAGAATATAGGATTATCAAGCTACTGTATATGCCGTTCATGTAACTATGATTTGGAATGCACTAAACATATGGATGTTCTATAAATCTGAAATCTCTCTGATTATTAAATAATAAAACCTAATTAATAATAATAATAAAAATAAATATTGTTGACTTCTTACCATCGTGCAGACCTTAACTAAGAGGAAATAGTCAGGACACTATTGAGGGACATTTATTAACAACCTAAGACCTCCTGGACGCAGTAATATTTATTCATTTTGAGATATTGATTCTGAATTGTGACCCTGATACTCCACATGATGATCTAAATCGAATTTAGTTTTTTATCTGAGAACTTGGGAGTGAGAATGAATGAATGATAAATCGAATTTAAATATTTGGGATCAGGTTGCCCACATAAATCTAGAAAAATGTGTTTAAAAGCCGCTACTATTGTGGTTTTTATAACCTTAGTATGTAGGAAATACTCACCATTAAAGTTACATTGTATCAATTGAATGTATTTTACACTGGGAGTTTTCCAAAGCACCATTGGTTATGCAGCCTGCCAATCAACCTACGTGAAAGTGTGTAACTATCTTTGACAGGAGGAATTGAGAATAGAGAGTATCTCTCATTCCTTCACATTGGCATCTCTCATTCATTCTGTTTCCCTACACGCTCAGATAATTACCACCTTCTGAGCCATTAACTCTGGACCTCTTCAGATTTAAAGAAAGTATCCACCGCTCCAGGCAATCACTAACCCAGTATGTTATATAGAATATATAATTAAATTGTACATTTTAAACAATTACTTGGGTGGTGCTCCCCTACCATGTATAACTCAGAGATTAACCAAAGGAAAAGAAAGAAAGCATGGAATGTAAATAGGGGCACTCTTGGAGTGATAGAGAAATATTAAAAAATAAATACTTTATTAGATATATATTAAAATGATCCCTAAATGGCCAAGGAGTCAACAGTAGCAAAATATTTAAAAACAAAAATGAACAGTGACAAAAGTGCAAAATGTGTGATTAAAATTGGCAGCTGCTGCTAGCCTTGTTAAAGCGAGTATGCGAAACGCGCGTCGGTGTTCGTCTCGCTATGCTTTATTATAATAGATCCTTTCTCTTCTTTTAGTCCTGTTAACTATATTCAGCGGCACTATATAATATATATATATATATATATATCTACACACACACACACACGCACACCACCAGTGATGTAGATCTGATCATATTTGCCCATTACAGTGGTTTCTGCACAAGGGGGCCCGTAGGAGATAACACACAGACAGACAGCGCTCAATGGCCAACAGACCACTCACTATGTGTGAGACCAGCTTGGGAACAGATACTGTTGCTCAGTGTTTGGACTGAGACACAGGATCAGCCCAGTGTGCCCCTATCAGCCCCTATTAGTCTCCTTTTGACAAACAAAAAATGGGTGATAGATACAAACAATCGCTTAAACTCTGAGCAGAAAATGTAACTAAAATGTCAAACATGTCATGTTATTCCAAGGTACAGAACTACATTTGTCAATGTTATTAATAGCTTTCTTATTAGATTTAGCTGCCTTTTAATATATGAATCACAATGGGAAGAAGTAAAATAAAATAAATAGATTACTGCTAAGAACTCAATGCTTCCCAGAACCTGGACCAACAAAGTTGTAGGGAAAATAAGAAGTAACAGAAGCAATGAACTTCAAAACTCAAAGAAAATGTGTCTTTATTAACAAGTGCTGCTTGAAAATCCTCCATTTTTTTTTGCTGTATAACCCTCCCTCCGTACAAACACAAAACAAGGCATCGTAGAACAACCATTTAAACAAGGAACTAAAGAAACACACAAATAAACCGACTTTACAGCTTAGTCCAACATTCAACAGTCTTGTTTTCGTTTTGGTAGTTAGCTTGTTCTGCCTTAAGAAAGCGACTTACAACGTCTGGTCAAACGGAGCCTGTAACATCTTTGGCAACAGCTAGAAGAAATCAAGATAAATGATATTAAAAAACAAAACAAAAACGCTAATTATGTAAACATGAATTGGACCTAAAATCAGTCTAAGAGTGCACCCAATGCTGACACCTAGTGGTGAGAATGAGAATGCAGCCTAACAATGAGGAGCAGATGATGTCACTTCATGCTCTAGTGATGTCACCTGCTCTTACTGAACTAAAAGGGAAACTTTTCTGAACATTGGGGTTGAGGCCAGAAAATAACATTCTACACTGTGCAATTGAAACAGTTCTGGAATGTTGGAAGTGCCATAATAAACCTCCCAATGCGGTATATTTATGCTAAAACAACACATTTCATGAGCTTTTACCTCGCCCGCTAAAAAGAAAACACAAAAAAAAGCACACAATAAAAGATATGAGCATAGCTAACAGATTAAAAGAAACAAAAAATTATGTCCAGTTCAACTCGGATTCCAGCTGGGATAGAAATTTTAACAAAATATGGCAGCATGTAGTTTATTGTAGCCTAGCTAATCTGCAAGTAATTTTTATTTAGACTGGCCCTTCTTCAATTCTCTCTCTAACACACAGAGGTAAAACACAAAGAGTTAACTTACTAACAGAATACGTTAAAACATTTCTGGATATATTCTGGAAACGTACTTCAGCGAGTGACTATGTTGTATCATATATTATCTTATCTGTATAACTATACTGTATTATATGTGCTGTATGTAAGGGGTCTATTTGTATAGTTTATATGAGCTCAGAGTTATGTTTGTGAAGGTTAACATTTTGTACTACGTATTGGTTTGTGTGTTCGTGATTACTGAGAGAAAGGATGATAATTTCTCTTTACTTATAATACACTGATTAAGTTGATGATACATTTGTGTTGTTTGTACAGCGACTGACACCTAATGGTGGCTTAATAGATTTGTGCAATATTTTGGTGGTTTAAACCAGGAAAAATAATTAATCTACATGTGTGGATTCCTCGTTGGGACGGATACTTAAAACCGCATATGATTCTTTTAGTACAGGATGAACTTTTAGGAAGATTCTTCTTAGAAGATCTGCATTTTTTGGTCAAGGCTTCGCTTATGTGATGAAAATTTAAATAACGGAAAACACACTACTTGTATTATACCCCTATAATTATGAACAGTATTTAGGCATTTGACTTAAGCTCTAACACTTCACTCACATTCAGTGGTCTCCGATTCCGTGGCCGTCTGGGCGTTCACCGTGGGCTTGTGAGGATGCTGTACGATGCGGGGTGCAGGAGGCTGCGGAAAATGGGGCTGCTCGGGATGGCTGCGGGTACTTGCAGCCTGAGGGCGAGGACACTGGAACGGGGCACCTTGTAAGTACATATCATTCCACGGAGACGGGTGAAAGGAGAGGCCACCTGCTGGGACGAGAGAACCAGCCCTGGATTTATAGAGCATGTATACTATATATTGTATCATTTTCTATGCATAAAATAGTTTATTATAATAAAAAGGCATTTTAAATCTTAGTTTAGCCTTTATTACATCACAAAGGACGTTTCAGAGCAAGAATTGCAAAGTACGGCCATGTTTTTTTTTTTTATATAAATACTTGTGCATCTTTAACCAGGTTTTTGTGCACTTTCTATTTTTAAAAACTGTTTCGAAGACAAGGTTTGGGCCCCATGGTATCTTCATGAAAGCCGTAGCTGTTTACCCCCTTTGGCTCTCTCGCCCTCTAATGGTACTTAGACTTTGGGCCATCTCCGGATCCTCCAGGTTGGTCGTCGTGCGCCATGTGTAAGAGTTCCATATATTTAGCCATCTATTTTTTATTTTATTTATTTCATAAGTCGTTAATCTCTAGATATGTTGTTTATAATCTCCTTTGTAATAGGTATGGCGATATACATGCCTGTCCTTCTTCCCAACCTCCGCTCCCCCCTCTATGTTCCCCCTCCTTAACCCCCCCTCAATTTCTTGTTTCTTTCCTACCTCTCCCTTCTAGTATAAAAATTTAAAATAAGAGGAGACATCTTGTTGTCTTAAAATAGTCTGTTTTTATTTTGTTTGCATTTTTCCGTGCTGTTTCCTCTTGTAACAAATAAAGAGTTTAAAGAAAAAAATGGTTTCAAAATTTTTGTTACTTAGTAATGATTATGATGTACAATTTACAAAACTCGATTTGCATGAAATTTCGCCAGAACTTCTCTCATATCTTTGTGCATTTTTGCCCATATTCTCCTTGTTTTATTTAGAAAATGTATTTCATATAACGTATAAAATTAAGCGCTGCCCATCTCTATTTTAGCCACGCTCACTTTTGACATCAAACACTAAACTCCAGCTCAGGCATCGCAAATGTAAACCAAAAAAACTTGCAACTGCTCCCATAGATCTAGCGCAGGAAAAAAAAATATGATATGATCTGCCCAATTTTACCAAGTGCTGTTTTCTAAATGTATTTTACATTCACAACCATCGATATGAAATGAAAAACAGCGTAAGCACAATATCGTGTGAAAACACTTTCTGTAAAAATGTCTTCGCTACGGTGCATCCTGAAAGATATTAAGTCCGAATGTAAATTTTCAACCTCTTTGAAGCTCACAATGACTTCTCGGTCTGAGAAGGACCTGAAGAGCAGGTCTGGGACTCTCAAGACTAGGGGTTACATTTACTAAACGGCGGGTTTGAAAAAGTGGAGATGTTGTCTATAGCAACCAATCAGATTCTAGCTGTCATTTTGTAGAAAGTGCTAAATAAATTAAATCTAGAATCTGATTGGTTGCTATAGGCAACATCCCCACATTTTCAAACCCACAGCTTAGTAAATATACCTCCAGGACTGTGTTCTTCTCTCCTATGGTGTACTTGATGGTCTTTCCCAACTCTGGCTCAAACAGAGGCTTTACGAAACTAAGAAAGGGATGAAGCAGAATTTATGGAGTTATTGACTGCCAACTAGAGCATAGGCAAACCTAGGGGAGGGGGGAGTTCCTAGTGCCTGGAAACCCCCCTCCAAGCCTGGGGCACTGTATAATTGAGGTGGCTGGACCCTGCTCCCACTTCACCCAGCTCTGCTTCAAAAGGTGCACCTAACAGTACTGCACGCAGCATTGCCCATGTATATTATGGGGATAGGAAGAGTTGGAGAGCAGCCAAGCTCCGTATAAAATTATAGCCACACCCCATGTATGCTGGTCACGCCTACTGGCGGCGTGGTGTGGAAACCCCCCCTCTACAAATCCTACGTTTGCCCCTGCAGAAGACTCTGCTTGCTACCACCACGTTGTCTGAAGCCTCATATAGGAGGACTCGTCCAAGATGTAGGAGGACAGCTCTATCTTCTCCGACCAGGGCGTGACATTCTTTAGCTGCTCAGAGAGCTGTTTCACCCACTTGAAGTTAATAGTAAAAAAAAAAAAAAAAAGTCATTTTTTTAAAAAAAAACACACAAAGAAAAAAACAAAAACAAGAAAACCTCCGACGCACTAGAAAAAAATGTGGTGAGCAGATGAGTTGTAGGGAGAGGTGAAGTTCTCTGTGTATCCCTTCTGCAGAAGAGAAAGATTTGTACACGCTGCAATTGAGACAATTACAGACAAATTAATACTCATCACGGAGTTGGCTGTTGCTGAAGGCGGTTTATTGTTCAGGACAATCGCCCATTGTGGGAGAAGCAGATGACAGCACAGTCTGTGTACAGTCAATTACAGGGAGAAAATCCAGTCTGGCTTCATTATCCACTTGAACTTCTTAAGCACTGTTTAGTGTTTGCTGAATACAATCATCATCATCACCATTTATTTATATAGCGCCACTAATTCCGCAGCGCTGTACAGAGAACTCACTCACATCAGTCCCTGCCCTATTGGAGCTTACAGTCTAAATTCCCTAACATGCACACACCCACACAGACTAGGGTCAATTTGATAGCAACCAATTAACCTACCAGTATGTTTTTGGAGTGTGGGAGGAAACTGGAGCACTCGGAGGAAACCCACGCAAACACAAGGAGAACATGCAAACTCCTCACAGATAAGGCCATGGACGGGAATTGAACTCATGACCCTAGTGCTGTAAGGCAGAAGTGCTAACCACTGAGCCACTGTGCTGCCCAATCTGTTGTGTTTCTTTTTTACACCAGTGAGCCCGCCTGTTTTCCACAGGTTCTTATAAGATTCCTCCAGCATAGAGGTTCCTCCCATAGTTCAAAGAAACACTGATAGGTTAATTGGCCTGCTTATGTGTGGCAGCAAAGTTAGATTGCAAGCTCCACCGGTGCATGTAATATGTCTGAATAAAGTTCCCAGATTGTACAGAGCTGCAATATAAGTTGGTGCTACAAAAGCAAAGGACAATATTATATGATAATTGGAACAGTTTAACATAGTTCCAGGCTGCACGATTGTAGCTGCCGATTGGTAAACATAAAGCTGCGTAAAATTGGCTGTGTTGCGACTTCCACACTAACCGGAATAATTTCTGCTTTATATTTCGTGAACACATTGCAGCAGTAACTACATATCCCCTCTGTCAATAATGGTGAAATGAAATCATTGTTAATATTTCTGCTCCCTACAGGTGGAAACTAAGCCTATGTCATAGCGGTTTGTATTTAATCTACGACTCCACTATTATTGAGTTAAAAAAAAAAAAAAAAAAGTGTCTCCCGAGACTGAGGCCTGATTTATTTCGTCTGCCAAATGCAGGATAAACTGCTACATAGACACATTTCCTCTAGTTCTGCAGATCCGATTGTATCAATAGATTCAGTTCTGTTACAAAACACATAAAAACAAGGGCTTGGCGGCTGATGGCGTCCAGCAAATAGGGAAATCCCGACCAACCTCACATTATACTCGTTTTCTCTCAACTAATTTCCTGCAAAAGGACTCGCCTGTCTGCGAAATATACTAGGTATATAAATAAAGACTCCAGCACTTTCTCAAACACATTTGACTGTAATTTCTACATGTTCCTCTGCCCTCTTTTTTGAAGTTTGAAAACTCTGCTAAGAACTCTTCTCCAACTTAATGCTGTTAATGAATACAACTTTCCAATAAACAATTGTAATAATTTATAGTAGTTTCCTTGAGATATGTTATGTGATGTATAAATGTATTTACATGTGAGTGCCCCGGTTTGATATCCTACTGGGGGTATGAGGAACCCCAGAATGATAGTGGTAATCTTTAATCTTCCATTGCATTCTCCTATCTTTTTTAATCCACTTTTCAGCTCTACTTCCCTCCTCCCACCTCCCCCTTTTTGATCCTCTCCACCTCTCCTTTGTTTTTACTTTGTGCAAACAATGTTGCTATACCTTGGAAAACGACAACAGAGAAGTTTAAATGTCTCTTTGTAACCATGAGACAGTAGAAACACCTGGGCAACTTTTTTAAAGGGACCATAACACACATATAAATCATACTGACAAGTTCCACTTGATAGAGTTACCTGTGCCCGACTGAAGCAGGATGTGACCGGTGGCACGCCCCTGCAAGAAGGTTCCGGGGTTCCCATACGCCAGCACCCCGGCGTTATTAGCAGGCACGGCGAGGAAGGCGGTGTCCTCGGGAGAGGTTGGCGTGAGGTTGTGCATTGGGAGGCGCTGGTACTGTGAATACTGGGGCACCGGGAAAGTTCCCAGCTGGTTACTTTGGTGATAATACTGTGCACCAAATCTCATTGCCTCCAGCATTGGGGATCTGCAAACAGAAGTATTGAATAGCAACGTATCAATCATGCAGTTATAGAGTTATATGAATCACACAAAGACTGACCAGACCACAAACGTGTATATAATGGATAGAGTAGATGACGTACTCCTGCATATTATAAGCGTACACGTCGCCATCCGTCGCCGGAGGCGGGGTGTTGGCGCTTTCCGGTGTATCCAGCATCAGCGGAACCATGTGACTGCTAGGGTTAAAGTTCATGGACATGGGCAGTCCAATGCGTCGCAGGGGCGGCGGGCTGTGGAACGTCGGAGGATATTCCTGGGAGGGCGGTAGGCAGACCGCACTCGGTGACCCCAAGCTGGAGGCTGAAGGAACATTGGCATTGATTAGTTCCTTGACTTCAAATAAATTCCTAAAAAATATTTTATATTATATAAACATTATTTTGTAACGACTGACAATACAACAGCAATAAATTGTTCTCAGTTACAGGTGAGCATTTAGCAATATGTTTACAAACATGTTGTAATAAAGCTTAAATTGTTTTGGAAGCTGCAACAGAACATTAAAGACGTGCAACATTCTATAAAACAAATGTCTTTGTGCTGCCTAGAGATGTTGTATTCACATTGGAAACACTTGTGTATATTATAAGGAATAACGTAGATTCTAAGGATATTACAGGTCACCTCTTAGTAAGAACACTCAGCCTTGGGTCATAGTTCCCCTAGGTGACTTACAACATTTTCTTTTACCAGTTACTAGATACTAGCAATGCTCGGGTGTAATGGATATGCAAAGTATCCTGGGTAATTTATTTATTTATCTATATACCGACCTGAACTGCTGCTGTTTGAACTGCAGGAGGAGCTGTGCTGAGAAAGGAGATCAATGGTCTGAGATCTTTGAAGAAGAGATCCGGGGACGAAAGACAACCTGTGGCGGACAATCCAGAATAGATATATTTGAAGTGATGATGACCCTGGGAGTGGTTGAAGCAGGTTCCAAAAGAACTAAGCACTAAGTTAGATATTATATAGAATATTACTTTTATTCTCTCATCTCTTCTTGCTAAATAAATGAAAATACTCCAGAGTGGGAGAAATGCTTTTTTAAAATGTAATGGGTTGCTTATTCATAGCATCAGTGTCATTTTTTTCACAATACTCTAACCACTAGGTGGCTCTTCTTCATTGACGCTAATAAATAATGTTGTATTCTAACTAAAGTGATCACACATCTCATATTGATCTTGTGGGAGGCAGTTAGCTGTCCACTCATGTAATTATATTAGTGAGGACAGGGCTGCATGTGACAAGGACAGTGACATGATGTGAGGAGGGGAATGGAGGCAGCAGGAAGCCACAGACTGAGAGTTATATAGTGGAAGGAGCAGGGTCCCCAGCAGCACAGAGTATATCAGGAGATGAGTGATGTGTTAGTGAGGACAGAGCTGCATGTGACAGGGACAGTGACATGATGTGAGGAGGGGAATGGAGGCAGCAGGAAGCCACAGACTGAGAGTTATATAGTGGAAGGAGCAGGGTCCCCCAGCAGCACAGAGTATATCAGGAGATGAGTGATGTGTTAGTGAGGACAGGGCTGCATGTGACAAGGACAGTGACATGATGTGAGGAGGGGAATGGAGGCAGCAGGAAGCCACAGACTGAGAGTTATATAGTGGAAGGAGCAGGGTTCCCCAGCAGCACAGAGTACTGTTGTGATCTTCTATGAAAGTATTAAATGAACCTCTCTGTAAAATTAATCTTATGCATTCAACCTGTCTATTCACCTGTCTGCCATGGTTTGTGTAAAATAAAATAGGTATACAGAAAAAGGGACATATGTGGGAGAAGACTTCATATTTTACTGGATTGAGATACTTGGGCCCAAAAGAGAATACACAGTATACTAAAGTACAAAACCAGCAACATAATGGGCTTTTCCAGCCCACTGACCACATCATTCTCACTCCTCCACTAACGAAAACATAACCTGCTGCCCTCACCCACTCCTCACGGCCGCTAGCGATCCATAGGGGTGATGACCTGACGTAACCGCAAACGAAACAGACTCTGGTCGGGAGAGCGCAGAAGAAGTGAGAACAGCACTCTCAGAACGAGACATCCCCATAGAGGAAGCAACCGACTTCTTGACAACTTTTAGGGAAGACTTTTCCACTTTCCTCCATTTAGCCCTGCGGTTCTGAAACCAGACCTGAAATAAAATTGGAAGTTAAAAAGGCAGAGAAATAAGGTCGGCAAGGTTACGACAAAGTCAAAGAAGCAGTAAGATCAAGAAACTAAAAAGTACAGGTAAACTTTAGAGAGACATAAGAATGTTAATATATAGCTTTTCATACAAAGATATTATATAGAATGTTTAATGTTTGTGCTTTTGTAGTTTAGCAAACCATCTATAGACACCACTTTCCACAAGAGCTGAAGAGATATGCCATTGGCATCTTGTTACAGCATCCAATTTAATTAAGCTTCATTAGGAAGATGGAGGAGATTGGGACACTGGCTAACTGCACAAGAACAGTCCAAGGAAAAACACTATACACAATATGCAGTAAAAGAACTTATAGGACCAGGCTACAAAAAACCATACACAAGGATCAAGAAAGAGCCAAATATCTCAAAATAATAATACCCAGCACAGGGACTATATCCTGACACAGTCCAGATAAAAGAGAGATGAGCTTATGAAGGTTATAAGGAGAAATAACAATATCGATAATACTTGTAACTCTGTTATATAATGGAACATGTATTTTAGGTTTAGGAGTGAACGAGGTATCTGGAGTACAGGAGAGCCTCAGAATTTAAACTTGTTGTACGTGCAACGTAATATTAATATAATAGCTTATAATATCTGAAGTCGGAAATACTAATGCGGTCACCACTGGTCACTTATGGGTGAGAAAGCGGGCGGTATAATTTGAACAAAGTCCTTTAACAAACTTTCTAATAAATACACAATAACTAACACTCCAATTTGGATACAATTGTATCCGCTACCCAGTACAGCTGCGTTGTATTCAGGAGCAACGGAAACAAATAAACTTGAAAAACATCTTAAAGACACGATAGAGCTCAAGGGGATATATTGTAGACATAAAAGAAGCAGACACGTCACCATAATTCTCTGCGGTGTAACCCCAACGATGTCTGCGATCTCTCGTCTCTTCTCGCTGTCCGGATAATGATCCTCCACAAATATCCGCTCCAGTTCCTGCAACTGATCTGGAAGGCGGCCCAGGAGATGGAGAAATGGTTAATGGATGAGACACTAGTGGATAAAAAACATGAAGGTACAAGTAGATGGAACTCACGGAAGAGGAGATAAGGAGAAGGATCTTGGGTGGTAAGGACAAGAAGACATTGTGGTGATGAATGAAAAGTCAGCCCTTAATTTGTTTACACAAAATTTTCAGAACTGAAGCTAAAACAGTTAAAGGTCCAATAATGATGGAGGCTGTTGTGTAACGACAGTAACATGCTAATCACAGAGTGTTCAGTCGTAGATACAAAAAAAAAAATCCCTAATATGTAATTTGCCTAAGAGAAGTCCTGTATACTAATAACTAACTGAGCATCTCTCAGTCCCACCTGCCCAGCTGACATATTAGCATAGTAGTCAGGCTGATTAGCATGTTAGTCACTGTCCTGGCCACATCCTCTCCTGGTTGAACAGGGGAGGGGAACATTTACAAGGGATACCTAGTAAATATTATTATTATTATTATTAATAAAAAAAATACCATGGTGGAAGATCTTATTTAAAGGGGATTTCTACTTTTGGACAACTTTAACCTATTATAAGTAAATAACTTCCTCTTTCTTCTGTGTTTATCACAATATGATGTAGTTTTTTTTATGTTTATGGCCCTTTTTATTAGAGAGCTCTGGACACTGGATGCAACTGTATTAATGGGGAATGTTGAATATAAAAAGGAAATGAAAAACTCTGCCTGGATTCTATAAAGGCTTTGTTAAAGAAAAAAAAAACAGATGGTAGACAGAATGTGCTTAGTGAAAGCTGCAGAAGAAGAATGTACAAAGCAATAAATGAAGGTTTTCTGTATAACTGACATATATGACATACAGGTTACGGCACAGTGCTCACCAATGTTGTACAGGGTGCGACTCTTCTTCCTGTTAGGAGCTGCCATCTCGTCAAAACTTTCAGCCTGGCACTTAGTATTCGGCCGGTCTGCTCCCGGTCCTGTATCGTATACAAAGGCTGGTAGTTTACATGAGGCGGCACAGCGGGCAGAGCGCCTCGGGGGAGGGGCTGTACCTGGGAAACTGCCCGCCATTTTTAAGTTTACTGGCTGGAATTGGCCACCTGCAGTAAAGTACCCCGGCCCCTGGCGGGTCTCCGCACCGTAGGTACCATAGCATCCTCCCGAGCCGTCAGACAGAGGCCCGCAAACTGTCAGGAGACTCAGCTGGCACTGCCCGTTATCAGCTCTGGCACTCTCAGGGGCACGAAGACTGAACTCTACTGGATCGGAAGCCTCCAGGTCATCCTCCTGCCCTGTGACGATCACGGTGTTGTATTCCGCAGTATCTTCCTCTCTCACCTGCTCCGTGCACAGCAAAGACGGCTCTTCCTTGGAAACTGCCGGGAGACACCACATGTAAGAACGGACATTGCATTGGTTTGGCAGCAATTGCCGGATAAAGGGGGTTTCGACTTTACTGCAAATTCTTCTGACTTTCCAACTAATCAGCCCCTGACAACTGTCTCTATGGTGCAGTTGTCAGGACCGCCCCCTTCAGGATCTAATTTAGACAATATGTGGCCCAGTATAGACAACTATACTGAACAGACCAAGTGACTGTCACCCATATTGCCAGTTACATGATGGAGATCCCATTGCACAAATCACCTGTTGCACAGACCTATAGGCAAACCTACCGGGGTAGTAGCTGCTGCAGAGAGAAAGATCACTGAGCTCCCTGTTATCTCACCACCTTCTCTGCAATGCATTTAAAGTCCCAAAATGTAGTCCATGCAAGCCTGCATTCTGTGGCCCCAAAACTATATTCTGCTCATAGGGGAAGGCACTCTTCCTATCTGAGCAAGAATTGTAGGATGGTGCACTTTATGGGGCCCTTAAGAATGTTGCTATCAGGTCCATACATTTCTATGCATGTCCCTGGACAGACCTAATGGTTTTTTGTGTTTTTCTTTTACTATTTTGTGTTAGCTGCGCCCTGTTTATATGCAGTCAGAGGGAGGCACAATGCTGCCACATTGATCTGTGAGTTTCCCTCAGTGCCTCACGGACCTGCTGTACATTATGATCACATGACTGCGTATATCTGCTCATAGCATCTAGTTCAGCTTTGATTTCAGGACACAACTAGCGCAGGGGGATCCACAGACCTGACAGTGTGAACAGGTTTACACAACTATGCCCGGAATCTAGCAGCCAGCTCAGAAAGTTAGAAACTGCTGTATAGTGCCAGAAATAATACAATGAGAGATATCTGATGACAAGTATGCAAAGCTAAACAATATCCGCTACCATGTATAATGTACTGAGCCATGCCTGGAGCCAAGTACACAAAGCTGAGCCATAATCTAGAGCCAAGTCTAACGTGCAGAGCCAGACCTGGAGCCAAGTCTAACGTGCAGAGCCAGATCTAGAGCCAAGTCTAACGTGCAGAGCCAGATCTAGAGCCAAGTCTAACGTGCAGAGCCAGACCTGGAGCCAAGTCTAACGTGCAGAGCCAGACCTGGAGCCAAGTCTAACGTGCAGAGCCAGACCTGGAGCTAAGTCTAACGTGCAGAGCCAGACCTGGAGCCAAGTCTAACATGCAGAGCCAGACCTGGAGCCAAGTCTAACGTACAGAGCCAGACCTGGAGCCAAGTCTAACGTGCAGAGCCAGACCTGGAGCCAAGTCTAACGTGCAGAGCCAGACCTGGAGCCAAGTCTAACGTGCAGAGCCAGACCTGGAGCCAAGTCTAGCGTGCAGAAACAGATCTAGAGCCAAGTCTAACGTGCAGAAACAGATCTAGAGCCAAGTCTAACGTGCAGAACCAGATCTAGAGCCAAGTCTAGCGTGCAGAGCCAGATCTAGAGCCAAGTCTGCCTTGGCCCTCTGTCTTATTGCTTAGATATAAACTATCTGAGTTGGCTGTCAGTTGGCACTGCTCTTTGAAATACAGTGAGGAAGGGGGTGGAGCTGACAATGAAATACAGTGAGGAAGGGGGTGGAGCTGACAATGAAATACAGTGAGGAAGGGGGTGGAGCTGACAATGGCCTAGTAGAGACAGTTGTCAAAGGATTTTTTTTTATTTTTTTTACAGGTCAGAAGTCAATTCGGACAGTTATAGATGGTTCTTATATTGACAATGCACTGATGTCTATTATTAGAATTAACCGTCAACATTAAATGTGCTTTTTGAATCTACCATTCTGATGTGATATATTGCATTTTTTTTAGGTGAATTTGATTTAGGAAAAAGCAAAACAACAAAAAAAAAGATATATAATTATATGAACTGGTCTATTTTACTTGTTAAAGTGTCAAAAAAAAGTCTCTTTTCTCAGAAATAATTCAGAAGTTGTTCCCAACACATATTATTATGAACGGTCTCTCGACATTACTTTAATATAGCACATGCAGGTGCCTCATTCCTCCAGCTATTTTGCAAATACTTCCATTAGATTTGCAACTACTAAATAAACTCCTGGGGTTGCCAACATTTATAAATACAAGGTAAGGGGTTCAGGGACCATCAATAATGGGGTCATGAACTTACACAGTACCAGAAGTATTGTTTGACCTTGAAAAACTAGTTAGTAAATTCATGAAAGGTCCTCATATGGTGTAATGGTGCCATGTAAAAGTGAGCTAAGCTTTTATAATTAAAATATATTTGTCACCTACATAGAACGGGGGCAGCCAATTCCCTAGGAACGAATGACATCACTGAGGCAGAAAATGCCTCATGCCTCACTGGTGTCACTAGTCCCGAGTGACTTGACAGGCTGGATATCTGCTCGTCCATCAGAATTGCTGCCTCCAATTTAAGAGCTCGTTTGCAAGAGTGTACTGCTAGAATTTGGGCAAAATTATTCATGTCATCAAACCTCCAAACTGTCCATATTTAGGTGGGACAGTCCCAATTCCAGGAATGCTGGAGATGTGTCCGGCCTGCACCTGCTGCTGGTGCGAGCAGCATGGAAAGGTCTTTTTAGAGGAGGGGGGAGGTGGGTAGGGGCAGGACAGTGCTTTGGATGAGCTGGATATGCCCCCAGGCGGGACATGGCTATGCCCCAACGTAGCCACACCCATGTGGGAAGCGACTGCGCCCCCTTGTGGCCATGCCACTGTGATCTTGGTGTCACAGGTTGGTAGGTATGACCATTGTTTACATTTGGGGGATTCCTGGGACTCGTTCCCAAGGACATCAGCATAATGCCTGCTCAGCTGTGTCACTCAGGGTGACGGGGGCCCACAAGTCAAGAAGGGGCCAAAGGGCACAGCACACTATGTGCCCATAAGCCAGGAGCTGCATAATATAATAATAAAAATAATAATAATAATAAATATATATATATATATATATATATATATATATATATATATATATATAGTTGTTCAATAAACTAACAGACCAGCACCAGCAATCAGAAAAATACAAAATTTTATAGAAAAAAATAGAAAGATATATCACAGTAATCTGCCCTGCCCCCACTGCGATATATCTTTATATTTTTTTTATTAATTTTTGTATTTTTCTTATTGCTGGTCTGTTAGTTTGCTGAACAACTATGGATCCTGTTTTTTGAATCATGGACTATGCCCAGCTTTTTAAGCTTTGATTTACTCATTGTGAATCGAGTGCATCCTGATGTATATTTTTGTGTGTGTAAATATATTATATATATATATATACACACACACACGCAGTGGTTGAAGTGGAAATTTAGAAGTGGCGGTATGGAAAATGAAACGGGAATATAAGTGACTGGAATGTGATAGTGTTACAATGATGGCAGTAGAAGTGGCAGTATGACATACCACTGTATACACCTTACTTCTACCACTGTATGTATGTATATATATATATATATATATATATATATTATACATATCTGTATATCTCTCATATATATATATATACATATATATATATATATATATATATATATATATATATATATATATATATTTGTATGTGTGTATATGTGTGTGTATATATATATATATATATATATATATATATATTTGTATGTGTGTACATGTGTGTATATATATATATATATATATATATATATATATATATTTGTATGTGTGTATATGTGTGTATATATATATATATATATATATATATATATATATATATATATATAAAATTTGTGTGTTTAATGTGTTCCTTTACACCAGAAGTTATAAACTTTTAATACAGAATTGCACTAATGTTTTTAGCAGTCTCTTCCTGGACAGATCACTGTGGTACTTTGTGATTCTTGTAATTGCAAAATGAATAAGACCTAATTTATAGCAGGACTGCAGATAGGTTTTGCACATTGACCATAAACAGTAATAAGCATGCCACAGAAGCATGCTGTAACTAACATAGGTGTCCACTTATAGTCACAAGAGGCTCCCAGGAGCTGGCAGCCCCCAGCTAATCTCCAATATGGTGCATTTTGTATAATTACCTCTAAAAACAACCCTAGAAGTCCCACTTATTAGACTCATTAATTGGATTGTACACACTGGAGAACATTAATAAGTGAAAATCATTATTGCATCTGTCCGCTTTCTGCAACTCAAACAATATGAAGATTAATGAGAAAATGTGCCGGGCTCTCCCTTATTGGGTTATTATTAAATCATTAGCATTTTATTACTCTTATCAATGGCCAAAACCTCCCGCAGCAGTTGCTTCACTTGTATGTTATTATTGCTGATAATGATGCTGGTAATTAGACATTGAATATATAGCATTACCCAGTGGATAGGAGCTGCTGTCTTCTTTCACACGGGCTTCTCCCTCCATGGCTCTGGCTGGTTATCTGGGGCCACTTTTTGCTTTATTTTAGTCTATTTTTTCCTACTTTCTTCAAGCTCAGTGGACGGTCCCATTCCATCGCGGGGGTCAGCTTATCTCATTATTACCTACATGGGAACCATTAAGTTATTAATATAAGTAATGCAATGTCATGTGTATATAATAATGTTAGATATGTATGAATGTTGATAAGACAGAGTAGTCTGATACCAGGTTTTTGTAACACCCCTAACCTCACCGCCAATGGTTTGGTCCACCAGCTTCTCTTATTAGGCTCAGCTGATTGAGAGTCCTCATTAGACTTGGTTGCGTCTGAGATCAGGTGCAAGTTAAGCAAAACGAGATACCAGAGATATGCAAATGGGAAATATACTAATTATAAAAGAGGGTGTTCTCTAACCGCCCAAATAGCTAATGGCTGAGTTATGGTTTCAGTTTCACTGTGGGTATACCATGCACTGTGTAATAGTTAAGATACTGCACGTGGTTTTTTGTGGTCCTGAAATTAATTACAATGTTAATGGTGGATCAGGTCATATTGGTCAAAACCCAGCTGGATCTTTTGCTCTCTGTTTGATAAACGTTCATTTGTGGTCAGTGTTGATAATGTCAGTGGGATATACTATATATTCTATTTTTTTTATATATATTGGTAAAAATATATATATTATTGAATCTTGCATATTAAACAGATGCTCAGTCTATCAAATCTATTGTTTTTGTTGTGTGGAGGTGCAGAGGGGGAAAAAAACCCATTCATTGTGACTCATTGCATATGAATGCTCCCAAGTGTGTGAATGATTTTAAGGCATGAACTAGCTTCACAAAAGCTGCCTGTGGTGTCTTTCTGATGTATATGTTTAGTTGCTGAATCAGGGTTTGTACAGTTGCTGAAAATCTTTGTATGAATTTAATAGGCAAAAACTTGTTACATTTGTAAGAAATGCATTGACTGTTAAATCTAGGGCAGTGTTTCAGTGCAGTTGGTACTTCCCTTTATGTAAATATTGTGGGGCTCTTGCTGATAACCTCTGCCCCCATTTTGGGTAAGCTCTACAGAGCTTTGTAACTGCAGAATCATTACTTTTAAATGTTCTAGAAGTTTCCTTAATGGCAGTGTGTAAATTTGCCTTTAATTCATTTAGCCTGAGATCTGTTTAGCTGAATGCATTATACCTATGACTTGGAATCGGGATCATTAATCCCTATAGACAAGCATGTACAATACATTACATAAAATTCTTTGTTCCTGACAGTTGAGGTTACTTTTGCTGTGCAGTCACCTAGCCCTGCACAGGATTCCTCTACGTGCTCTAAGGGAGGAATTCAATTGTTCGTCTTACTGTAAAAAGTAATGCCGCCTGCACACTATTACTGTTGTTACGGTAATAGTGCGTTTAAATATCGCTATTACAGTAGATTAAACGTCTGCTTTTTGCTTGCAGCTGACTTCCAGTGAATTGATGGGCTGCTTTTTTTTTCTTAAATGAATATTGCATGGGTAAGGTACTTTCATTATCAAAAACTAGCCAACACAGCTAATCAAACCAATAGAAGCTCCCTATGGATTCCTGGGTGGGTGCTGCTTCCCATGGGTTTGGACAAAATAAAATGTTAATTTCTAAACATGTTACAGCTAAATATTTATCTTATTTATAGGCTGCATATTTGATGGCATTTGGATCGATTTGCTCCTTGTAAGCATTTATTTCCGACAATTGTGACTTGCACGTAATTTTTTTTTTTTATTTTTGTCCTGAAAGGTTGCTAACCCCAAGCCTACCTTGTATCCTAAATGATATCTGATGCAGGTAAAAAAACTGAACCTGCAAGCATTTAAAGTCAATGACATTGCTGGCTCTGTCCCATTCTATGAATCCAGACAGAGCAACCCTATATGACTGTCAGTCACTCTGTGTCTGCTCTGTTAGAGAAGCTCCTCCCTCTTAACATTGCAGCCTGCTGCAGATGGATGAAAGGGAACATGGTGTGCAGAGTTGGAAATGTGGAAACACTCAAGGTATTTCATTATTTTTTTATAGCGCCATCACAATCCATAGCACTGTACAATTGGGAACAAGCACGGTAATGAAACAAGAATGGGAATTAACAAACACAGAAACAGAATTTGTTTGTTTACTGTGACCGTCTCTTGTAGTATATGTGTGATACCTTGTTACAAATGGCAATTTTGCTTTTAGTCTGAACTTTAAAAGCTCTGCGTAAGAAACCTACAAAAGTAGCAATGTAATAATAAACTATGTCCTACATGGTTGTAAGAAATATCAAACTTTTCTCTATTATAGTAAAAAAAAAAAGTTCTGTTTGATTTGCTGTTTAAGTATGTTGTGTAATACATCCTTACAGGCAGCAGAGGGCACTCTTGGTTTAACGGTGGCTTATTAGACAGGTGATTTACTAAAGTTGAACATTTTATTCCAGGTTCGTGTTTATTTCCATCTCCCACGCTGACTTTAGGGGTGAAAACAGATTGTCCAAACTGATGTTAAGCTTTTACCTTCTAGTAAGTCATTCTTGGTCTATGTCTAAAGACTCTTTGTAAGCAACAGGCAAAAAAAATAAATCTTAAGACCGCCAAAACATTTGATAATTGATTAAATCCGGGCTGGACATATCCCAGATCTCCAGAAATGACCTCTGGTGCCTAACGTTTCTCAGGCCTTTCTTTTGAGGCCAATGGAGTCACATCTTTCCCTGCTGCTTGAAAGACCCTAGTGACTGACTGGCTTCTCCTGTATTGTACATTATTTTGTCCATTCCTGGATTAAATTGCAGAGTTTGGTTATATTTAGCTTTATACATTCTGTTCTAAAGAGACGTAGGAGTGTTGGGTGAAGGGCAGGTTGGGATAATGTTGCTGATGGATGGTCCATCAGCAATCCTGACCTCACAGGAGAGGAAGAGACCTAAACAGAAACGCAGTTCTGGGAGCGAGAGATCTGCACACCGTGAAGGCGCTGTGTGTAGCGTGTTCCTCAAAGGGTCGCTTCATTTCCCAGGACCTCAGAGGGGCTGAGAGAGAAACATTTTAGGCAATCTACACTCCCACTATGAGAATATTTAATGATGTCCAATCTGTTGTGGTTGGACCATAACAAGAGCCCTTTTACCAGTAAATGCCACGATCTCCAATTATGGAATTGTATTGGCGCATCTGGTTGCTCTTACTACACGGTCTATGACTGTAAGAACCTTGTGCCAAGTTTTGGCGACCAAGGTCAGCACGTTCCTGCGGAAAACAGACACGGTCAGCCAAAATACTGCCGAGGATGCAAGAAAAATAGTTAAAACATCCACATGGCTTATATTTTGGGCTATTTGAATTTATGTTGCCACCAATGCTGTAAGGGGTGTTTTGACTGGAGATTATTAGACCGACCTCCCAGACTCCTGGGAGCACAGGGAATTCTGTAAGGGCACCGCCGCCTACCTATCAAGAGCGTGGGGATGTGCCGTGATGGAGTAACCAGCGCCTTCATTGAGGGGGCAGGAGTGTGATACGATTGGCCTTCTCATGCAACTTGCCCTGCCCACTTGTTGGCACAAACCACACCCACTATTTCTTTTTTATTTTTTTCTAAAACAGAATGTAATAACTACTCTTCATACTTTCCTTCCAGCAGATAAGTATGGTCCTATGTCCGTAGAGACTGTGTTGATGCCCGGTTCTAAATTTGCGGACAGCGGATCCACCACTACCGTTCTGTGATTGACTATCTTTTTGTAACTTCTTTATTTTACATGCATCTGTAATTCAGCTGGATGTGTGGAGGGGATGAGTTGGGATCTTCTGGCGTCAAATGGTCATTTATAATCACCAACTTATTTAGATGGATTTATTTACTGACCGGTCTATATTTCATTCAGTTATACACATTTAAGATATATATTCCCTTTTGCTATTTTTTTTTTTATTATAACCAAATTTACTTAATATTTACCTCATTTCACTTTTGCTTCCTCAGCTTTCATTATTTTGACTTCTTGTGAAGTACATGATAAAATATGATGTAATTGACATTTAAGTGTTTTAAACACCGGTATCTGCATACTGTCTTATATAAACTAATATTACTTACAACACGTGACTCGGTGTGTCTGACCTGTTAGTGGTGTCATTGCTTCATCATCGCACGCCAAAGACATACTGACCGGGGAATCAGTTGCTGATAAAATTAACCCTTGTGTGTCGGTGTGGTAGGGAATATAGATTGTAAGCTCCACTGGGTCAGGGACTGAGGTGGATAGTGCTATCTTCCCTGTAAAGGGTTGCATGATATGTAGGCACTATATAAATAACTTAATAACATTTGCAAGGACAGGTGAGAATACTTAAATCCCCTCAATACTATATAAGGGGGAATATAGTGTTAATTTGATATTAAAACAAAATGATATATATTTTGTTTGTTATTCTTTCTCTTCACACATACACGTGGCTGATGATGCATGTGGGGGTGGGGGTGGGGGTATGCTGGGCTGAGCAGCGGCTTTCATGAAGTATTATGTTATGTTTGATGCAACCAGTCCATGACATCTGTTTTTTTGTCGCAAGTTGTTTATTTATCTGTCTTTATTTCCTCTCATAAGGATTCAGCACAGTGAGTACTGTAAGTGTGAGACATGAAAAAGGCCATCAACATTGCTCCTGGGCTTCCTACTTACTCAGTGTGAGGTGACTGTGGCCCTCTCTACAGCTCCTGGGCTTCCTACTTACTCAGTGTGAGGTGACTGTGGCCCTCTCTACAGCTCCTGGGCTTCCTACTTACTCGGTGCAAGATGAATGTGGGGCCTCAATACAGCTCCTGGGCTTCCTCCTTACTTAGTGCGAGATGAATGTGGGGCCTCTATACAGCTCCTGGGTTTCCTACTTACTCAGTACGAGATGAATGTGGCCTCTATACAGCTCCTGGGCTTCCTAATTACCCAGTGTGAGACATGAATGTGGCCTCTATACAGCTCCTGAGCTTCCTACTTACTCAGTGTGAGATGAATGTGGGCCTCTATACAGCTCCTGGGCTTCCTACTTACTCATTGTGAGACATGAATGTGGCCTCTATACAGCTCCTGAGCTTCCTCCTTACTCAGTGTGAGATGAATGTGGCCTCTATACAGCTCCTGGGCTTCCAGTTTCTACGCCAAGTGTGACCATACCGTATAGAAGTCAGTATTGCTGAAGGGATGGGTGGGAAAAATGAATTGCAAAAAGTGCAAGCGTTTTAATAAATGTCTATAGTCATTGGGTGAACATTTATGAACAATGTGTCATTTAAAGTCTCTGTTTTCAACTTTTACCAGACCTGGTTAGAGTGGAAAAAGCCATTTTCTAAACTGAATCCAATAATGATGAGGTTTTGTCCTAACATTAAAAATTAAATCATTGGAGGATGGGCTATTAGTCCTGTAGGACCATGTGAGGCTTTGGGTTCATGTATTAGTGATGTCACTCATTCTTTGTGAGTTGATAGGTTACATTCTCAGTGATGTCACTGGTCTCTCAAATCAGCCCACATAATGGTCACCTTCAGCGGGAGGAGGAAGAGCATGCTTTTAAACACATACATGAGCAATCTAAGTTCCGCATGTATTTATAAGTGCGTGCTATGGTTAGGATCTGTAAGTAAATTTACTGGCCATAGTTATCACACATTTAAGTACAAAATGCTTGTAAACCTGTTTATTACCTTCCCTAATCGTCCTTCTCCTCTGGATGCTGTCACTACTTTGGGGAGAGATACTGTATAACAATGTGTCAGGAAAGTGTTATAAAAAGGTCAGTAAATTTTCTTTACAAAAGTTGGAAACCCTGAGAAGTCCAAGTTTTTTTGCTTTGAATTTAGATCTCTCCTCCCTTGCCGCTAAAATAAAAAGGAAAAAAGTAGTCTAGAAAATTTGTTCTTTTATTAAAAATATAAATACATCTATCTGTGAGAGAGAAATCACCAGCGATCAGGCCACTTATGGAACAGATGCATTTACAAAGAGTTTTGGACCATTCTGAATAGTCACTTAAATTACTTCCACCGTTTAAATAGTCACCTAAACCGTGAGAGGAGGAGACTCGGCCAGGCAGATGGGTGTAAACCGCAATAGATTATCAATCGGGGGGAGGGAGGAGGGGAACCCAGACATGGAGCAGATTAGGCAGCGGGCGGCACGTGGAGCTTGCGGCTATTTAGGCTGGAGCTTGGCTCGGGCACTCTGTAGCCTTTTCTCCTCCTGCAGGTTTCGGATGCAGGCGTTTCGGCTGATGGGCTGGACGTGAGACTGTGGGAACCACCCAGAATGCTGATCGGACAGCCGTACCCCGCGCAACCATCCTGGAATGGGAAATGGCGAATTAGCCAATGAGAAACACAATCATGTAACATTGTAGCAAGGTAAAAGGGGTATTGCACCTTTCCGAGTTACTTACCCCCTTTATACCCAAAAACCAAAGAAAAGCAGCAGTAAATAGTGATAGATGGGTGTGTCCTTAACTTGAAAAAGGAATGAAAACCATGGCAGGATGCATAAAACCAAAGATAATAGTAAATAATATATTTTTAATGTCTTAATAAATATAATACATAGGCCTCATTAATTGGTAATTGAAACCAAACATTTAAAAAAACGTTGGGACTAAAAGTTGGATAAATGGAATCACAAATGGTGTCTATAGAGGGACTACATTGAGGAGTCCATGTAACTCTAGTACATATAGGGTAGTTCATATAAAATCATTACAGAACCTGCATCAGAGATCCCCGCTTATTGTAATCACCAGATCCCTGCTCAATTGAGCAAGTGGTGGGTGTACCGGACATAAATTACCAGTGTGGGAATGTAGGCATTAGAAGTCATAAGGTAAACAACTGCAACGGTCCTGAACTGGAAATACTGCTACACAAGGACTCCCAATCATACATACTACATGGCTTTATTCCCGCAAAGGATTCTAGGTAATGGCCAACAGGCACATGGTGGGTCCAGTTTTTAACGATCCTTTCATCAGTTAAATTAAAATATTTCTAGAGCCCCTGCATTAAGGGTCATGCTGAAAGCTAGAGATTACATTTTGGGTTTTTTAGCTGGAAACATTGGGCTATTTCATCCTATACAGCTCTCTATGTAAGAATTCACACTCCCTCTGCTGGTGGACACTGGAACAGCAGCCTGGTTTGTTCCACATGGAGTATGATCACTAACTGCTCCTCCATACATAAACATGGCTTGATGCAGATAGTTAAGGTGCCATACATTGCACTGACCATAAACACATGTAATAAAAAAGGAGGGAAGTCTCCTTCCTAATGCTGTGCCCATAGCCTGAACCAGGAAAGAAATTATTATTATTTAGTGCTTGACTTGCACCCCTCATTGTGTACAGATTATTATTATTAATTTTTATTATTTATTTTTATTTATAGGGCGCCACTAGGTATCTGTAGCGCCGTACAGACACAGACAGAAACAGGATAAAGGGTGAGACAGCACAGTACAGTTAACAAAAAGCACAGTAACTCAGAAGCTCAATGAACAGCTAGATGAGAGGTGAGAGCCCCCAGCGGGGTAGAGAGAGGGGTAGAAGGGCAGGAGGACCTCACGGAAGAGACAAGGAGCTGGAGAGCAGAGTTAAGGTGGTGGAGAACGGAAGGAGAGGAGGCCCTGCTCGAAGGAGCGTACAATCTAAGGGGAGGGTAGGACGGACAGAGACACAATGGTAGGAGGAGGGAATGGGGAGAACGGAGGCAGAGACGGAGAGGCGGGAGAGGAGAATGAAGAGGAGGGAGGTAAGAGGGGGACAGGAGTGGGAGGGGGGTAGGGGGAGACTGGGAGGCGGTCAATAGGTGGAGGACTGGAGGGCTTTAAGGAAGAGGTGGGTTTTTAAGGCCCGTTTGAAGCTGGACAAGTTGGGGGAAGTTCTGATGGAGTTGGTTCCAGTGGAGGGGGGCAGCGCGGGAGAAGTCTTGGATGCGAGCATGGGAGGAGGTAACCATGGGAGGAAGAGATGATGATATGTATCTGCAACACCTCCCTTAGTCTGTATACAATTACCTCTAAAGACACCTGCATGGTATCATTTTCTTTATTCTGTATGCACTTGTCACCATCTGTTCTTATTTTGTGTGTAGATACATTTGCACAGTACCACTTCCCATATTCTATATGCTGTGTGTAATTGTCATTATCTCTTCTTACCCTATATAACAGGACATTTAATGAAAACAATAAAATTATATTCTGATCATATTCAGTCTTCAGGTCCCATTGTCATCTATAGTATACTGCATGTGACAGTGTTAGACCCATCTGCTATGCACAGTCCCTGCAATCTTTATCCATATGCTGGTAACTAGTTCACGTGCGGTGCCTTTTATTTCTATACAGTATATTAAAGTACCACCGACTATAAACATACCGTCATCGCTGTTCTGTGTTACCAGGAGAATATCCGCTTTCTCCAGGGACAGCTCGTCATTTTCTCGCGATTTATAGGACTTTAAACACTGCATCTGTGGAAGGACTGAAAAAAAACCAAGCAGGACAATGAGAGAAGGCCGGCGTTACCGTACTCTTATCTAGTATTTACACCAGGAAAATAAAGATTTTTCTATATTGCTTGGAAACATTGAGCCAAAGTCATTGTGCACAGAGAAAAACAAGTGTAGAACAGAAGTGGGAGATGCAGAAATATGAGCCATAGACTACAATCTGGCAATGTCGCTAGTAGCCAAAATGTCAGGGCTACTTAGACACATTCATATACATAAATATCCTCTGCTCTTCAGAAGGGTGCTATTGGTGTTCGTGATTTAAAACCCACACACTAGTTCGATACACAGGACTGCATACATTCTACCCCTTGAGAAGCAGAGAGGAAATTGTTAGATACACTTGGCTGGAGTGTATCCAACAAACGATATAACAGGTATTATATTTACAAAATAGACCATTTGGATCTATTAAGCCCACGTTTCGGAAAAACAAATGTTCTTTTAAACGGAGTTGCTTTTTTAAAAGAGAGACAATGACATTCTGGTAAACAGCCAATCACAGTAATCCAGCAACGGACAGTGAAGCTCCGTGGTGGATCAGTATCGCATCATCAGCATTTCATTAGAACACACGGCTGGGGATACAGTATATACAAGCTGCAGAGAAAGGGTTTCAAGGACTATTTTGTTTTGGACTATTCAGCAGAATGACAGATCCATATCTCACCCTGATCCGCCAGGAAGTCAATCTCCTCTCTAGGGGACGACAGAGCACAGATCCATCTCAGCTTCTGGCTCCTGGGATAAGAACAAGTTCCATTATTTATTGTTAATTTATTTCAATTCACATTTTTTTTTAATAAATATCCAACGTAACCAAACAGTGAAAGTCTCACTATAGACGACATCGCGCACACAAGGACTATGCACAAAAACAAACGAGTGGGTGCCAATCGGTGACTGGCAGTGTAATAGAGGGGGGGGGGGACCTCTGCTCACACTGACAGTCACGGTCTCGGATAATATAACGGCTGCAGGAGGAACAATAAGGTGATCAGTGCCGCACTGCACTCACTCTTCCCCCCTCCCCCCCCTACGGATTCATGGTGACGGCAGGAAGGGGTTTGTGGCAGTGTGGCTGGGGGTTAACACTTCAAATGTCACCTCAGGTGGCTTAATGGGTTGTAATGCCCATGTTGGATGCAATGGGTTAAAGCACATTTGTGCAACGTTATTAAATAAATGTCTATGTATCCGCCTGGGTACTTGCACAGATGTGTTTTGGATACTTGTGCGACCATCGGAAACAATTGCGGCATCATGCACTATTTCCAACCAGTCCCATTGTGAGTCAGTTATTACCATTGACAGGAAATTGCAGGTCTAAATATCCCTCATTACCGAGGTCTATCACATAGAGATAATATAAACTTAAATAAAAGAACAGATCTTACTAGAAACATGGATTGTAGAATCCCATTAATCAAAGATTGCGTTTATTTTAAATGTTATTGTATACATTGTCAGGATGGGGGCCTAAATAGAATATTAAATGTCAGATCCCCAAATAAAATATCAAATTGATAAATAGAAATGTACATTCCTTCCTCTAAGAAATGTTTTTTTTCTTTAAAACACATGGTTAATTAACCCAATCGGAGGTAATTAGGTTAAAAAGACATTCCGTCAGGAAGCTAATTACGGTATGCAGATCATAGCTATGCATTGTCCTTGATCCTGTATTTCCTATTTAGAGGAGACTGTCTAAATAGGCAGGGTAAAAACAAAGGTGTAAGGTGTAAATTTAGGGATAGCTGTGTGCTAGGAGAGTGGTTGAGTTAAAGACAAAATATAGAAATATTCACTTCAAAGAAAATGCCTTCATATTTCTGGAAATCAGTGTGGCACTCCGTACTCAGGGGCAAAAACCGTAAAAGGGTTGTGAAGTTTAGATACCAACTATACTGGTAAACAGCAGTAGTCACATGTCTTTTAGAATGATATGCGATATTGTGGTAATTCAATCATATTTGGTATGGAAATGTTCAGGCGGTTATGAAATGATTAATTGAAGGGGGAGTTAAGTCTCTGGGATAATCCTGAGAAAAGTTAAGAAAGGTCAAAACTTTTGGAATATTTTTGAGCAAACCATAGTTGACACCCAGGGGACATTTTCGCCCCCCACATTAGCATCCAAACCGCCCCATCTGAATGCCGGCCCATTTGAGTGGGCTTAAAAAACTTGTGCGTGAAGGGACAAAGGATCAGCTCTTGGGGTTCAATCTAATTAAAGGACTGTCCCAGGCATACAGATTATTATTCGTAAGTTTATTCTCTGTACATTCAGCCCGTTTGTTTTTATAACCGTTATGCATTTTTTTATTTGTATGTTAATGGTTATCGGTTTGTTTACATATCTCAATGGACTGTACCTTTCTATATTAAGTCTAAAACATTTAATAAGTCTTGTCCTTGATACTCTAACGAATCCATTGGCCTGTTATGAAGAGTATCGATTGACCATGTTAACCCTTTGAATGCTGGTGTGTGAATTGTTCATACATTTGACTAACAAGCCAGCGTTTTTATTTGTGTAACGGTCTTAAGGTGTTAAATGTTAACCCTTTCATTGCTGGTGTGTGACTTGCTAACCTGTATGTAACAAGGAGTGTTGTGTGCCAGTGTGGGGCAGTATATTGGGGTCCTATTGCCCTTATTCAAAAGGTGGTGACAGAACCTGGGTGTGTGGATGTGAGCGCGCTGTTTTGGGGGAGATTCAGCATATATATATATATATATATATATATATATAACCTGTGTGATAGGTTAGACAGAGATTGAGCGCGGGAATCGTGTGTAACCCCATACAATAAAACACCCAAAGTCATGGACGCTGGCGTCGTGTACATTATAATAGGTTCCACATACACAAATCACTGGTTCAACCAATTTTATACATCCACCTCTGAGGAGATCCAGAAAACATGCCCTGCTGGCGAGGCAGTGGTTTTTAGAACCACTGGAGTAGAATTATGGGAACAATAGTGGATAACTCTCCTTAACATCGCTGCCGGATCTGAGCAAACTCAGGGGGTCGTCTCTGCACCCCCTCAGCAGTCCGCCAATCATATATTGGGGGCAATTCAATTAACCGCAAGATATTTTTCAACACCGCGTTAATTCATTTTAACGATGTTTTTTTTAACATTTTCGAGCGGGTTAACTTTACCCGCAATTCAATTCCATTTTTTAAAGCTCCGTTTTTTTCATGAAACGATCCTCTCGCGCTCCTGTAGAAGGTCTATTGAAAGTATAGGGTGTGCAAGAGGCAGCCGCGCTAAAAGCTGTTCAATTGTTTTTTTAATGCGGCGTGTTAAACAGGAAAATATGCTGTTTTATCTCGCACCTCTTTGGGGTGTGCTAAAAATAAAAAAACTAAGAAAACTGTTTGAAATCATGTAAAAATGAAAAAAAAAAAGAAACTATGTTTATCAGTAATGCCTAACATGTAAAAGTTGATTTTATTGGGGAAAAAAAAAAAATCACTAATAAATATATTTATGTATGTTTTTTGTACAGATATGTATGTACTACCGTGTTTTGACATGGTATAGATGATTCTATAGTAAAAAAAAAAATAGTGAAATAAAAAAATATGCTAAAGAAAGTACTGTAATGTTTATATTATCAAAAAGTAGGTTGTGTAATGCAATCTAATGTATGCAAATGTATGCCAATCCTTTTTTTTTTTGTTATACATGACCGCGTTAAACACTCCCCTTCACTCCCAAACATGATTAACGCGTGGGGGCAGTGTTAACATTTTTTCAATTGAATTGCACGAGTTTTAACTGCGTTAACTAAAAACGGTAGCTATATCAGTTAAAAACCCGTGTGGGATTTTTAAAAAAAATTTTTTATGCTTTTTAAAAAAAAACAACACAAAAACAACATCTTGCGGCCAATTGAATTCCCCCCATTCCGTCCTTTGTAGAAATGGCCACCAGGGGAGCAGAGAGGGGAAGGGAAGGGCACATTGTACCGCTACCCGGGCCTGTGTGTAGTGGGAGGAGCCACTAACCTGATGCGAACACCCCCCACCCACAGTGGCTATGGAAGGGTCCCTATCAAGTTGCTGTAATGGGGCCCAAAATTCCTCGTCGGTCTTGATGGCCACTCCCACAAATCACTGATCCACAAATCGATTCACAGGCTACTAAGAGATTATGATGTTGTCTTGTTTGTGTGAATGAATAAACAGCGCAGTACGTGATGTATAGTGTAGAACGTCATATTGTATGCCATATGTCTTGTATTGTGCTATAAAGTATGTTTAAGTGTCATGATGTATCGCTTCTTACGTAGAGGGTTAATGAGCGTTTTCACTTTAGCAATCAGCTGGCGTCATAAAGACAACACTCACTGTGTCTCAGTCCGGAAGATGTATTCTGTCTCTCGAATGTCTTGAGGGACCTCACGTCCCAAAGCGGCAGAGTCCCGTAGGAACACGCGGAAAACGTTCTTCTGATTGGTGTGCAGTTTCACTTGACAGCGTTCCACTCGGAATTCAGAAGCATGATCAAACACCACGAAACGTCCGCCCCTACAACACAGCAGAAACATATCATTACGAGTAACGAGGGCTGAGCTGAAAAACGAGCATCCGCCCTGGGCGCAAAGCTGAAGGGAGACACAAGGAAAGTAATATTTTAGGTTAATTTAGTTAAACTTGAGGACAAGGGGTGTCCGTTTTCTTTCTTGCCCCAAGAGCTAACATTTGTTGTCATGGATCTGCACAAAAACACAGATGAGGTCAGGGTAACAATTTAATAGGACTATTTTAATCAAAGAACAAAAGGGCCTTCTGCTACAGGGCCCACCTAATGACATAACTAAACCCTTCTGGGCCCCATAGTAAAATGATGAACGGGCTATGTCAATGCAAGTCTCCTGCTGCTTTGCTGGATCTCTCGATGAAGACTTCTCCCAGTTTCCACTTCCCGCGTCATTAAACCATCCCTCTGAAACCATCCCTCTGAAATGATTGTGGGGCGTGGAAGGCCAGATCCAATGGCGGAACTACCATTGGTACAGCAGGTGGATGCACCGGGGCCCATGGAGATAATGGGTCCCACTGCACAGGGATTTAGCGAGCTGTAGGCCCTGGTTCTCTCCTCTCCACTTCCCTGCACTGGGGCTCACAGCACGCTAGTTCCGCCTCTGGCCGGAGCGGTCTGCCCCTGAGTCGGCAACAGATGATATCACTGCACTCACTATTAGGCTTCCTAGTGATGGCACCAGGATGGGGAACAACTGTGAAATATCATCTCCAATCCCATACCTCCCACCCTCCGCAGTATCTGCCAATGACAGATATCCCCTTGTACAACGTGGGCGAGTGTAGGTGGTCAATAACAGTATATATATACTGACTGACACCCGTTCCGCAATCTCAACTTCTTCTGTCTAAGAACTTCTCTAGTGATTAATATATAACACAGTACAACACCATACAACAAAACACTAAATTATTATATCTTTATGAAGCACCAACATATCCTGTAGCGCTGTACAATGAACATACATTGGTAGCAATATAGGATCATACATTCAAACACACAGAGGGTGGGTTGCTCACAAGAGCTTACAGTCTAATAGGTAACAATGGGAGACATACAAGAGGCACAAGTGAGTGTTTTGGGCAATGGATAAGCTGTGTATTAACATATATATTAAGATAGAGTTTATGTAAAACAGGTGGATATCAGCATTAACAATGTGTTAATGCAATATAGTCGTGGGATTATTTTTCTATGTTAAATTAAATGTATATGAGTATATTGGCCACTATCGGATCCCCAGAGCTAGAATTTCACTAATAACATTATTATTATTATTATTATTATTAATTTTTATTTATAGGGCGCCACAAAGTATCCGTAGCGCCGTACAAGGACAAACAATGGCACAGTACAAGGTGAAACAGCACATTACAAGTAACAGTAAGCACTATAACTCTGGGGGCTCAGGCACAGCATGAAAGAGAGGGAGGGAGGGGAAAAGTGAGTACAGGCAGGTAACTATGGCCCAAGAGGGTGGGCACGGATGACAGGTTGAGAGTCACTGAGGGGAGCGGAGAGAAGCGAGAGGAGACAGAGGGCAGAGGGACTGAGAGGAGGTGAGCAGAGTAGCTGGAGAGCGCAGTTAAAAGTGATGGAAACAGAAGGTAGGAGAGCCCTGCTCAAAGGTGCGAACAATCTAAAGGGAGGGGAAGACAGACAGACACATGGATGAGACGGAGAGACGGGAGAAACGGAGACGGAGTCGAGGAAGGGGGAGAAGGGAAGAAGGGATGAGAAAGAGAGGTAGCCGACCGGTGGGAGTTTAGGCATGAGACTGGAAGGCTTTAAGGAAAAGGTGGGTTTTTAATGTTCGTTTGAAAGAGGACAGATATATCCAGAGAACATCTCCCTCCTAAGTGATCAAAGACCATTCAGCACTCGCTAATCTATTAACGAGCTGCTGAGAGCGCAATATGGCAGTGTCCAGAGAGAAACCCACAGAATTAGACTCACTCTCTCACGCGAGACAGCAGGAGACAATCGTTGAAGAGATGCAGATAGACAGGCCGTGTTGTCACCTTCCATTTGAAACTGGGAGAATTGAACTCAAGAGACGTCACCTCTCCATGTTTAACAAGGCGGCGAGACTGGGAGATGAGGGGAAAGATCTGAAAAGACAAGAGGACTGATTAAGACCCATACTCCAAAATTTGTTATCTTCTCCCTGGATATCTCTGAGGCTTAACCCCTTAATAGCCGCAGGGCTTCCTCTTTCCCTTATCCAGACTCATTTGATACTATACTATATATACTTTTAAGCCAGATAGGCCTTTTTCCAGATATTTTCTCCTCAGTAGAAGAGTTTTGTTAAAAATGTTATTTCACTTTTAATCCCAAGAGCTTGCACTCACATAAGCTTAGAGGTCAGTGACCGCTATACTCATGTTAGATCATGTGCACACATGGGCGACCTGTGAGATCTGTCCAAATTTAATAAGACACAGATGTGACCTTTGCTAGAGAAAGACCCCTGTTAATCTTACGGATATCTTTAATAAGCCCTTTTCTTACTCAAGATTCAACCAAAACTCTTATCCAGCCTCTCCTAATCCTCCTCCACGACCACTACAGTCTCCTCCTATTTGGCATTCCCATCTATCCCAGCTTCAATCCATCCTATATATTGTGGCATGACGGCTGTTCCTCTCTCGTCGCTCCACTCTATAACTCCCTACACTGGCTCCATGTGTCCTACAGAATCCAATTCAAATAACTCGCCTACAAAGCCCTCAACACCACCACCTCGTCATACATCTGAAATCTCATCTCAAAATACTCTCCCTCCCGCCCTCTTAGATCTACCTCTGTCTCATCTCTGGTATCCACCTCTCACTCCCGCCTACAAGACTTCTCCCGTGCTGCTCCCCACTTATGGAATTCCCTACCACACTCAATCAGACTTATCCACAGCCTTCAAATCTTTAGATGCTCTTTGAAAACCCATCTCTTTTTTAGAGGTGACCTTATCCTCGATAACACTATTCACACTAATAGATCCTCACATCTGTCCCAATCTCCACTCTGAGGCACATTTGCTCCTCTTGTTTCAGCTGTGCCCTCTTCCACTTAGACTGTAAGCTCTCTAATGAGCAGGGACCACCATACCCCTTGTTTCCATGTCTACATTTATTTTGTCTACCTTATATGTGTACACATGTTCAGCCCACAGAATATAAAAACACCCAGGACCCAGAGACACCAGGCCAGGTAATCCTAGGCACACACCAGGCCAGGTAATCCTAGGCACGCACCAGGCCAGGTAATCCTAGGCACGCACCAGGCCAGGTAATCCTAGGCACGCACCAGGCCAGGTAATCCTAGGCACGCACCTTGCATTCAAACTGAATCTTCTGGTTTAGCAGAATCAGCTCCTCTGTGTCCTTCATCCTCTGAACACTCTCATTGCAGTCTCTTATCAGCTGTGAGACAGAGAGGACACGAGACCGGGAGTTATAACGTTTTATACTGGGGAGAATTAGTCACAGGTAACATTAATGTAATTAAACACAGTGGAGGCCGCCTCCGCCAGTGATGTCACTAGTTATCGGCAAACGGATAGGCTGCGAGGTTTAGCTAAAACAAATGGCTGCCTTTACTGTGTGTCGGCGATTGGTACACCTAAAATAGATTTTGCATAGGAGACAATCAAAATAAAACATAACTGATATCCATTTGCATTGTATTAAAATATGTGACCTTTCCCTGGAGAATGAAACCATTGTCGCCCGCTGTTTAGCATGGATTTGACTAAATGGAAACCGGTTTCCTTCCAGTATATTTAAAAAAACATCTTTAAATCAGTCTCTGTTTGTATCTGTAACCCAGACCCAGCTCAAGTGTTTTATCAGCTCTCGTCGGTCAGGTTACCGAGCCCTCAAGTGCTCTGTAATGGATGTCTCTTGCGAGACACGTCTGTCTCACAAACAGAAACACGTCTGGGGTTAGGAGACCGCACACAGTTATTCAGAGCGCCTTTGTCTAGGATGAAGTCCTCTGGTCACCGTGAATTTAATGCAAATATTAAGAAACACAAATATAGACTGCGCGCTAATTGTTCCAGAACGGCCTCATACCAGCGGCTTCTGAATAGAAATATGAAAACAGATTCAGTAGCTTTCTCGCAGCGTAAAGAGAGGAAGACGGACCCTGAAATTATAGCGTTGGGGAGAAAATGGGGGGAGGCCATCTGGGTAGGGCACTGCCGATCGTACCTCCCAGTCTCTTTGCTCTCAATGAGCATCCCAGCTAGAGGTGGTCAGATGGGGCAACCCACCAACCCCGTCACCACCACAACAGTCTAGCCCCAGAAGAAGGATAATTTAATTTAAGGATAATTTAAGGCAACATTTCCATTCCTTGCAAGAACATGAAACCTTGTTCTACCTTCTCAAGTGCATTGTGTCCATCAGTGGCTTGTAGTTCCTCATTGGACCCTGGAGCCGATCGCTTCAATATGTTCTGTGGAAGGGAAGGAAGATAATTGGAGAGAGTCACTGAACAACGGATTGGCTCACGTCACGGACATAACCTTAGAAGTCAACACATGCAGGACAGGTATGAAAAACGGAACTGCACCTCAGCTTCATTAACTACATCAAACATGATATATAGTAGATTTATCAAACTGTCTAAAAAGGAAAAAGGTGGAGATGTTGCCAATAGCAACCATTCAGATTCTAGCTAATATTTATCTGGTACATTCTAAAATCACAGCTAGAATCTGATTGGTTGCTGTGGGCAACACCTCCACTTTTTTTTTTTAAAAAAGGTTTGATAAATCTACCCCATAGACTGCTAAAGCCACAGATTCAGGGTCAGGTGACGGTGTATGGCGATCATCGCAGATATTGTCACGGCAGCGAGCAGGCGTGTTCTGTCATCCACAGCAACCAATCAGAGTCTAGCTGTCACTCCTCTAGTATCAATGGAAAAATTGCATGTCTAGTTGCTATGGGTTACAGGGTCCTATTTATACAGCCCCGACCACAACAACATATTCTATAATCAATGTTATAAAAATAAATCCAAT
Organism: Mixophyes fleayi; assembly: GCF_038048845.1. Lineage (NCBI taxonomy): Eukaryota > Metazoa > Chordata > Amphibia > Anura > Limnodynastidae > Mixophyes > Mixophyes fleayi. The sequence goes on along the minus strand of NC_134407.1, from coordinate 9,940,275 downwards.
TAGTGATTTTTTCCTGTTTTACTGATCTGGAATAACCTTGTGCAGGTCCAGGTGCCTCTATAACAGCAGATCAATCAGCCTCACTCAGCTTTGTCTGTAATGCAGATCTGGTTGGGCAACTGGATTGGTACAGACCAAATTGTCCAAACGTGGCACTAGACATTACATATAACAGATGGGGTAAGCTTTACCTGTAGGAGCAGGCGGAGGCGAGTGATTCTCTGAAAGGGGAGTATGAGGAAGGATTTGAGGCTCAATCTCTGGCACACAGGGTCATTCTCCAGTTTTGCCAAAACTTGCTGAAACCTTGGGTTACCACTCCTAAACCACAAACAGAAATCATTTTCTGACATTGATAGGATGCTGCAAAATGACTATATAACTCCTGATAGCCTCAGGGCATGCACGGTAACGAGCGGAACCCTGACCCCCCGATTTATAGGTTAACCGATAGCACAGGTCTGCTTACATCAACCTCTGGAAGGTCCGGTCCTGGTAGCTCTGGTTGGTGACGTACGGCAGGTAGACTCTGCGGAAATGCGGTTCATGGGCGATGACCACATCACACACCTGGAAGTTGTACATGTTGCTCTCAAATTCTTCTTCCAAATCAAAGAGGAAACTGATGAGATATGGACAATCATCAATACACACTCAAACATGTATTCATTCCAAAAATACAAAATATGTTTTATGTTCATGCTGACTAATGTCTGTTCATTTATATGCAATCATAGGATATAAAATGGAACATCAATAGAACAATTAAGAAAGAACAAAGAAATGCAACTCACATGATTTCCACCCAGGATGAATGGTTTAAGAATCCCAACTTTGGTTCAGAAACTCCAACATATCTTATATAAATAAAATAAGCCAAGTCCCCCAGCTACATTTGAAGATCAACCATAATTAACCCAATTAAATAACATTGCCTCAGCTTGATAATTCAATGTATTTTCTACTGGAATAAGGATATTCATATACAATATATCATGACACTGGTCTACCAAATTTTACTTTTCAAGTGTTAAATTGATCTGATAGGGTATTTCTTCTATTAGTTTTTGCACTTACTTCAAGGGGTATATTTACTAAACGGTGTACACGTTAATGCGATATCGGGCCGAACAGTCGTTTATCAAATGATTGGCCTGACAATCGGCTGAAAACCCTCTAGTGTGTAGCCAGATTTAAGCAAAGTTACACACGAAGCACATCAGATATGGGGGGGGGGGGGCAAGATTTGTCCTGATCTCCAATTGTACACCTAAAGTAGAGCTCATATACTACTCTCATATATAAATTTATTTTAATATTTACTGTGTATGCGAGGTAACTCGCATATTGATTGTTCAAAATAAAATTAGGGGTCATTCATAAACATCAACAGAACAGCGCCACCTAGAGGCCAGATTACATAGCATTAAGATACATGTTTCATCTGTCAGGCAGAAAATTACCCATTAATAAGTGTGTTTTCGTTTTAGGCACAATTCCATAGGCTGGGGCTATTGTTATGTCCAATGTGCTAGTTTCATGTGGTTGGAGCCAATAACAAAAAAAAAAAAAAAAAAAAAAAGACTACCCAATGGGAGCAAAGCACTCACTCGGAGCTGGCATCACGGACTTCGGACAGACGGGAGAACAGCCACTGGCGATCCTGAGCACCGACAACGTCATGGAGCTCCGTGCTGCGCTGAAAGTGGTCGACGGCGATATTCAGACTGCGCAGGTAGAGGGCTTCGGACATGATGAGTTCAAATTTAGCCTGAGAGCGGAGAGACATCAGACAGACAGTTGAGAAATCCTGAAGACCCAAAGCAAGGAACTCAACTGACACACAGGAATGGAAGGAGAAAGAGAGAGAGCGAGGGAACGAGAGCGAGGGAACGAGAGCGAGGGAACGAGAGCGAGGGAACGAGAGCGAGGGAACGAGAGCGAGGGAACGAGAGCGAGGGAACGAGAGCGAGGGAACGAGAGCGAGGGAACGAGAGCGAGGGAACGAGAGCGAGGGAACGAGAGCGAGGGAACGAGAGAACAAAAGCGAGACAACGAGACAGAGATTAGAGATTATGTTTATTTGGCGTTAAAAAAATTTTTTTTTTGGGAGAACCTCATTGTAATAACTATTGCCATGTGTTAATCCAAGACCTATGGGTATATTTATGATCCAGCTGCGAAAACCATAGATTTTCTATCGTTGTTTATAGCAGCGATGGAACATCGTGTTTTGTCGCTATTCAACAAGAGGACTCTTACTGCTTCGCCAGCTAGGTCTATGGTCCATCTGGGCATGTGTGCGCCGACTTGGACATGGGCAACGGAAGTCTGGACTTGGGATTCCAGTTACAGATTTGTGGGAAAAATAACTAATTAAATATTTTTTTTAAAAAAATCGGACCATTCATTTTCAAATAACGCCTTGCTTTAAATATTCACCCTCCAACGCCGTCCAAAAATGGTGACAGCGATAGGACAGCGCTGGTACTTGTAGCTCCGCTGTCCATGGTAAATAGCTCCCGGGGGGGTTTGGTAACTCCTGTTTTCGCCGGATCTTTTCCAACACAAACAATTCCTCCCACCCGTATTCGAAATATTGTAATTAAAAAAAAAAAATTCTCTAATCAAGGGACCCCAATGTGGAACATACCCAGCTGACCTTTGTTCACTTTTGTTGATAGAAAAGTCCGCCCTCCTCGGATGTAAATATACAGGCGGTTTGTTTACGTTCCCCTGTTGCCCACACACACTGTCGGCCATTTTTTGGACTGCGCCAATATTCATGAAGTGGCAGACGGTCAATTCATTAGGAATTGGCGACATCTCTGAGATGTGAGGCAAAAAAGTATCAGTTGCCTCGGGGAGGTCACTGGTTCAGACACAAGATGGCGGCCTCCACTGTGTGTAGGCGACAGGTCCACACCAGGACCAGTTTCTAGGATAATTAGGAGTGTCCCCCCCCTCCAGGCACAGGACCCTCTAACCTCCTGAAGCTTCTGCTCCTCGCGGGTCATGGTCAGAAAGGTGGAGCTATCCCGAATCTTAGGGAGGTCCTGCCACAGGGAGTCAGCGGAGGAGACGGACAGCCGCTGCAGGTAAGAATCCTGGGATGACAGAATCCGCCTGCGGAGTCTCGGAGAGCCTGGATCCTTCTCCTCCGCGGGGGAGTTGCCGGGTTTCTGCCTTTGGATCTCTTGGTTTAGGGCGACATCGCTGTACTCCTGGTACAGGAGGCTGGCTGAGGGGTGAAACAGAAAGATTTAGAGGCGATAACCTGAGTGACACATCTGTCTAGACAATAGAACTCTATAGAGGTGGAGTTCCACTTTAAATCATATTGAAATGGTGGATGACTCAATGAATTCCAGGACAAAGCAGCATTCTTGAGGAAATCCCCCTTAGTTTATAAAATCACCATTGACAAAATCACTTGTGAATATTAACATAGTGAGAATGCTGCAAAATAGTCTCTATTTACTCTGCAAACTAATTCACAGAGTAGCACAGATTTGAAAAAATAATAATAATAAACGTATTAAGTAATTTGTTGTTTATTTTATGACCACACAACACAGATCTAAGTTTGTTACACAATCTGCACATATCATATGTAGAATTCTAACTAAGCAACTGGAGAGGTCAGATTTTTTTTAACAGACACCAGCAATTTCCTTAAGCCAAAAATGATTTATATTATTTTTATTTACATTTGGGATTTAATAATTGCCACATTGAAAAGTTGGATTATTTTGCTGTAATAAGTCTATTCGCTTTCAATGTCACAATAGTTCCCGATTACAGAATGTTGTGTTTCAGGTAATGTTTGTTGATTCTAAGCTGCAGTCTTACATCACCTATGTGAAATAACAAGTCTGTGGCTTTAAAAAGGTTTCCAACCTTTAGCTAGTGTTAATATATTGGCTGACGACGGACCACCTGCACCTTTTCCTAAATCTATTACTTTATTTTAATCGTTTCTGTGCTTTTCAGCCACGCTTCTACATCATGAGCTGGGAGTTGTTTACGGTCGTTGTCCCGGATTGTGGCATAAAAGTTCTTTACGGAGCTGCGGCATCTCATATGGCAACAGATGGAAACACCCTTTCCCTAATGATATAAAACACATTGCTGGGAAGCACAGAACTGTAAACACAAGGCACAGTTACCTAAAATATATGTGCAAATGTAATCCACTGAAGCTTTTTTCTTAATTACTAGTTAATAAACAATTTTACTGTGTATATTTTGCAAGTAACGCTTCAGTGTGGCGGTCGCATTTCTTTCTGAAAACCATGGAACAAAGCGACAAATGCAGAACAATTTATTTAGTAAATGCTGCAGGAAGGCTGATGGAGAAAGAGTGTTGGCTGCCTATCGCCATGATGTCAGCTGGGTGGAAGGTCAGTAACACTTACAGGAGTGTATCAGGGTGGAGTAGCGTCGGTGAATATTGAGCGCTGAAGGCGGCGGCTGGACCTGTCCTCGTTTCACTCTTTAAAATAAAACAAAAATGTCAACAGATGTCCAAAAAAAAAAAAAAAAAAGAGTCAGGATGAGACTAAACCAGAGGAGAAATAAAAGAAAAGGATTAGTTGTTGTTTTATTATCATTACCAATGTTTTTATATGACAGGTAAATAACCCAATTTATGTTCCTTTCTGTCTGACCCGGGAAACCGAGCTTTATCTCTCACCTGGGCTGGTTCAAAACCTCACTCCAACCTGGTGATTCAAAGCAGCCACAAGTCACTGTATGGATACTGAACGTTTGATATATAAGCCCCTTTCTCCAGCGATCAGGCTGTTTTCTTTATTTTCTACTTAATGCAACAATAAAACTTCTTTTATCTCTGTTAATTATCCAAAAAATACATTGCATACATTACTCAAAGAATAAAGCGTATTCTTTCAACATATTTGACAAGATACTTGTTGCACAACTAACACCTAGGTTAGAAAATGTGCAAACGCTGCAATACCACTTGTGACCACCAGGTGGAAAATATTTTTTTTTCCCAATGCCTGAAAATTGTGACATTATATATATATATATATATATATATATATATATATATATATATATATATATAGAATATAAATGTCTAGTGGCGTGTGTTAGTCTGTCTGTGTGTGGGTGGAAAAAATAAAACCAAGCTGCAGCGCCACCTGCTGGGCGGATTTATACACTGACCTACTAAATTCTTAGTGTGTGTGGGGAAAAAAATTCAGAAAGGGCTGAAATTTGGTATACTAAGATGTTTTTAAATTGTTAATTTAATTTGTTAATTGTTAAAAGTGTTTATAAAGATTTAAAAAATATATATATACATTTCTTGAAGGAGAAGTGACAGTTGGGAGTGGTTGGTGGTTGCCGGGGGTGACGGAGCGAGAGGAGTGTGATACTCAGGACCGCTGAGAGAGATCCCTGTGTCTGGATAGACATCTGGATAGATGTGGCGATGAAAATGAAGGATGAGGTGATGGAGAAGAATGATGAGGTGGTGACATGTGGACAAAACCACGTTAAAAAAGGGCGCTTACGTCGGGAAGTAACGCTCTTCCCCTGAGGAGGCCTTGGCTATGGCCCAAATGCATGACAAGAACCTTTTTAACACCTTAAGTAGCTTGATTTGACTAGAATGCATGAGTATCATGCACGGGTTAACTTGTGTATATATATATATATATATATATATATATATTCTAAGGTAATATTATAAGGTAATGGTGGAATTCACAATAACCAATGTCGGCCCACGTTATGAGCATGTCCACTGAACTGACCTTAGAACCACGGATTCTGTGTGCCTGGGCAGTGTGTCCTTCTCCGGGGATTCTTCTTCCTCTGCAGCAACATAAAATACATCTCTATATACGGTCACGTGTATGTTTTGTATATTGTCACAGTATTAAATGAACACAATTCTGCTGGACCCCTCCATTACTAAGAGTAAGGATCTCTTTGCCCATTAACAATCTTGTACGGTGCCGTCTGTGTCTGACAAGTATGGATCTTACAGAACTAAATCTCTGTGATTAAGTTAAACCCCGATATGGATATTATAGGTAAATGGACACATAAAATACAGTTACATTTAGGGAATGACCAGCACAGGATAAGGTGCAGTTATTATCAGGCGTGGCGGGAAATTACGTTGGAAGATGATTTGTGTGTGTGTGATCATCTTCTGACCGCAGTACCAGACTGTGGACAAATTAAACCATAATCCGAACATACTGTGCAAGTAAAACGCAGGTAAGTGATAAACATAGAGCTACGGCCTCAAAATCCTGATTATTCCCAGTTATGCCCATATAAAATGCCATCTTGCAGCATTCACAAATGCAATGTATGTGTAGAATATTCCATACCTGGACGTTATAAAATATTGTTATGGTGCACACAAAACTTTTTATCCTTTTTGTCGTAGTTTTGTGCACAAAAGGAATCCCTACAGCGTCCTCAAAAAGGATTATTAACTAACCCCCCTCTTACCCGAACTTCATATTATTGGGTGTCACAGTACCCCCCCCCCCCTCCTGGGGAGCAGGAGAAACCATTGCTAGAGAGGGGAATCAGAGGCGGGATTCGACACACTGACTGAAATGACAGCTGGCTCCTGATTGGACAAGTGCTGTGAGAGCCAATCAGAAGCAGCCAGTCGAGTCAGTGATTGAATCCCTCTTCATCATCATCAGCTATTTATATAGCGCCACTACTTCCGCAACGCTGTAACAGAGAACTCACTCACATCAGTCCCTGCCCCATTAGAGCTTACAGTCTAACTTCCCATCAAACACTTATATATGAATATATATGGGTATATATATAAGTATTTATGGGTATATACGAGTATATATCGGTATATATAAGTACATATGAGTATATATAGGTACAAGTCATTCTACACTTATCATATTTCTCTCCTTCATGCATATTTGTATGTCATTACCTGAGAGACAGCTGTCATGTATATAACAGCGCCCTCTAGGGGCTAAATAACAATTGGCAGATTATATTACCAGACCACAACATATGAACGAATCATCTCTCAGACACAGGGATACACATATTACTAAGTAACCTGATCCTCTATGTTTTCCACAAAAATTAGACTAAACGCGTTGATCTGCTGAAATTCTTTTCCCCAAAGAGTATGAGGAACATTGATACATTGAGGGGTAATTCAATTGACCGCGTTACTGGTATAAGTAACGCGGCTTAATTACTGTTATTACGGTAGTTTCAACGCTGGCTTTTTGCTAGAAGCTCAGAAAGCCGCGTTAAAATGACCGTAATAACAGTAATACCTTTAACGCAGCGCTAATTCGGGGGATATTGAATTCCCCCCCAAATAATACATTATATGTAGCACCCATCTGTTTCATAGATGGTTACCCCCCCCCCTCCCTTTAGGCAGCTGCTGCTGGCAGGGGGGGGGGGGTCATCCTACAATGTTTGTAATATCTTGGTCACTAGGTGGCTCTGTTCTCTTGCTGTCTGTGGATGATGGTATGACAGATTCTGATTGGTTGCTACAGGTATATCTACTCTTCATCATCAGTTCCACCAGCAAACCAGTAGAGGTCACCAGTACAAGCATTATTAACTGAGAAATGTCAGGTATCAAATAGACATTGCCATTACTATTATACTTGTCTTGAGCAAGTAGAGAGAGTCGGGGAAGATTTTAATAGCTTGTTGTACCTAAAAATATCTGCTATGAATCAAATATTTTCTTATAACCCACTGCAATAATTATATACTTTTTTTAATATTAATATGTTATTTATTTCAAGCAATTAGTATTTTAGATTGATTATCCCTTCAAAATCATACTGAGTTGCATAATAAAGCAGCGCACAAGGTGTAGGATCCTAACTCCTGGCATCGTCTTTCCAGTTTTCCCATTTTGTTTCAGATCATTGTTTAACTCTCAGACGACCAATGTAAAGATAATCTGGCTCAACAAGACAAATATGACACACTGAGACCTGTCCTTGACTCTCACTGCCAGTAAGCTGCTCAGTCACTATCTCTGGTTATAACCCTATAACACCACATAGGAACCTTAATATAAACATTTGCGAATGTCACAAGAGGACACCTAGAAATTGATCACCTTGTGTTTGAGGTCTAGTGACCATAGACGGGGCAATAAAACGGCTCTAGAAGCCACCACTAATGCGCTATAAACTGTATCTCCCAAGTTGGAGGAGGTCAGTGGATGTGTGACAAGACATGGATGGAATTTGGTGTAAGGGTAAACTTGGTGACAGATAAATATCAATTATTGATTCTTCTTCAAGGGAAGAGCCAGTGGAGAACAACATGTAGATCTTTGACCTCATATTGTCCACTTACCACCACCCGTGGCTCTACACAACAACAAAAAAATGAGACGCAGGATATTGTCAGTATGCCCTATAGTGTAGCCAACATCATAAATATAATAATACTACTACTATTGATGAGCAGATTGTATAGGTGACCTAAGTTCATAAGTGACATTTTTAAAACAGAAGTAATTCTTCCCATTCTACTCCAATTCCACCTACCAGCCAATCTGTCCATGGAAGTAACTTTCTTGAGTTCACCGATCTTTTCTTTGTCTTCATAAATAATTTCCTGGCGAGCCAATTGCCTATTTTTTGCTGACATTTGAACCCTGTTGCGCGACAATTGTGGGCTCCTTTGCAGGTTACCACTGGGTTCCTCTGAATAGTATTCCTGTGGGATTCTAGGTAAGTTTGTTGTAGGGAATCGCTGATCAACTACTTGAGAATTTCTCTTGTGCCTTATCGTGGGTCGTCTTACCAGTTGATTTTCCGACGGTTGCAATGGCCTATAATGTTTTGCCCCACCAGAGTCCACTATGTGACGTACGGGGCGAGGAGGAAGCCACAGAGGGCCAACTGGAGTATTCAATGATGGCTTGGTGTCAGAGGTTTCATCAGAAGATGTAAGGGAACCATCATTTTTCCCAACTATGTGGTCAGGTTGCTGACCTCTCAGGAGGACCTGGTTATCTCGAGGGGGTGAGCGTAAGCGGCATGGATAGGTTTTCTCTCCTGTGTTTTGTTCAAAAGTATTTTCCTGGTAGAACCCAGGTTCTTCTGGGGTGCCTAGTTGCAGTAGGATGGGATTAAATATCTGAGTTGGATTGAAAGTATATTCCTTCTTCTCCTGAGCATAGTAGGTATTACTTATGTTTTCATCAGATTTTGGATACAAGATGGAATCTTTTTGTGGTTCCACAGATTCATTGGGGATTCTGGTTTGCGGAGCGGTAGTGATGAGGGAAGATGTAATGGAGTCAGTACCCCCAGGAGACCCCTCGATGTAGGGATCAGCCTGTGGCACATTGGCCATTTCCTCTCGATCATAACTCAGAACAAGATCAGGGTTATTCATTCCAAAATTTTCCTCTGTTTCTTTTCCAATTTCTGAATCATACACCATTATGTCTTGATCACTATCCATCACTGGTTGTTCAAGTTTACGGTCTCCCAAAACGGTGTATGGATTCTCCCGTGATAAACTTTGTGCCGTCTCTAGTGAGATAAGTTTTACTACTCTTTCATATTCAAAATGGGAGTCTTTAAAAGTCGTATCAGAAAATGGCTTTAGTATACAGTAGTCAGGCTCATCGAGTCCACTTGGAGGAACCCCAACATCCACTCCCCTTATGTCTATCTGAAGTGGTTCTTGATCAGCTGTCATCTCCTTTTGGAAGCTGGAGGTCTCTTTTAAGGATGTGTTTTCTTCTTTCCATGTCATGTCTGTCTGCTGAAGACAGAACTCGTTGGGGCCCTGGCCACAAGCTAAGGCCACATGGACATTGTTTTTCTTTCGTTCTTCATCATTGTGGTCTTTATCGAGGTTATCAGACGATTCACTTGGAGAATCCTTAGATGTAACATATTCAGACTTGAATAACACAGTGGAGTTAGCATGAGTGTCAATGTCATCAATATACTGCTCCCTGTCCGTCTGTCCTTCCTTATTTTCTTCTTTCTTAAATATTAGTTCCAAGCGCAACTGCCCGCTGACATCCACTTGGGATCCTTTACTGGTTACACGGTCTATATATGAGGGCTCTTCTTTAAGTGTAGGGTCATGACTGTTCATCTCAGGAAGGTCCTCAGAAAGACCCTCACCAGTCTCCAGTTTTGTCTCTCCCCATACCTCAGTGACTCCTGGCTCTTCTTGTCTTTTGCTTTCTAAATATGTCGTTTCTATAGTCCCAATTGGTGTCTCTGAAGTCTCTTTTACATCCCACCTTCTGTCAAGGTTATCATTCTCACTCTTGGTAGTGGCGCTCTCTTTCACCGTGTCACTTTTATTTTCATTAGAAATTTGTGAATTTTCACTAAAGAGTTCATTAGGGTATTCAAATACTCTCTCCTCATTGGAGGTCTCTTTGCTGCTTTTATTCACTATATCCCCATCTTCACTGGATGGTTCAATTATGACACTTTCTATGAAGTTAATGTCCTCATTCTCAATTTCTTTCTTCCCTTCAGATGTCTCTTTACTACCAGGCTTGTATATATCTTGTACAGTATTCTCAGCAACAGTCTCTTTATAGTCAGCCTGGTCCTCCTCAGTGACAGCCTCCCCGTGCTCAGCCTGGGTCTCCTCAGTGACAGCCTCCCCGTGCTCAGCCTGGGTCTCCTCAGTGACAGCCTCCCTGTGCTCAGCCTGGGTCCCCTCAGTGACAGCCTCCCCGTGCTCAGCCTGGGTCCCCTCAGTGACAGCCTCCCCGTGCTCAGCCTGGGTCCCCTCAGTGACAGCCTCCCCCTGCTCAGCCTGGGTCCCCTCAGTGACAGCCTCCCCCTGCTCAGCCTGGGTCCCCTCAGTGACAGCCTCCCCCTGCTCAGCCTGGGGCCCCTCAGTGACAGCCTCCCCGTGCTCAGCCTGGGTCCCCTCAGTGACAGCCTCCCCGTGCTCAGCCTGGGTCCCCTCAGTGACAGCCTCCCCGTGCTCAGCCTGGGTCCCCTCAGTGACAGCCTCCCCGTGCTCAGCCTGGGTCCCCTCAGTGACAGCCTCCCCGTGCTCAGCCTGGGTCCCCTCAGTGACAGCCTCCCCGTGCTCAGCCTGGGTCCCCTCAGTGACAGCCTCCCCTTGCTCAGCCTGGGTCCCCTCAGTGACAGCCTCCCCGCGCTCTGCGTGCGTCCCCGCAGTGACAGCCTCCCCGCGCTCAGCCTGGGTCTCCTCAGTGACAGCCTCCCCACGCTCAGCCTGGGTGCCCTCAGTGGCAGCCTCCCCGTGCTCAGCCTGGGTCCCCTCAGTGACAGCCTCCCCGTGCTCAGCCTCGGTCCCCTCAGTGACAGCCTCCCCTTGCTCAGCCTGGGTCCCCTCAGTGACAGCCTCCCCGTGCTCTGCCTGCGTCCCCTCAGTGACAGCCTCCCCGTGCTCAGCGTGCGTCCCCTCAGTGACAGCCTCCCCGTGCTCAGCCTGGGTCTCCTCAGTGACAGCCTCCCCGTGCTCAGCCTGGGTGCCCTCAGTGACAGCCTCCCCGTGCTCAGCCTGGGTGCCCTCAGTGACAGCCTCCCCGTGCTCAGCCTGGGTGCCCTCAGTGACAGCCTCCCCGTGCTCAGCCTGGGTGCCCTCAGTGACAGCCTCCCCGTGCTCAGCCTGGGTGCCCTCAGTGACATTCTCCCCGTGCTCAGCCTGGGTGCCCTCAGTGACAGCCTCCCCGTGCTCAGCCTGGGTCTCCTCAGTGACAGCCTCCCCGTGCTCAGCCTGGGTCTCCTCAGTGACAGCCTCCCCGTCCTCAGCCTGGGTCCCCTCAGTGACAGCCTCCCTGTGCTCAGCCTGGGTCTCCTCAGTGACTACTTCCCTGTGCTCAGCCTGGGTCCCCTCAGTGACAGCCTCCCCGTGCTCAACCTGGGTCCCCTCAGTGACAGCCTCCCCGTGCTCAGCCTGGGTCCCCTCACAGACAGTCACTTTATGGTCATCTCCAGTTATAGTTTCTTTATTATCTACCTCTTCTCTGAAAGTCTCTTTTGTGTCATCAACTTTCTCTTCATTGATATTTACTTTAAGGTCAGTGTCTACTTTGTCACTTACAGCTGGGTTATCATTCTCTTTATTAAGACTCTCCCTGTAGTCTCCTTCAAACAACTCACAGACGGTCTCTGCACCCAGAAGCCCAGTCTCCTCACCGACGGTGCCTGCACCCTGAGGCCCAGTCTCCTCACCGACGGTCTCTGGACCCTGAGGCCCAGTCTCCTCACCGACGGTCTCTGGACCCTGAGGCCCAGTCTCCTCACCGACGGTCTCTGGACCCTGAGGCCCAGTCTCCTCACCGACGGTCTCTGGACCCTGAGGCCCAGTCTCCTCACCGACGGTCTCTGGACCCTGAGGCCCAGTCTCCTCACCGACGGTCTCTGGACCCTGAGGCCCAGTCTCCTCACCGACGGTCTCTGGACCCTGAGGCCCAGTCTCCTCACCGACGGTCTCTGGACCCTGAGGCCCAGTCTCCTCACCGACGGTCTCTGGACCCTGAGGCCCAGTCTCCTCACCGACGGTCTCTGGACCCTGAGGCCCAGTCTCCTCACCGACGGTCTCTGGACCCTGAGGCCCAGTCTCCTCACCGACGGTCTCTGGACCCTGAGGCCCAGTCTCCTCACCGACGGTCTCTGGACCCTGAGGCCCAGTCTCCTCACCGACGGTCTCTGGACCCTGAGGCCCAGTCTCCTCACCGACGGTCTCTGGACCCTGAGGCCCAGTCTCCTCTCTGATGGTCTCTGGACCCTGAGGCCCAGTCTCCTCACTGACGGTCTCTGGACCCTGAGGCCCAGTCTCCTCACTGACGGTCTCTGGACCCTGAGGCCCAGTCTCCTCACTGACGGTCTCTGGACCCTGAGGCCCAGTCTCCTCACTGACGGTCTCTGGACCCTGAGGCCCAGTCTCCTCACTGACGATCTCTTTACTGTCAAAGTGATCATTAGAAATCTCTTTGTGCAAAATGCCTACTGTGTCCTCCTGACTGTTACTGTAATCTTTCGTGTCACACTGCCGCTGTCCATTTGAGTTTTCTATTTTAATATCATCAGTTCCAACATTTTCTCCAAATGCAACACTATCCTCACTGGCTGTCTCCCATTCATCACTGGATGTTTCCGGTAATCCCATCGCTCTCTCCTCATTACTCAGATGTCTCTGGTCAGTGTCTGTATATCTGTCCTGTGTCTCTACCAGTACACCTACTGCCTCCAGATTGCTGGTTAAAGGGACATTTTGCAATCTGTCAGTGTTATCATTGGATGGTGATGCGTCATGTGACCCATGGCCAGCTATTGCTTTATTACAGGGAGGTAGACTGGTTCCACTAGTCAGCACTTCCAAGTTTCCCTGCTGCAAATCAGCTTTCAGTTCCATAAGTGTCTCATAATTGTGGTTCAGGCTGTCCGATTCTTCTGTGCCTTGACATGTGGATGTTAAAGTTTGCTGAAGGCTGACAGCCTCCCCCTCGGATACTTTCCCATCCTTTGAAACACTTTCCATAGTCACTACATCTGCAAGAGAAACAGAAAACAGGTTAAAGAAAACAGACAAAGGGGAAATATATAATATATCTCCTCTAACTTGACTTCCATAGTTTCCAAGATATCCACAATGTAATCACGGACAGCATATTTGTTTACCCTGGTTGCTGAGGGAGACTGCCCTGAAAATGAATGCCAGAGATATGATTTACCACCATAGGGGTGTGGGTGGGTGCTGTCAGCGATTATACTATAAATAACTTGAAAAGCGAAGCAGCCAGGAAAGAGATTATGTTTACAAAAGACTACACACACACACACACACACACACACACACACACACACACACACACACACACACACACACACGTACTAGAATAGAACAAGACATTTCAAATAACCAGAGTGAAATTTAAAAAAAAAAAAAAAATCTCCATGCACATTTTTGGTCATTGTACCTCTCATCTGCAAACACAATTTGAAAGTCTTTGTAGCTAACTTACATGCTGCCTTTTTGTGGCAAAGTAAACATATATTTAAGTTGTTTACAACCTATTAACTTGAGAGCTGGAGATTTTAGCTCATAACAGTTCAGTGTGAACAGTTAGTGGTCTGGTCTCACATCTCCCTCCCTCATACTGTATATTCCCAGCAACAGAAATGCCAGAAATTCTGCTTAGTTTCACATTGTTGCAACAATATTCCCGCAGAACAGATACATTTAAATGTTTGATTGCAACAGTATGACAGCAGAGAAATGGATACATACATTAACAGAACTATATTACTATACAGTTTGATACTTTTAGCTACAAATACGAACATTCCAAATAAAATGCACACCCCCCATTTGAATATATAAATATATATATATATATATTATCAATAAAAACTTACAATACCTAGCAGGGAAGTGGAATCTGTGCCCAAATACATGATGTAGTCTGCAGTGCTCATAATGCAGACGAGGGGGTAAATGTATCAAGCTGAGAGTTTTCCGGCAGGTTTGAAAAAACAATCAGATTCTAGCTATCATTTATTTAGTACATTCTACAAAATGGCAGGGGCATATTCAATGGTCCACGGTTTCCGCCGCGTTGAAACTATTACCGGTATTACGGTAATAGTAAGCCGGATTTCAGCTTGCAGCTCCCTGTGCCGCGAGCTGAAATCCAGCACGAAAAGTACCATAATACCGATATCTGCACATACTATTACCGTAATGACGGTAGTAGTTCGCGGAGCGCGTTACTTTTGGCTGTAAGGCCAACAATTGAATATGCCCCCTAGAATCCGATTGGTTGCTATAGGCAACATCTCCACTTTTCAAACCCACCGGCTTGATACATTTACCCCTAAGCCTTATTTAAAGTGTACCATTTGCCTTTCCATTCTAAGCTAAACTGGATTCTGATGAACTGATTGGCTAAATAATCAGACAACAAAATGGCAGCCTTCACTGTGCGTTGACGACTGATACACCGACAACACAAAGTGTACTAACGGGTGTTATCCGCAGTAGCCAATCAAATGTTTTCTTTCATTTTCTAATGTACATAAGAATAATGAGAGCTAGAACCTGATTGGCTGCTGTGGGTCACAGCACATTTTGCACTTACAGTAGAGTGTCTCCCTGATAACACGAGTACAGTCTATTAATAATTTAGCTGAAAACCCCTTTTCTAGACTATCTTATCATACAAGAGACTTTTATTACACTACCAGTGAGCAGGTGAGGATCTCGAATGCGATTCCTCCCTCGTACACAACGGTGGGGCAGTTTTCTGAGCGACGGACGACTGTCAGTGGCAAGTAACTAACAGGAGCAGGCTAACCCTGGGGTATGTTTGTCACAATTTACTGACGGCTATCATTTTCACCAGCACTTCTTTCCTAACTGAAAATGGAAGCTTTATCGACAACAGGAAGGCTCGACGGGGATGTAAGTAAGGGGTTCACAAACCTACACAACCTCAAAACAAGGGACACTTCTGTGAGTATTACTGCAGTGTCAGAAAACAGCCAAAATGTTGTTGGTGGTTGTTTTTTTCTTCAAATTTATGACTGTCAGTAAATTTACTGAAGGTCGGCAACCCTGAACACAAAGTGGCAGCACCATGGCAGTTTTCTGTTAACCCCTAAAGAACCAGAGTAGCCCAATTTAACTATGGCCTGGTATTAGCACGTATCAGTGAATCATAATTAAACAAGCTCCTCCCCTCCTGTGTGTTTACACCCTGTTTCCATGTATGTTTACAAGTGGGGATGCTTCTGTGAGCCATCTGCAGATAGGAGAGTACTCTCAAATGACAGAGTAGCACTTTCTGCATTGTAGTATTTTATCTTTTCATCATATTCAGCAAATCAACAACAATAATATAACACAATAATAGTATAGATTACCAGCATAAAACAATAGTTTGGCTCCTTCGCCTCTTCTCCTAGGCCGTGCCCATTGGCCTGTATGCCAAGTATGCCTAGAGTGCATGCCAATCCCTTTTCACGGTGTTATAAAGCCGCTTCTGCTTTTCACACTTATTTTCCAACTGCAGCGGGCTGCATTCATTAACTGAGATTCTAAGCTTGTAATTACAGCCTGGGTTGTTGCAGTTGGAAAGTGAGAAAAGCAGAGACAGAATATGACCACACAGTTGGCAGGTAAGCAGCGATTTGAAAGGAATTTGCAGCTCCCTCCGGACTCACAGACCATAAACCAGACATATCTTGGACATGAATCATTATGACAATACAAAAAAAAAAAAAAAAATCTGAGCTGGCGACAACCACCTTCTACTTTACCCTCAAGACATCTAAAGCTAAATACGTTCACTCTCCCCAGCTGGATAAACAGGATCACCTGAACGTCAGTCGATCATTAAAGTTCTGTCCATCTACTCTTTTGCTGCCTGGGTTTGTGCGATATGGAAACAGTCAGCAAACGTCTGACATGTTCTCCTCGGTATTACAAACCTTGTCCTAGGTGTTCATCAAGGTACAGCCCCGCCAGTTATTAGACTGCAACCAGGTGTCAACAAAATAGACCATTTTATCTCTATTTAAGTGTTGCAAAACTGCAATACCCCCCTCCCCAGCACCAGATCACAACCCAAGAGGGCAGTTAAACATTACACCAAAGTTATACATCACCTAAAAGTTGCATTGATTCTATTTGGACTTTATAAGGCGTTGCTGTGCAGGGGCCGAGAAGTATGTGTGTGTGTTATTAAGAAATATCTAACCAGGGAAGAGACTGAATCTGTTTGGCAAATCATTGCACACCATAGAAGGAGCAGACATTGACAGTTCCCACTGTGATGGCGATCTAATGGGTTTAAAGGTTGCTCTGCAAAGGAACAAAGGCTGAGAGAGGGGGGGGGGGGGGGAGATAGAGGGGGGAATAAAACAAAGTACAAAACATTTATTATTGTTACCTGTTAGCTGTAGAGAATTAAGGGGGACTGAAAGCAGCTCATATTCTTCTCTCCCTGATGGAGGGTCAAAGTGCAGAGGTGGGATGTGACAGCCACACTCTGGTGCCACCAGAATGAAGGTATTTCCTGTAATGGAGCAGCTCAGGTGAGACAGCCTCCTACTTCAGGGACATGCAGACAGATCAGAGAGGGAGAGACGTGTGGGGGGAGGGGAGGCAGGTGAGACACACCTACAAAGCTCAGACGTCACCTGGTAGACAGGCAAGGACAGGCAGAGACAGTATGACAGAAGAGAGTGTTCAATAGAACAAGGGGAGTGGACCAGACACAGTCAGAATACCTGAGGACAGAAGTACGCAGCACAGGCCCAAGTCCCCTTAAAGGACCAGTGAGCTAAAAATGCAAATTGTCTTTTACAAAGTAGCACTAATAACATTTGGAGAAACAAGGCAGTCACAATTTCATAATAGTGAGATCAGCTATCTCTGCTATTTATCAAAAAATATCAGGTACCACGATACTGAGTGATCATAGTGTTACACGTATCCAACACAGATCCCACTAATAAAAAATAAATACATTGTAAAATAATAAATTAAAAAATATTTAATAACTTTCAACATTGAACAAATATTTTTTAATGATTTTCTTCCTGAGATGCGATAACCAGAAAAATGTATTTCGTCGGTAGATGTGCTGCCATAATGCTTCTTAGATAGGCTGGCGAATCTTACCCCTAGCGACGGTTATCGCCAGGCCATAGCAGTGTTATTGGTGGTGGTAACTCATTGATGTACAGGGTGGAGCGATAAAAAGCCTTGTCGCCGGCTAAAATACCCATTTTTGCTTCTCGCCCTTTGATGTCTAATGACTATTAGCTGAATCTTGACAAACTGCAACGCAACCAAACAAGTTTTGTGTTTCATATGCATCTGCGTGTAAATAACTGACCTGTCAATCTACATGGCGGAATTTCTTTTTTTCTGTGCATATTTGCAAACTATCTGGCAAAACGTGTCGAGTAATAGACACATGTGTTCAACAAGCTGATTGGATATAGCCGCAGGGAGCTTCTAAATATAAAAAGTCAAAAGTGGAATTAATATTCAGCCTATTGTTTTACTAGGAACTCACTGAGGTATGTAGTGCCTCATGCCTCAGTGATATCCCTACTTCTTAGAGAATGGATGGGCTGCGATAAATGTGTGTCACTGACAGGTGGTCTTATACTCATGTCAGGGCATGGTAATTGTTAAATCTATAGGCACCCCTGATACTGTGTGTGGTCCTTGGGTTCATCCCCTCACCTGCGCTTTAGAATCTGCGCTGGCTAGCTCTTGCCAGGGGGGATCCCGGGACCTCCTAACCCCATCCTTGGCTGTCAGTTTCTCATCACTCACTTCTGTTCAGCTCACACCAGCCATATGCTCCTGGGGGTATATTTACTGAACTGCGGGTTTGAAAAATTGAAGATGTTGCTTATAGCAACCAATCAGATTCTAGCTGTCATTTTGTAGAATGTACTAAATAAATAACAACTACAATCTGATTGGTTGCTATAGGCAACATTTCCACTTTTTCACTTTTTCCAGTTTAGTAAATATACCCCCTGGTGTGTATCCTTCCTCTGGGTCCTAGTGCTGGGGCCGTATATTCAGTCACCGGGAGGTGTGAATAACCGTGCCTGAGAGGGCGTTACATATATCTGTGATTGTTACAAAATGCCTGTTCATATTAGATTAGATTGCATTTTATGACTCTTTAGTGAAAGTAAACTGTGATTTACAACAGGACCGTGCCCATAGGGCTATAGATCTGCCTGATATGTCAAACAAACATGAAAAAGCAAAAATATACTCAAATATGTATTTGCTCAGTATTTATTTACTGTTCCCTGTAGATTATATGCTTGCAGGAGCTGAGTCCTCTGTATAATGTGGAGCACATTGAAGTTAAGTCTCTGTTTATGCAGTGTATAATATACCCTGGCTATAAATTACCGTATTTGTGTATTCTCCTGGAATGTCCCGGACTCCCGGTAGTAGGCCATGTCCTAGGATCCTGATTCTCTTTCTCGTCAAGTGGGAGGGGCCTTGATAATGTGATTTGCGTCATTGCGCAGCTGTGGGTGGGACCTGAGGGTGCAAATTGCATCATTATGGCCCCTCCCCTCCCCACACTGCGCGATGATGTGTATGTGCCTTTATATAGTCCCTCAGTTCTAACAAACCGTTGCAGAATCAGTTTTGGATTTCTCTGTTTGTTTTTTGAAGAAGACTTATTTTATTTGTCTACATCACGATTCTACCTTCTCCAATCCTTCTACCTCAGCTTCACCCCCCACTAGTCTACCTTCGCCAGGTCTGTGACTTTGGCTTCGTCCATCACTCCTCTACCGTCTTCCATCCTGTGAACTCAGCCTGTACCTCTTGACCCGTCCTCTTAGAACTAAGTGGCTTGGCTGGATGTGGTGTGTCTCTGAAAGCTACCCCAGCTAAGTGGTCGGTTAGATGCCATCCCCCTGCTCCCCTGCCACGGGGATGGACGCCTTCATCCTGCGGCAGTGCCCGTCCGTCGCCTAGCAACGGAACACAACTTCTGGGTGCAGTGCATTCGCGCCCGTTGCTAGGTGGTTTGTGTCATGGTTCTTTCCTAGGACCTGCCAGCAAAAAAACTGAAGAGAAGCAGTTTGTAGAATGGACATCACTTATAGAGGGTTTGCCATTGTTTTCAGTTTGTGGGTGATGCCTAGGAAAGAGCCAAAGAAATGTATAATTATTCAACATCTACCTTCCCTGAAGGGTACATGCCAATGACAAGGAGGACTGTAAGGTCCCAAATTAATCATTACAGCTGCCATTAATATTTTTGGAAGGTATTGGGAAAAATGGATCAGGTAGTTTCAGATTTATGGGTTGTATATTTGAATGTGACACCGGCAGGCAAAAAAATGAATATCCCAGCATGCAGTGGGGTGGAGGAGCTTGTGAAGGAGCAGTGGGACACAGAGGGACAGACATCATGGCAGACTGTCAGAGAGAGGAAAACAGGAGTCTGAGAGACGCTCTGAGAGACAGGATAAGACTTCACAGTGGAAAGTGAGATACCTTACCAGACACTTGAACTGAGACGAGCCATCTTGGATATAGATGCTGATCAATCAGTGGGGATAAGTAATCTATGTTTATTTGCTGTTGATTTACTTGGACTGTGCATTGTGTTATTAGTCAGTTAGGGAACAGGTGGGGAGGCCTGAAGAATATTGTATTATACCCTTTTTTTTGACTGAGATATAATAACAAGGGTGAAGTGTAGGGAAAGTTAATTAGGGGGCAGAGACTGAGTTTAATTTGTGAGAATAGATACTATATAGTACTGTTCATCAGTTTTATGCAAGTATTTTGTTTGAACTGCAAAAGTTTATTTCTGGTACACAATTCAGAAAAACTCCTTTAGAAACTCATACCTCATCAATAAATGTTCCAGTGTGGCTTCTAAAGACCAACCTGGTGTGGTAATATATTATTTGTGTGTACCTGTGGTCCAGAGTAGGCAGGCGGAGGGTTCCTTGGTCTCCTCTTGTGTTGATACAGCTGAGACACTGCCCAACGAAGACCCTACGGTACCCAGACCAAGGCAGAGGCACTGCTTCAACACGGAATATGAGGTAAAGAATTAACTTGCAGTCAGCACTGTACTTGCTAATTGGCTGATGTAACAGTGAGGATTGTAGTAGGTGGCTGTTCAACCTGTCGAAGGAATTGGGGATGAATGTATCAGTTAGAAAAAAAAACAGTAAACGAAAACTGAGCTGATCTTGTGGATTGAGACATGGGTGTGAAGGTGCCTCCTTCCACAAGACAATGTGCACAAGCTTAGGAAGGAGGTAAAGCATGCAAAAGGAGCTGACATTGAAGAAGATGTAATTGTTGTTAGAGTCCATAAACATTGCTTCAGAGATCCGTATGGGGAAGGTCTTTAGCTGTAGATTGTTGCTTATTACAAGGGGTATTGCCAGAAAGCACCGTAAGATCAAGATAACATGGCAGATAAGTGAACTTGATTATATGTGATACCTTCTTGGTTTCAATGGAGTGACATTGAATGGTGAAAAGGAGAGATCAAATGAGGAAATTCAGCTTTTTACAGACGTAGCAGGTTCTGTGGGGTATGGAGCTTACATGGGTGGAAAGTTGAGTGCAGGGACAGGTCCATCAGGCTGTTGGGCCTGACCAGAAACTGCGCTTTGCTGGATTTATTTCCAACTGTCATGGTTGCTAAGCTGGAACTGCAGAATAAAGGAATAATTATCTGGGTAGGCATTCAGAGTTTAAGGTTCTGAGGTACTTTGTGTCGCAACCTCTGCAAAATAACATTTTCATACAGGTCAGCCGTGTTACTGAGGTCCACAACACGTTGGCTGACAGATTGTCTACGGATAAGTGGGATATGTTCTTTAGGATAGCTCCTAGAGTGCGCAGAGTGGATGTTGAATTTCCTGTCAACAGCTAGTGATCCAAAGATAGTTTAGCTATGGAAAGGTCTCTGGTTTCTAAGCCATCCACGTCCTAGGATGTCGATGAGGAGGATGGAGTGTCAAAGGTGATGTGACTCCAAGTCTGGGCAATGAAGACAGAACACTGTCCAAGTACTATGAGCTATCTTGGTAAACTTCAGAGGGACCAAGCTTCAAAATATAAGGACCTTGCCTGAAATAGAAAAAAATTACAAAGTTAAGGAATGAATGGGATCCAACAGCAAGCTATACCCTAAGGTAGGCGATGAAGAGTTGGGGAAGGATCTAGGGGCCCGATTACAATAAAGAAGAATTTGTAGATTGGCAGAGGCTACGAATAATGGTTAAGGTAATAAAGCATATTATAATTTGCATGTGTATTCAGGTTGAACAAGCTAGTGCTAGCGAACAAGCCGGGGGGCATAAGGATTACTTTCCAAATATGCGCCTTGGTCTGGCGAGGTGGAGCTTTACTGTATGCACAAGCCAAAGACAGATCAGGGGAAAAAATGGTCGTGGGTAACTCTGAAGAAGAGGTCTAATGAGCTATGCCCAGTCGCTGTGGTAGGCATTAGTGATGGTGCTTTCCTCAAGCACAGAGCTGAAATCTGACTCTCACAATACCAGTTCAGGGCAGGACCTGTGGAAGTATTAAGAGTGGCAGGTTGGGATACGAAACATTTTGGGCCACACTCAAATAGGGACAACCAATGAGGCAGGTAAGGTAAAGAGGAGGTAAACCCAGCAAATCAAATTACAGCATTAGGCAGATGGCGCTTTATTGCATATATAGTGAATGTGAGCTGAGTATTGTAATGTTAAGTAACCTGCTGCGCCCTTTGTCTTTTGCAGTGTCAACCAACTGGTCAAGGCCATCAGTGTGGCGATCCTTTATCTACTGGCCACACAGAACCACATCACCACATCAGAAGTGAGATCATACAGGATACAGCTGGGCAGCTAAGCTGGATAAAGTGTGTTGCCCAGGGAGGAGATATTTGTAATGGCTCAGATATCCCGACGGCCTCAGCCAAAACATTTCCTTTAGCGACATCATGGTCAGGGGTGTAATCGGACATTTTTGAGCAGAAGGTAATAATAACGCATGTAGAAGTTGAGCAGCATAAAGGCATACTTGCCAACTTTTCCTCGTTAGCTTCAGGGAGATCCCGGGAGAGGTGGGTGTGCGGGGGCAGAGCTTGATGAATCACGGGGCTAAGATGATGTGACATTTGCATCATTAAGCCCCGCCCCTTCTCTATTGCCGGTGCGAGAACCGGGAGGTTGCCCTGTTCTCCCGGGAGCCCAAGAGGTCTCCCTGAAATGCGGGAGTCTCCCGGACATTCCGGGAGAGTAGGCACATATGCGTTAAAGAAAAGCAGCTAATGAATCTCTAGAGACTGAAGTGTCTTTTACATTTCTGTCTCCATTACTGGAGTCATGTTGTCTTACCTGTCAGTCTTTGATTAAATCTTGGTCTCCATGAAAATGGCCACCTCCATAGGCATCAATACATGGACATAGGACACAATTTCTGAACTGTGTCATCATGCCACAGATGGCGAAGCCAACCACGTCTTGTACTGGCTCAGCATCAGGGAGAATGCCAGACTCTTCAGGGAGTGAGGGAGATCACCCCTATTTCAGGGAGTCTCCCTGACATTCAGGGAGAGTTGGCAAGTATGCATAAAGGTCCCCCATGTAGTGACGAACCCACGTTGCACCTCAATTAGAGTTAGTAGTAGACCCAGAGAGAAAGTGTAAATTTGCATCTTGGTGCAGCCATATTGCTTTGCAGCGATGAAAATGTAATATATGTGGACAGATATAGAGATGGGTGAGGGGTACATTCTAGCTCAGTTTTAAATTGGGTCTAAAAATAAAGGTGTCCAGTATTTGTGTGCTACATGCAAAAGCAGCCACTCTTTTCCGTACATGCAATTTTTTATTTTATTTTTACCTTCGCTCCATTTTTATTGCAGCATGGTGTGTCCAGGTGCAAATTTACATAATTTAGCTGGTTTTAACTATAAAGCATACCAAGAGTCAATGTAAATGGGAAAAGCCTGAGGATAATGGTTAAGGATAAGGCAACACATTTTTCCTTAGTAAGTACGCATGCACTAAACAACTAAATCAGCAACCTGGGCTCAGCAGACTGTGCGCAAATGGCCACTTTCAATAACTTCAGAACAGACCCAGGGTCCTACAACTAATGCCCTTTTGTCGTTTCTAAGACTAGACCCCTGTACATAGAATATGAGATCAGGGTTCTCCTAAATCTATATGTAGCATAGAATATTGTGCTATTGTTTGCATGCAGTCACCTGGCTGTCCCGGTAGGTGATGGTAAGTTGGAAGCCGCTGGTAATGTTTTCAAAGACAGAAACATAATTTAATGTTTGCCCAGTCTTGAATAGGACATGTGCGGAGTCTTTGTTTTTAACATAACAGGAGCGGGACAGCTACAGTGAGTATTTAAACTAGAACATGAGGTGCTGAGGATTGTAGAACTATTGCAGCAACAGTCCTAAGATATGCTGGGAAATACGGCTTTGTTAATAGATCTTAGGTTTTTGTACCACCTATAAATATTCTGTTTTATTTACAGGCTGTATAGGGTTGGTACAAGGTGATACTGTAGAAAACAGGTTGTCTCGATAGGTCCTGCATTGCAGGTTTTATCCCCTTCGTCTGATGGAGGAGATAAAGGATACTGAGGGACCTTGAGCTATGGCTTGTGAAGATTAAATTCAATTTGAAAGTTGTTGAGTGAGAATTTGTCTGACTTTATTTGTGTGTTGTGACCACAAACAATGTGCTCCAGGTGCAAGATTCTCATTCTGTTGGTCAGATGTCTGTAATACAAACTTGAACAGGTTGGTCTAACACAATGGCCACTGGACAAAGATACATCTAGATAAATGCCATCCATGGAACAGAAAATAGTGTAGCCTAGTCTGCACGGTAAATCTCTTCATGGGAGGTTAACAGGGGAAGTATGACTGATGATCAGAGATAGGTCCAGTGGTCACAGAGAGAGGTTGAGGGTGGATGATGGTCAGATTATGAACACCTACTGCAGTGATAGTCTCAGAGGATTTAAATACAGATTTAGAGGCTCCTGTGTGTTTGAAATTGTGCTCTCCAATCCCTACCCATAGTAGTGACAGGTATTAGGGTCACACTGAAGCTGAAATCCTCCCCCCATTTCCCTTACCTTGTCCTCTACCCCATCTCCTATACTGTCCTCTTCCTCCTTTCTTGCCTGAAACGCTTGGGCCTAGATTTACTAAGCTGCGGGTTTGAAAAAGTGGGGATGTTGCCTATTGCAACCAATCAGATTCTAGCTTTCATTTATTTAGTACCTTCTGCAAAATGACAGCTAGATTCTGATTGGTTGCTATAGGCAACATCCCCACTTTTTCAAACCCGCAGCTTAGTAAATCTAGCCCTTGGTATTTCTTTGGCCATTGATTTGGTTTTTATATCTGTCTATTTCATTTCCTGCATTCATGAGTGTATTGTGTAGCTACAACTGTTTCCTCTCGCAGAATGTTTTTCGACCAATGAGATGCAGTGTTCAGGTACTTCTGGAACTCCATAATAACCAATAGGAATGTTAAATATTGTCACAAGAAAGTGCTGATGTAGAATCCTACGGCATGGACATTCCAGTGTAATAGGTGAGGAACGCGCATCGACTACCTACAACCTACTGAAGATCATCTGTGCACAGTAAACACATTGCTGAAGTCATCCTTTATAAAGTCATTTACATCATTATAAAGTCAGTTAAATATTTATTGTGGTTTATAATAGATATAGGTCCATCAAGGTCAACTTTTCATAAATTCTAATTGTGTTGATCCATGAGAAAGACCAATGCCCTGGATGACCGTTTCCAGTTTAAACTCATAGGGCTAGATTTACTAAGCTGCGGGTTTGAAAAAGTGGGGATGTTGCCTATAGCAACCAATCAGATTCTAGCTATCATTTTGTAGAATGTACTAAATAAATGATAACTAGAATCTGATTGTTTTTTCAAACCCACCGGAAAACTCTCAGCTTGGTACATTTACCCCCTGAGCTCAAAAATGACAATCAGATATATTCCCTGAATCAATCACCGTTGACGTGACCTTTACCTGGATTTTGGCTGGGGCTGTAAGAGGGACTGAGGACCGGAGACCCAGAAATTTGTTTTGCATGAGGCAAAAGTGAAATTTGAAAATTGTATCACCGGAACTTTGCACCTCTGCAAATCGTCCTGTTCCGCCACAAAAATCAATTTGCAATACATTGCATTTTTGCTAAACTCTATTGGTTATCAACCTTCTCCGATCTAAGTAGTCGGTAATGTGACCACAGCTAAGTGACAGTCTGTTCTCCGGCTATGCGCTGCCCCCCCCCCCCCTCGCATTTAAAACATTCCTTATCTTTTACGGTTCCTTTGTTTAGGGTGGTTTGTTCTGAAGACTTACCACAAATATGCTATAAGCCAAGACAACCAGTTTGCCGATTCATATATACATCAGCAAAATACTTGTAGGTTAATCATTGATATCCAGGTGTAAAAAAGAAAAAGAAAACTCACACAATCCTAATTTCTTTGATGTTGGGTGTTTATACCTCATTACAGACATAGCTGACATGAAGGATTATTACCTCATCCATCCAGATGGTTTCTGTAACATTTTTATACAATTACAACTTCAATAACCATATGAGTATACTTGCTAAGTACTGTGCAGTAAAATATCTGTTATGATCACATAGAAATTGTAGTTGGTTAATGACATGTCACAATATTTAGCCTGTTACACTCACAGTTGTATAGAATCTTCAATTATTGAAGTCAATTTTTTAGTTGCAAAATTTTCTTGTTGCAGATCTTCAGTGGAATGGCTCCACCTTGTGGCAGGAATCAGTAACACAGTTACAAAATATTATTTTTTGGTCTTCTAGGAAAATATTTTCAGAAGCAGTGAAAATAATAGGGGAGTATAGTAGTCAGCGAGTAGTAATACCACGCAAACCAAAGCTTGTCTATAGCTTCCCAGGCATTTATCACCCAACAATGCGCTGGTGGACTGACTGTGAAGGTGATGTGAGCGAGTTCTCTGTACAGCGCTGTGGAATTAGTGGCGCTATATAAATAAATGATGATGATGATGATGAAGATCCCTGTCGGACGGCGCACAAACAGCAGAAGGATTTCATTTTTCTACCTCCTCTGAGGTGCTGGAGATCGCATGTCATCCTTTTCTTGTGACACTTTTTATACAAACACATAAAAGTGAAATATGCAATGAAGAAATTCCCGATGTACCCTAATTCCTGATGTCCCTCACACCTGATGTCCCTCACTCTTGATGCCCCTTCACTCCAGATGTCATCATCATCATCACCATTTATTTATATAGCGCCACTAATTCCGCAGCGCTGTATAGAGAACTCATTCACATCAGTCCCTGCCCCATTGGAGCTCAGTCTAAATTCCCTAATACACAGACACAGAGAGAGAGAGAGAGCGCGAGAGAGAGAGAGAGACTAAGGTCAATTTTTGATAGCAGCCAATTAACCTATCAGTATGTTTTTGGAGTGTGGGAGGAAACTGGAGCACCTGGAGGAAACCCACACAAACACGGGGAGAGCATACAAACTCCTCACAGATAAGGCCATGGTTGGGAATTGAACTCATGACCCCAGTGCTGTGAGGCAGAAGTGCTAACCACTTAGCCACGGTGCTGCCCCTCACTCTTGTTGTCCCCTCACTCTCATGATTCACTTCAGACATAACAATACTAGCAGCGTTCGTTAAGCATAAAAGGAGAGGTCCCAGAGTGTTAGTAGTTCCAGATGGATCTGTAGTCTAGGCCCAGATTTATTTTCTGAGGGAAGTTCCAAGGGCAGAGAAGTGGGTGTGAATCTTGAAATGCACCCCTAGTAAATGAAACTACATATCTCAAGATTTCAGGGGGGCAATCAGGATTTTAGGCCTGTCCCGCTGTGGGCGGGAATGTTGGGGGAAGGGAGGTATGTAATGGGCAGCCTAGTGCTTTACAGAGCTGGGCAGTTGTCTGGGGGTGTGGTCACCCCCCCCCCCTTGTGATGTGGCCACGCCCTGATCCAGCTGCAGGGTACTTGCATGTTGGGATGTATGCAACAGTTCAAATGCAGAAGCCAGACGGGTCCACTCTGTAGATCATTAAAGAGTCACAATGGGACATAATGTAAAAAATATAGATGGGTATATATATATATATATATATATATATATATATATATATATATATATATATATATATATATATATATATAATCAGAAGCTATTTATATAGTTCTACTAATTCCACAGCACTGTACAGAGAACTAACTCACATCAGTCCCTGCCCCATTGGAGCTTACAGTCTAAATTCCCTAACACAGAGATAGAGAGACTAGGGTCAATTTTGATAGCAGCCAACGAACCTTCCAGTACATTTTTGGAGTGTGGGAGGAAACCAGAGCACCCAGAGGATACCCACACAAACACGGGGAGAACATATAAACTCCACACAGATAAGGCCATGGTCGGGAATCAAACTCATGACCCCAGTGCTGTAAGACAGAAGTGCTAACCACTAAGCCACTGTGCTGCCCATATATATATATATATATAAATATGGGTATATATAAGTATATTTGGGTATATATAAGTACATATGAGTATATGCCGGTACAAGTCATTCTACAGTTATATTTCTCTCCTTTATACATATTTGTATGTCATATTTGTATGTCATTACCTGAGAGACAGCTGTCATGTATATAACAGCGCCCCCTAAATAACTAAATAACAATTGGCTCATTATATTACCAGACCACAACATATGAACACATCATCTCTCAGACACAGAGATACACATATTACTAAGTAACGTGATCCTTTATGTTTGCCACAAAAATTAGACTAAACTCGTTGATCTGTTGAAACTATTTTCCCGAATGTATCAAATATGTCCGGGGGGAGGGGGGGTAAAACAGTGTGAGGAACATTGATGCAAATAATACAATTTATGTATTCCTCAGGCAGCTGCTGCTGGCAGGGGGTCATCCTACAATGTTTGTGATAATTTGGTCACTAGGTGGCTCTGTTCTCTTGCTGTCTATGACAGATTCTGATTGGTTGCTACGGGTTACAGGGCAATTTTTCCATAGTTACAAGTGCACTGGATTCATAAATGCCCCCTGATTATGCATAATAAGGTATCACCAAGTGTTTTATAAACACAAAAAAAATTAAAAATAGATCTTATCTCTACATTAAAATGTATGTATATTGTATATGATAGAATAGTTAAAAATTCATATTTTGAATATATATGTAGAACTGAGATATTTGACAGTATGATATTTAGGGGGGAATTCAATTGACCACGTTACTGTAAAAAGTAACGCGGCCTGCGCACTATTACAGTTATTACGGTAATGGTACGCTTAAATACCGTTATTTAGACGCCCTGAGCTGCGAGCAGAAAGCCGGGTTGATTTCACTGTAATAACGGTAATAAAGTGCCTGGGTGGGCGGGGCACTGCCTGCTGGGTGGGCGGGGCACTGCCTGCTGGGTGGGCGGGGTACTGCCTGGGTGGGCTTTGCCGCATCAGAGCGGTTTTTCCAACACTGGCCGCCTCTGATTGGCTGAGCAGGAATTAACCCTTCAGGTCACCTGACACCTGAGTTCAGTGTCGCTGCACAAGGGAAGCACCACACTGAAGAAGATCCCCTATGAGTTTAAGGGCTAGATTTACTAAGCTGCGGGTTTGAAAAAGTGGGGATGTTGCCTATAGCAACCAATCAGATTCTAGCTTTCATTTATTTAGTACCTTCTACAAAATGACAGCTAGAATCTGATTGGTTGCTATAGGCAACATCTCCACTATTTCAAACCCGCAGCTTAGTAAATCTGGCCCTAAGAATTTAATAAAATGGTAAACAAGGAGCTTTGTGGGATATTTATTTCAATACAAAAATTGTTAAACCTTTGCTTGTGTCTTTATGTTTTTCTATTACAGCTATTGTGAAGCTATTCATCTTCCAGCGAACACTGGCTGCCAGTGAATGCTGGAACTTGTAGTTCCACAAGCTGCAGCAAGTTCTGACAGCCATGGGCATGCTGATGCTTGTAGTTCCACAACAGTTTGAAATCTATTTTTGACATATTACTATTACCATTGCACTTAGCGTTATTCGGCATGGGGCTGGTTGTCAAAGCCGAATAATTGTATGAAAAAAAGTATATTAATATTGTTTTACCGTGCAATTGCGATCAGTACGCCACGTTATGATGCAATTGCACGGAAAAATAACGCACACATACACTTACACAGTCACTTGTACATAGTCCATTTTTATAATAGTTCCAACCCACAGTTGTTTTTGAACAAATGTTATTTAATTTATAGTTAAATATGATAATGTTAGAAGCACTTTACGGAGATCTAAGGTTCAGGTTACAGGAAACATATCATGTTTGGTATCATTCTAATCCCCTATTTATCCTTAGTGATCCGGTTCCATCAGCTATAAGATGGCACCTCGCGTATGCTAGTTATGGAATATAGGGAATAAATGATCAGAATGGTATTGTGTGTGTAATGTAAATAGACCAGTTTGAACTAGCTTTCGGCAGGAAGATTAGTATGCAGCTGTTGGAGAGCTGACCCCCACCCTTGGAGGGTGTTGTTTGAACTGACCTATGAACTAAACTATGCTGAACTGTCCTGGAGCCTGAACCAATAGAAACATGCCAAGTCATCTGTATTGTACTTACTGTAACACCAAATGTATATATATTGCTCTCTGGAACCAGCTTACAGTCTCTTTGACCACAGACTTCAGGATTGAATGACTGTAAGCTGGATCCAGCACAGCGCAGCGTATGTATCGGCTGTACTTATTTATTTAATTGTTATTCTTTTGCTTTTGCTAATAAATCGCTTTGTGAGTTGGACCCACACAAATCGCAGCAATGATAAACGTTAAAATAACTTTAACAAGGCATTTTATGGGCCCACCTCCCCCAGGGGCTCCAGGCCAAGGCTGAATGACCTGATTCGTATTATGACCGGGGGGGCGCACTTTGGGTCGCCCTGTTCTAGTGTGACCAGTCCAGCCTGGCAAAGTCTGGTGTCCGTCATCGGCTTTTCAGGAAGACCCAACGCTCGTTTCCCTTTTTTTTGCAGAAACCCGCCCATAAATTAATTTATGTTGAACTTTAATTTATGTTGTACGTGCGCAAAAAAAGATTCAATGCTTTAATAAACATATAAAATCCATATAATAATAATAATAGATCATTTAATAAGGTTGTATATACATAATAAAATAGACTGTGGTATTGTTCAGTATTGCAAAATTGAGAATTTGGGGACAAATATTGGCAGGGACATATAAAATCTGGGAATAGAGTCAGCTGGTAGTTATAACACCCAGCTCACCGGTTTATCTCATCCCAAACTGACATCACATTGTATCTTTTCACACACACTTTTCTGTTACATGTTTGCAAAAATAATCAAGTTAAAATTGACACATTTTATTGTTTCACACTTATGAACAATATCATTTACTAGTTTCTGATTATACAACAATTCCTTTTATGCCCCATGTGTCTGTTTCCTACATAGCTGAATGCTGAGGTCCCTGCAAACGCTGATTCATCAAAATATCTGGTTTCATCAATAAATATCCCTCAATAACCTACAGACCTGGAAAGTCCCCTTAGATTTGTGGCTTGAAGAATTACAATATTAATAGCTGTTTCAACCATCATTGACTGATACATATTACACTTATGACCCAAGATTACCCCCTGATTTGTAAATATTTATTTCTTGCAATCATTAGAAGATGGGTTGCCCAACTCCAGACAACTTTATGTTATTTCCTTGTATTAGTGCAACTTTCTATCTTGTTTCATCCTCTGCTTTTCATCCATACAATTATATCAACAGGCTGAACTGTCTAAATTCATTGTCCCTGGAAAGTGCTCCGTGAGTTAGATACATTTGTACCCGGAGAGAAGAACTGCGCTGTCTCCCAGGGTTACAGAGATATGTAACTGAAAGGTGATTGGGTGCCAGATCTGAGGGCAGTCCGTGACAAGAAGATGCCCACAGTCATGCAGCGTTACAGTACTCCCCGAGTATCTGTATAAATCACTCCCAGGGAGGTGTGTATGGACAGGTCTGTAAGGTGCAAAGTGGCTTTTTTTGTGTTGAATTGCGAATGCGACTAAAATGTTATAAAAGGACATCTCCATCTTAAATGGCGTTTAAATAAATTAAATATACCCCCCCTACACCTTCCACAGTAGGCTGATCTGCAGTAGGTAAAAACAAACTCATCCTTAATGTATAATCCAGCTTCCTTCACCCCTCACCAATTTTTATGTTCCTGTGTTCTGAAAACTTAACTCCACTTGGCTTTTTAAAAGGATCACGGCAATCATTGTCACTCCTTTCACTTTTATTAATATCAGAACTGTACAACAATGAACGAGCGCTACTGGGAGTGATGATGTGACGGGGGAGGGGGTGGTCAAACCTGCGCCTGTCGCCATCCTTGTCTCTTCTATTCGCCTATCCTCAAGCGTCCACCCAAGGATGACTCATTGTCTTCAGCCTTTACCATGGGGAAACGTCAAGATTAAAACCTTACTACATATTTCTTTTCAGATTATTTATTACTTTGGAGAACAACTATTTTAGTTTATACATCTCTCTGTCACAATTATACACCCCCCAAATTTTGCTTCCTCCCCAAAAGCACAGCACCCTAGGCTGCAGCCCGGTGGTAAACGTATCACTGTTGCTGAAAAATCTGACGCGCTTTATTCCTACAAAAAACACTTAGCCGGCAGGGTCCACATGTTGCCGCTTTAAATTAACCTTTATCTAAGTTGCGCTCACGTGAAACTGAACTGCCGGAGTTCTGTGTGTTCGGAAACACTGTCTGTCAAAATTGTGCTTCCCTTGGAGATGTGGACCTTCGGTTTTCAGGTCTCTTTATTTTCTAGTCGTTTTTCTCACGTTTCGGATTTTTTGGGTAGGAATAAAGCGTGTTGAATTTTGCAGCACCGATAATATGTACCCAACCCCTGCAGCCGATTGGATAATCAGACCCTGCACATTATATAGCTACAAATCTTCAAATGCGGTGACATTGAACTGGCGCTCAGCTTCGGATAACGGGGGTCATATTTAATTAACAAAATCTCCTCTAAAGGTTGCCCTTTACGGTGCTAAAAATACACTTAGCAGATACAGCGATTAACATTCAAAACGTTGCAGACATTAGCGGCTATTCAGAAATAACCAGTAGAAATGTCACAGTGGATATACTGCGTTAAAGACGATGTTATTTGCAAACAGGATATTTTCTCCAACATGACACTTTCCACCCGCTACAGACTTCTCCTTTCATTTACTATCATAGTCACCTGGGCTGAAGTCATTCAGTGATGTTTAACATCCCTCTCTCGCTGATTCACGCAGAATGATCTGATTTTTGCAAACTTCTGCGGCTCCTAAACCTCTTTTTGCTGAATTGTGTCGGCTGCTGACTCTGAACTTGTCTGCAGTGAGATCTTCAATGACATAATACATAATCCTGATACTGTCATCCCAGTAATATAGGAAAAGGGGATTAGCACTGAGGACTGACTGAAGTCAGACTTACTAAAGGCATTAGCGGATGCCAGTAGACAGCCCCAACGCCAGCGGCCGGATGGCAAATTATAGCCCTGGGTGGGGGGGGGGGGGGCTCAGTAGCTAATTAGGAACATTTTAAATAATATAAATGGCAGGTAGTCCAGCCCAAGGTAGCCCATTATGGGACTGGCACAGGGGGGCAGATGACCCGCTGCCACCTAGCCCAGCCGGCCCCCAACGGTGCTGGGGGGCAAAGTGGATTTTCCAATACAAAGTTTTCTACATTGTATCGTAAAATCCAAGATGTGTTATTTAAAGGGACCTGTCCCTGGGACAGTTTTATGATTGAATACTATATAGAATAATGTAATACTTAAATGTTTACTGTCTTCTTCATCTGTCCTTTCATCCCCCATCTGGGCAGTGAACGTTTGTCGCAGACGCTGAGTGACCAGTTGACAGATCAGTCCAATTAGCTCCAATGACAGCCATTCAATGCCTAATAATGACTTCTGTTCAGGGCCGGATTTACCATTAGGCAACCTAGGCAACTGCCTAGGGTCTAGCGGTCCCCCTGGGGGCCCCCACAAAGCCGACGGTAGCGGGATAGGTAAGAAAAAATAGTAAAAAAAAAATTGCGGCCGAGTTCATAAAGAAAAAAAACCTAAAAAAACCCCCCCAGCCACCTGGTCGCGCGGCGGCTCCCGGCAGTCCCCTCTCCTCCTCACTCCTGAATGTCGGGCCAGACGTCATTTTCAGTGAAGATTCGGCGAGAAGCAGCAGCGCGACAAAGAAGAAAGAAGAATAGAAAAGAAGAGAAACAGGCAATAGAAAGGTAAGTAAAATAGTTATATTATGTACATATTGTGTGTGTGGGTAGGCGTTGTATTTATATTATGTGTGTGTGAGGGGCCAGCGTATTTGTATTGTGTGTGTGTGAGGGGCCAGCGTATTTGTATTGTGTGTGTGTGTGAGGGGCCAGCGTATTTGTATTGTGTGTGTGTGTGAGGGGCCAGCGTATTTATATTGTGTGTGTGAGGGGCCAGCGTATTTGTATTGTGTGTGTGTGTGAGAGGGGCCAGCGTATTTATATTG
This sequence comes from Mixophyes fleayi, assembly GCF_038048845.1. NCBI lineage: Eukaryota > Metazoa > Chordata > Amphibia > Anura > Limnodynastidae > Mixophyes > Mixophyes fleayi. The sequence goes on along the minus strand of NC_134407.1, from coordinate 9,906,037 downwards.
TGTGTGTGAGGGGCCAGCGTATTTATATTGTGTGTGTGTGTGAGGGGCCAGCGTATTTGTATTGTGTGTGTGTGTGTGTGAGAGGGGCCAGCGTATTTATATTGTGTGTGTGTGTGAGGGGCCAGCGTATTTGTATTGTGTGTGTGTGTGTGTGTGTGAGGGGCCAGCGTATTTGTATTGTGTGTGTGAGGGGCCAGCGTATTTGTATTGTGTGTGTGTGTGTGTGGCCAGCGTATTTGTATTGTGTTTGTGTGTGTGTGTGAGGGGCCAGCGTATTTGTATTGTGTTTGTGTGTGTGTGTGAGGGGCCAGCGTATTTGTATTGTGTGTGTGTGTGTGTGTGTGTGGCCAGCGTATTTGTATTGTGTTTGTGTGTGTGTGTGAGGGGCCAGCGTATTTGTATTGTGTGTGTGAAACCAGTTTCTTGCCTAGGGCCCCATGAGGTCTAGATCCGGCTCTGCTTCTGTTCTCCTTGCAGTTACCCTGGTGGAAGTGTCAGGGGTAGACTTAGTCTGGAGATCTCAGGCAGGAGAACCCTGCAGCTCTGCTAGTTTAGGACGCTGGAGGTTTATTGGGAAAACATATTTTAAGTGGAATTTTCAGTACAAATCCCAGAGAACAATACTGGACATACACCCTGTGGAATTAGTCAGTACTGGGCACGTGGCGTAATGTCACAATATGTGTGGTCCATAGACAACTGTAATAATCCAATCAAAATGACAAATGTTGAACATGCCATCGGAACATGACCCCAGATCACCGCTATCAGCCTGTGTCCGTGGTCATCTTCTGTTGGCACTGACATACCAACTCAAGTACGCGGTTCACATTGCCCAGAAACCCCTACACACTTGAATGATGACCTTTCTCTGGCTTAATAAAGCTTCTAGGAACATCCCAGTAGCTGCATTACAAACTATCACACTTAGGGGGGGAATTCAATTCCCCCCAGATTATCACCACGCTAAAACATATTAGCGTTATTACGGTAAATTTAATCTGACTTTCTGCTCGCAGCTCCAAAAGTCGACATTGAAACTACCATAATAATGGGCAGCATGGTGGCTCAGTGGTTAGCACTGCTGCCTCACAGCACTGGGGTCATGAGTTCAATTCCCGACCATGGCCTTATCTGTGTGGAGTTTGTATGTTCTCCCTGTGTTTGCGTGGGTTTCCTCCGGGTGCTCCGGTTTCCTCCCACACTCCAAAAACCTACTGGTAGGTTAATTTTGTGTGTGTATGTTAGGGAATCTAGTCTGTAAGCTCCAATTGGGCAGGGACTTATGTGAGTGAGTTCTCTCTACAGCGCTGCGGAATAAGTGGCGCTATATAAATAAATGGAAATAATAATATTAGCAGTATTTAAGCGCACTATTACCGTAATAACGATAATAGTGTGCAGGCCGTGTTACTTTTTACAGTAACGCGGCCACTTGAATTTCCCCCTTAGTCTGTGGTCCAGGACTCATTTTTGTTGGAATCTGTCTGATTTAATGAACTTTGGCTTCAACAAAATGCCCGCCGGGACTGATCGTACTTGTGTTTTGGCTCTAGTGGTGTTCTGTAACTTGAAAAACGAATGCTGAAATGGAATTGGCGAGTGTCTAATTGTAATTTTCTTTATTTTATCTGGATGTGAGATGAGGTTAGTATTCATTTACAAAATATTATATTAAAGTGGTAGATGCTCAAGATGGATTTGTGTAGAGGAGGTTAATATTAATATAGAGTTTTCACATTAATGTACAGATTTCTTTATGACTCATTCTTTTTTTTATTTAACATACGTTATTACATTTCAATACACTATACATTCTGTTATTATTGCTGCAAGTGTGTGTGTTTTTTGCTTTGTCCTAATATCAAGTATTTGGAAACCCCCTTCTAGAAATCCTGTGTTTGCCGCTGGGCTAAGGGGGCCGAGTGATGCTGGTACTCCGGCCAAGTAGCCAATGAAACCCTGTGTGTCCACGTAGTGAAATTATTACAGAATAAGGGGACTTGTACTGTACTGTGGGTCAACATATGGAAAATAATGACATTTCCAGGGGCAATCATCTACAAAACCTGTGCTATAAATATGGCATCAATATAATACATCATAATATGTACCTAAAGCTCCAAAATGAATATCTGCTAACATGCTTCCAATAGCACTGATGACCTCTAACCTCTAGCAGTCCAGGAGCTTTAATTACAATAGTTCAGATCGAACTAATAAAATAATGAAAGCAAATTTCTGATTGCACAATAACCCATCGTAATCAATCAATACTGCTGGCACCGCATCGATAATACAATTAGATAATGTATCAGCTGAACATGTACTGGCAGATATCTAAGTTCAAATGGTTGAGCCCTTGAAAACCGGTTTGAGGTGAGTAATGACACGGGATTATAAAATATAGAGGAGGATTTGGTATAAACAGCAGCATGGGGAATGCATATATAATGCAACATATAACATACCCAACATGTTTACATCAAGAAAGTCTCCATAATACCAATTCAATTCAATTGATTCAAAGCCACCAGAAGCTAATGGCTGTCCTATGTGTAATTGGGGGAAATTGGCTTCTAATGCACCATAGCAAATCCTTTATTTTAAAGTAGTCATTGAATTCAGTTCACACCAAATACTACGCAGGTTGGCTACACAAAGGTGTAGATAAAGTAGAGTTTTTGTTGATGGTCCCGACAGGTAGGTGCAAGCTGTATTCATTGATGACTACAGTGGCATTCTTCAGCATCTCATAAAACATGGATAAAGTTTTCTGGTAAAGCTCTCTGTTTAGGACAAAGGAACGGAAAAGGTTAAGAGGTTCCGCTACCCGGAAGTGTTCCGGTAGTTTCACGGACTCTGGAAGTTTGGGATTTCCAACCATAAAGTGGTGGAGCTTCTTCTCTAGAAGACATTTCTCCAGGTTCTTGAACACGTCTCTTAACCTGTCTTCTAGCATGACGTTGCCCCAGTCTGAGTAGGGACAATTCAGAAGAAGATGCAGCAGAACCGTCTTTAGATGATAAGTGGTCAGGCCGGTCGGCCCAGTTAGGTGACACTGCTTGGAATGGAGGAAAGTCATTATCTGTAGGCAGCCCAGGTGACATGAATTGTCTGGAAGGTTTTTTGCAAAGTCCTTGAGGAACCTCCTCTCGTAGACTGCAAAGGACAACGTCCAATGAACGCTGGAGGAGACCTCAGGTGGGAAATGTGAAATGAAGTATAGATCAGAGTCTTCATACTGGACCACCGGGGTTATATTGAAGCTGATGACTTTTCCAGATTTGAATTTGACTCTCAAAGCTCCCGGAGTGTCCAAGTTGTTGAAAGTGAGCTCAAACTCATATTTGTGGGAAATCCGGCTCCAAGCCTTGGTCACGGCTGTTTGGAACCATTTCATGACTTGGTCAGTGTCCAGGTAGTTGGTATTTTTAGAACACAATAAATTGACGTCCTTGTTCTCTATTTTCTTGTTATTTGGGTTGTGAAGGAGACATAACATATCTTCACCAAGTTTTTTCTTGTCACAAACACACCCTGATGATTTATCGTCCGGTCCACAGACTAGGATTGTTCCATAACTTTGTTTGTCTGGGTCAATGGATGTGTCAGTGACCCACGGTTGGCACTTGAAATGATACGGTTCTGGAGGAGCGAAGGGTACAAGCAAATCACATATCAATGGCTTATTCACTCTCCAGTTTTCGTACATACTGCCAATGCAGATGCTGTCTTCGACCTCCATGTCGGCATCACGGTTGCACAAACTTCTCAATGCCTCTAGCAAGTCATCGGCAAAACCTTCCACAAACTCCTTGGTCCTGGCTGCATCATGGGTTGTTACTCGAATATACTGGTCATGAAATATAGCCAGCATTGTCTTGTTTGGAAGAGACACCCCATGGCAACAGTTTCCGATGAACAACTGGTCATCCTCTTCTTTGCTCGGCTCATGTGAGTTATTGTCTTTGAAGTCTTGCCTCCATACTTCAATCACCAGGAATATGACCATGGACACTGTGCTCCACAAATCCCACTGTGACCCATCCTCCACCTCCTTGTCCTCTGTATTCACCTCGTTTTCCGGTGCTGCCTCCTGGCGGGATAGAAGTTGCTCAAGTTCCAGCTGTTGGATTTTCAGGTTCTCCTCTCTCTCTCGTAACTTTTGGATAATGAGGTCATCGGTGGTGGGAAAAGCTGCGTCGTCATTTGGGAAGAGAAGTGGATGGTTGACGATGGTCGTCACCACTACCAGACAAACTTTGAAAATCCCGGCTTGCATTGTGATTCTAAATGGGAAAGATAAGGACATTATTAATACGATCATATAATATTATGTAAAAAAATACAGTGAACAATTGAATAATCCCTGCGCCAAGTAACTGCACTGTCAATTAAATGGCGAAAAAGATTCGGGAGGAAAGCAGTATTTTTTAATGAACCGTTCTACGTGTACCACACATTGGGTGATCCTTCCACTATTGGAAGACAGTATTAATGCGCGGAGGTCGGCAAGCTGTTGCTCTTCAGCTGTGGTCTGTCTGACCCAATATGCTGTGACTGCCAGTTCCACAAAGCTGGGGAGCTTGCTGTACCCTACTCTGATAAAATTATATACGCTTATAGCGTTTGTCCGTCTGCCTTGTCTGACATTATGGGAATGTGACCTGTTCTTGGAGCTAGAGCGTTAATCTTGTCTGTTGTCTGAACAGCTCCAGGAAGCTAAACTACACCCTCTGTTTCCTAAGTGTTAGCTGTGCGCTAAATAATAGCTTCTTGGTCTGGCTCCAGGAAGGGTGAGGCTCCGTATAATGTCAGGCTGTGCTACACTTTCACTTAGACATAGTTACACCTGACAGGGATCTACCAGAAAGGGAGGGTGGCATTCAGCTGTAGCCAGATGCATGACTGTGACAGGGTTACTATGTAGCATGCATCTGTACTAAGTGACTGTAGACTGTAAGCTCCTAGGGCTAGGGTCCTCTCTACCCTTTCTCTCTTCTCGGTCCTGTCTGTATGTTCCTATTACATTGTATGCTGCATACGGTATCCTGTAATGTGTCCTATGTTAGGAAAGAACAGAAAAGACTGGATTCAAATCTGGTGCACGGTACAGTCCATATTTAGATCATCAATTCATGTTTTACATATAAACCAAGAAATTGCATCTAAAATATAACTTTTACTGATTGTGAAATAAAATAAAACGTCTATTAAAAATCAGCAAAATATATCTGTGACAAGTGAAATAAAAGTGATTTAAAATCGCTGTGTGTGACTCTCAATGTGTACATTTATCTTATCTAAAGTTCCGGTTAGTGCTGATTATTATGATAAATAATTGGCCAAAATCCCAACTGTTGTTGAAAGAGGCCACCATACATTATGAAGTTTGTCTGACCTCAAAATAGACGGTACGCCTCCTTTCTAAATCGCTATATCTAATTTGTGAAATAGCGCAGTGATGCGGTCTCTTATTGCAGTAGAAAAATTAGTGCCAATGTTGCTACTAGTGTAATGCATAATATAATTAATAATAATAATTATAATTAATATACATAATATAATAAATAGAATGCAAATCCTGTCAATGACACTGAAAAAAAACATTTAAATGAAAAATAAACAATGTCACTAAAAACACAGAAAACTAAAGCGATCAAATACAATGTAACAGTATCTATAACATGGAACATACAGCAGAATTACAGAACATCAAGGGAGGTCTGAGAAAGCAAATGCCAGGCTTGCCCTACCCTAAAACTGGTCCTACGGAGACGGGACAAGGGCACAACTTGCTGCATTTGGGCTGTTACTCCTAGATTCTTCTTTGATTTATTGTACAAATTAATTCCCCCCTACAGAAAATTGAATTTGCATCTGTATCTGCACCTCCTAAACTATAACCCATGCTGACATTCACACGTGTTGTTGCTCCTTCCCTGTATAAGAACATCAGCCTTATAGATGACAGATACATTGTACAAAGGTTATGGAAAAATCTATAAACATTTTATTTCACGCAACGTCGTAACACTTTATAGCCTAAAGTAGTAAAGTGGTTACTACTGGCATAATACGCGTACATTGCATCAGAGATATCTGCGCGAGGCACAGTGGATGGGAAGGCGCCATCTTAGACAATAACAAGAGTTAAAGGATAACTCCACCCAAAACTGAGCTTTCACTTTTGGGTGGAGATCCATAGGTTAAACATTAATGCAGAATAATAACACTGAGACACAGTCTTATGCTCTATGTTTATAGAATATTACTTAATTGGGGCAGGAGGGGTGTAACGATCATGGGCGCAGGGGGCGGCTATGTGACCAGGAGGTGAGAGGGGAACGGCGATGCTGGGCTGCCCCCACCGCCCATGCAGAGCGGAGGCCTTGTCTGAAAATGCATCAGTCCGTTATATGAGCGCTGGACCGCTCATGCGCAGAAGAGGCCCCTGCTCTTCTCTATTGAGAGCATGAAGGGGGCAGGGTAGGCAAGAATGGCATTGTCGGGCCCCAACCTGGGGGCCCGACAATGGGCTGTCCTACCACCTGCCCTGGTGGACTTTTATCATACAGGTAGCACATTGCCCATCAGAGTATTGCTGCACCGGGGCAGAAGTTAGGAGACCTGCTGGGTGGAACCCAGGAAAGTAATATTCTGCATGTTTAGGGCAGCATGGTGGCTCAGTGGTTAGCACATCTGCCTCACAGCGCTGGGGTTCATGAGTTCAATTCCCAACCATTGCCTTATCTGTGTGGAGTTTGTATGTTCTCCCCGTGTTTGCGTGGGTTTCCTCCGGGTGCTCCGGTTTCCTCCAAACACATACTAGTAGGTTAATTGGCTGCTAACAAATTGACCCTAGTCTCTCTCACTGTCTGTATCTGTGTGTGTATGTTAGGGGATTTAAACTGTAAGCTCCAATGGGGCAGGGAATCATGTGAATGAGTTCTCTGTACAGCGCTGCGGAACTAGTGGCGCTATATAAATAAATGATGATGATGTTTAACTTTGGATGGAATTACTGTTTTGCAACGAACTCTGTGTATATATATATATATATATATATATATATATATATATATATATATATATATATATACACGCATACACACATGCACAGTATATATAGTTATTTGTGAAATGTACCAAGTGAGAGAAGCAAATCTATTGTTGAATGCAACCAAAGACATTTTCTGATTTTCAGTGACATATAACAATGATTTGTAACCCACAACATGTACTAAACTATATATACACTATTATACAATCTCTTGCCTGCTCTGTAGTACAAGTAAGTTGCTCGATGAGTCTGTTGAATTCAGATTCATACATGATTTTATAATCTGCACTTCACAATAAAACATATGAATGCTCAGAGTCTGATCCACAGTCTGGTCCCCAGCTACGCGCTGCAAACACAATGGACATTCCCGGTTAGAGAGCCAACCCTTGTATGCACCAACACGTCCAAAGTAGATTGTCAGCTCCTTTACACAATGTAACATAGAGATAAGGAGGTTTTTTGAATATATCACCAATTCTGGAACTCTGTATTTAAAGGGACACTATCAGACACAGCAGTTATTTATTTATGTTAGACATATTTTATTTATACAATATCGGTCACATTCATTTGAGATCACTGTGGTTTAAATTCTAACATTACAGGTAGGTGCAACATTTGCCCCAAAATACTGCAGCCAACCAGCAGTTAGCGTCTGTCCGTCTAGTGCGGGCTAGATGTGTGCGGACATCACCGGGGGTTAGTGCAAACTCCGCGCCTGAATGGAATGTTAGCAAATGAGGTCCACTCTGTGGGCAGCTCGGCTTTATACTGGATGCGCTATTGTCTATCAGTATAATAATAATGAAGGGCAATAAGAAAACTGTAAAAATTTAAACTTTTGGGGTGATTTAGAGGCCCCCACAAGCAGACACTGCTGGAAGTTAAATACGTCCGTCCACATTTAGAGTTGCATTATGCTAAGGTGCATCTCAGCTCTCGATACGAACGTAACCCAGGAGCCAGTGAGTACTTACATAAGCAGAGTAGAATTTGTATCTACTTTGGGTAGGCGCAAAAAATATGACAAGAAAACACACACATAAAACATAACTCTAACGCTAAACACGTTTACCGCCCAAGGATACATCGCATCTCCGCACCCCCTCTGTACCGCACGTGTGCTTGAACTCCCCCGATCAGCCTCTCGGAGCACGAGGTGCCGCAAATTTTAGATACGTGTCGCTCAGAATACCGGCTCAACGCTGTGCGCAATGCGACCAACTTTCCACACAGCTCGGACGCACTTACATCTGACTCTAAATCTCCCCCTTTGTGTGCAAATGTCATATACACAAAACAGCCGTCACCTGTGTACATCGGAGGCGATTTATCAAACATTCTAAAGAGGAAAAGTGGAGGTGTTGCCCATAGCAGCCAATCAGATTCTAGCTATCATTTTCTGGAACGTTCTGGGCAAATGATAGCTCGGATCTGATTGGTTGCTATGGGCAACACCTCCACTTTTCCTGTTTGATAAATCTCCTCCTAAACGTGATTATTATACACACTGTTGATGATCGTGCTGCTGTAAAAGAAGCAGAATCTTCTGTCATAGATATTTGTGGTGATGTGCTGAGAGATCTGTACCTGCTCGCCCGTCCTTACATGTGTGATCTCACCTCCGCTCTGCTGTGCACAGGAAGACAGAGCCAAAATTACGGTCATGTCCCCAATACAGTGCAATTATCAGGGTGTGGCTCCCTCACCTCCACCCAGGTATAAACACAACGTTCAGCCATTTTTGGACTGGAAACGCCGGCTAAACACACCCCGTTCAGTGCAAGCACAGACTGCTGCCGTCAGCCTAGAGCCTCCAGTAATCTCCTGCAGAACAGGGAGACGGTAACGACAGGAGCTCCGCACACAGCTGTCAGCGACGTACAGAGGACTCTGGGCCTGGTGCAGAGTTGAGCGCAAAGTGTGGGCAATTTATGGCCCAAAAATATGCACCACAAAATATTGTAATGTCAGCCCACAAGCTGAGTCGGATACATCCCAAGATGTATCTGGCTTCACATCTGTAGTAAATGCTCCAGAATTACGGCAGGCGTACTTACACCCACATACACAGAACCAGGGCGTGAGCGCAATAAGACTTTATAAACATTGTTTTTTTCTAGAGAAAAACACATTTGCTAGGCTTCATATAATACAGCAGAAACAACCTGCTTTATCAGGTAGGAATGAAAGTAACAAATAATAATCTTTTATTTTTTTAAAAAAATATGTATCAGCGCCTGCAGTCAGGCCTGCCCTCGGCTCGCAATTCCGCAAACACACCCTCTTTACTGTACTCAGCCTGTGTTAGAAACACCCCTCCCCCCCCCCCTCTCTTCAGGTGCGCGCAACTCTGCATAGACCTGGGTACCAGCAGCTACTTTTGTGGAAATCATGTAGTTTACGCTACGCAAACGGGCGTCTGTTCAACTCTGCACCTGACCCCGTCTCTACGTTTTCCCAGCACAGTCTATTCTACCGACTGTGTATTTTGTGTGGAATTTAGCCAGTAATGCAGTTAGCGGTCTATGACACAGCCCTCAAATATAAACTGTCCAGCCCAATTTTGGACGGTTGTGAGGTATGTATTAAATACACCTTATACTGCAATGCTTCCATCTTTTTCCTGTGTTGTTATTCGCAATGTAGAACAGACAAGATGCACATCGGTGCACCTCAAGCAGTGATAACAGGACAGGGCTATTTTTCGTGTGCGATATTCTGCGTAAGTTCACGTGAATGAGTGCAGCGTTCATTCATTCACAGCTACTACACCGGAAATAAACCATGGATATCCAGAAATAGCTGTCCTGTTACAATGAAGCAGTCACAGAAGCCTTGTTGCCATCGCAGAGAGCAGCCGCTGCTAAGGAACCCCGAACAGATTTCACGGATTTACAAAGAAGGCCATAAAGTGTGGCCCAGTGGTTAGCATTTCTGCCTCACAAGCCCTGGGGTCATGGGTTTGATTCTGACCTCTGCAGAGTTTGTATGTTCTCCCCGTGTTTGCGTGGGTTTCCTCCGGGTGCTCCGGTTTCCTCCCACACTTCAAAGACATACTGGTAGGTTAATTGTCTGCTTACAAAATGGACCCTAGTCTGTGTTATGGGGAATTTAGATTGTAAGCTCCACTGGGGCAGGGACTGATTTGATGATAAAATATTCTCTGTACAGAGCTGCATAATCTTATTGGTGCTATATAAATATAGGAAGACATGTACAAAGTGCACTCTGCCATTCAGAACATAAGAGGAGGCAGCATTGAATTATGGGGGCAATAATTATTTATTGATTAAGGGGCAAAATTAATTTGTTATTAGCTTAGGGGGCAAAATCAATTTTTCACTTTATTATGGGGCAATATTATTGTATTATTATATTATGGGGCAATGTGACTTTATAATTATATTAAGAGGGCAATAATATTTGATTGCCAATGGTGCTTATCATTATTCATGGTGGGAGCACCATTTATATTCTACACACGTGGCACTATAAGATATATAAGAACTGATGAAACAGACCTTACACTATGGTCCTGATTCATTAAGGAAAGTAAAGAAAAAAAATGAGTAACTTTGCACCTTGGCAAAACCATGTTACATTGGAAGGGGAGGTAAATTTAAAATATGATGGCAGATTTATAGTTGGGGAATGGCCTGTCCTAGATCAATCTTCATGATAAAATGAAAGCTATCAAGTATTTGTGTGCTACTTGAAAAAGCAGCCAGTATTTTATATCTGCAAAATAATAAACTAATTTACACCCCTTGCTTTGCAACATAGTTTGTCCAGCAGAAAATGTACTCCTTTTTTTTACTTACTTTCCTTAATGAATCAGGTCCACTGAGCGTAATGTGTGTGTTTTAAAATACGTATGTACATCGGGTATACACACGTCTGAATTCAACAAGGAGCGGATGTGCAGTTACGACTGGTGATGACCTGTGTAAGTCTGCTCTGCTCTAACAGACAATACACTGCAGGATACGTCTAATACATATGTGGAATATGAAAAGAATCCACATGAATAAAAAAATTTAATTCAACTAATGTCAATAATACATTAATGACAACCAGTGCTTTATTGTAATAAAAAAGGTGCCGGAACTCCTCCCTTTCTGCCCCCTCGTTTTTCTGTAGCCCTCTCTTTCTGCCCCCACATTTTTCTATAGCCCTCTCTTTCTGCCCCCTCATTTTTTCTGTAGCCCTCTATTTCTGCCCCTGTTTTTCTGTAGCCCTCTTTCTGCCCCCTCATTTTTCTGTAGCCCTCTCTTTCTGCCCCCCTGGTTTTTCTGTAACTCTCTCTTTCTGCCCCCTCATTCTTCTGTAGTCTTCTCTTTCTGCCCCCTTGCTCTTCTGTAGTCTTCTCTTTCTGCCCCCTTGCTCTTCTGTAGTCTTCTCTTTCTGCCCCCTCGCTCTTCTGTAGCCCTCTCTTTCTGCCCCCTCATTTTTTCTGTAGCCCTCTCGTTTTTCTGTAGTCCTCTCCTTCTGCCCCCTCATTTTTTCTGTAGCCCTCTATTTCTGCCCCTGTTTTTCTGTAGCCCTCTTTCTGCCCCCTCAGTTTTCTGTAGCCCTCTCTTTCTGCCCCCTCCCCCACTCTCTGTAGTCTGTACTTACCTTCTATGCTTCTTTTCTTGCTTCTCTGCTTGATCACGCTCCTCTCACTGGCAGCGTCGTGACGTCACGACGCTGCCGGAGCCGGAAGCAGGACACAAACTAAGATGCGGTGCTGCACTGTAGCAGCACCGCAGAGAAAACAAAAATGTTAAAAAGTTAATTAAACTTTGAAAACCCATGGAAAAAAGGTGCCGGAACGCCGTTCCGAGCGTTCTATGACAAAAAAGCCCTGATGATAAGACATTAAAAAATTTGCCATGACATATATCTATCAGGATGTTATACATGTCTACTGTACATTAAATAAATGTTAACAGTTGCTCCTGATGGCAGACACATGTTGCTGCATACACAGCCGTCATCACTAGTAATCGGCACTTGGACTAGACCTGTAGCTGGAGCCAGAGATACGGCTGAAAAGTACCAGAGAAATGCTCAGAGTTTGATTGGACGCTGCTGTGGACGCTCGAGCTTGAAGCACCCTTACTGTACATTAACTACGGGAGAAATGTTCCCTCCCTGAAATCATAAGCTGTAGTAAGTGTCCTTTGCGTTCAAGGATGATTTGAATGTGGCTGCGTTCTGTGGCGTATTGTCTGGTTTGAGGTATTCGCAGAGCGATTCTGCGGACTATCATGGGATTGCTACACAATTGTACTATTAGCATCACAGACCGACGTCCCTTAGTGTCAGTTACTTTCCTTCCTTCCTGTAATATATCTCTGCTACTGAACGTGTGCAGAGCGGGAGGTGGCTGCTGTGTCGCTTTGTTTCCTCCGTATCCCATTTTATCACTGCTGAGTGCTATTTATTAATGATTCAGACAGACTACTTAGTTTTGAGAACTGGTTACAAAGATAACTGTGTAAAAGATGCAACAATCCACCAAATTCTGTCATTTTTCTAGTCAGGTTTAGAAAACAAAAGTCCATATTTTGTGCACATGTTCAGGAATGTCCCAATGTAGCCATCTGTTAAAACCCAGAATAGCAACAATAAAAAATATAAATAATTTATCAGGTGACGTTATTTGATAATATACAATGTAGTTATTAGATAAACCTCTTGCAAAAGTTTATAATTATTATCCTTTATGTATATAATACCAAAACACTATACAGGGACAGGGTTATATTTCATTCATACCAGTTCCTGCCGCAGAGGAGCTTACAATCTAATTTCCCTACCACTGGTACACAAACAGATTAGGGCTAATTTAATGATGAGCCAATTAGTCTAATACACTGAAATACAAACATTAAAATGCAATGTACGCTGGTGGGAATTGAACACAAAGCCCTAATGTTGTGAAGCTTTTACCCACTGCACCACCTTTGTCAGCGATATTCTTTGATTCCTTATTACACTGACATAAGTCTTGTGTCTACAGGTGTCGGTCCCCGTCTACATATTTAGTGCTTTTGTATTTCTCGTCCTACCATAACCCCTCCAGTTACACCTTAAGCGAAGCTGCGAGGTTCTTCTATAATGGGAACCTGAACATAATCGACCTACAAACCTGAACCGTCCACAACCTCACAGTTCCTCTGTCTCAGTGCCTCTCCCTTACTTTTTGCACAATTTGCAGACAATTCATTTAGTCACCTCTGCAAATCTCCAGAACACTGTAATGTCAGAATGTGACACAGAGACACTGATACAATCTGAAGATTATCTCTTATTTAGAACCTAGAAAACTGGTTTTAATTCCTGAACATTTGAAATCCCTAAATAATTCTGTTTCTGCAAATAATTGCTTGCCTGGATCCATTCACCCTTAGTTGCAGCACTGATCTTCGGAGAGAAGTGTGCAAGAGTATTTTTTTCAACCCTACTTTAACGCAGAAGCTTTGTCTCATTCCATCCCCTGCCTCAATACACTGGGGTTATTTTTAGCAAGTGGAAAGTTAGTGAGAGGGAGAAGGGATGGTGGAAACTTACTTGTCCGGGGGGACGGAGGCCGTTTCCTTGGCCAGAACTTAGTCCATGTTTCAGATGTTGAGTGGGGGATCTTCGGGGCCTGCAGTCTGCAGGTTCCCCTGTCTCTCTGCCCTCCCTCCTAGTTTCTCTCACAATTTCCTGAATGTCATCAATGACACTGAAAAAAACTGTAGCACAACTTTCTACATGGTCCTTCTTAAGGTGGGCTGGGGATGTTACTGAAGCTGGGAGACAAGAGAACAAATCTAAGGGCTAGAAATCGATGTTGTGTTAACTAAATATCCTTGTTAACATTTTCCCTGTTGGAAGAGTATAAATGCATTGCTGTGCTAAGCATTTTTTATGGTAATTAACTAATTACACTTAATTGCTCCTTAGTTGCAGATCCAGAATGGCAACTTGCTCAAATAAAACTTTAATATTCTCTGTGCAACTGAGAATTATTCCCCCCTTGTACTGCGCTACACACTATGCACTGCTCCTAAACTGGGCAGCTGGTCATCCACACAGGGAACTGGCTGGATTGCGACAGCTGTACTGAAGTTAATCCTTCGCCACCTTAACTAGGCAGCAATCATTACAACATCTGTATTCTCACACACAGAACAAGCACTGGCTGTACCCCCAGACAATCCAGGCCTTTGTAAACACAACGTAACTTCTCTCGATGATGGTCATTCGGCAGATGGGGCACACTAGGGGTTAATAAACAAGACTTTGCCCCAATGTTTAAAGACACAGAATCCCTTTCTCTACCCCCTTCCTGAATACACGGCACTCCGGCAGGAGAAGGATTTTGTCTTATAGAGGTTTCCAAAACTTTCCAAAATATCTGATTTTATTAAGACCTATTGTATGCCTATAATTATCATTATTATTAATATATATAGTACTTAAATCTTATATTATTGATATACATAAATCTTAGTTGAAAATTAACAGACAAACGCAATACAGAATGCTGTAACTAAAAATAGTTAGGTCATTTCTGATCATCGGTAACAGAACAGCAATTAAGTTCCAGCAGCAATTTAGGGCCAAAATGACGCGATTGACCGTCCCTGCCCCTCCAACCACGTCCCCTGCCCGGGATCTCCTGGAATTAATTTTGCAAAGGTAGGCAAGTATGGGACTGGGCCCCTGGCAAGGTAAATACTGTAAGTAAGTAATGCATGCACTTGTAGCACTACAAGTGCCAGCATGCACTAACAGCTGTGACTTGTCTTGCACGCTGTCACTTGTAGCGCCACAAGTGTGGATCCTGTAATAATAAATGTGAAACCAGTGAGCACATTCTCATAGTAAATAATATTGTTCTGTGTCAGACTCAGGTCCTCAATGCTCGGCAGAAAATCCATATTTTATACCATAAATATAAAATAAACAAAACAATCTGGACAAATTTATTTAATGGATACGAGAGCAGACAATAGAAATTCACTCATTGCATCTATCAAAGGTGCTATCAGGATCCCTGGAGAAATGTCCAAGTGAAGTGTTTTTCCCAATAAGCAAAACATCAAATCTACACTGGATAGTATTGAAAGGGTTAATGTTGTTATTTACACCCCCCCCCTACTTACTACCTGATAATGTAACTATAACTTATCAGTCTGTCCAGGAAAGTCTATGTGTATTTCTAAAAGGGGAAATCAGATAAATATGTTTGTGTAAATCTATATTTCCTTCCATGGAAATGGAGCCACGGATGTAGAGTATCTCCGATCTCTTCCCAAGATGTACGGCAGGAACCACGTGCGGAATGTTGTCAGATATCCCTGGAATGCAGCATACAGCCCAAGTATAGAAATGTGTATATTCATCCATGCAGGGGCTGACTGACTCGGCTCAGCAGCCTCTTAGGAACGTTTTCAAGGAAAAGCAATGCAGGTATCCCACTATAGAACCGGCCTAGGGTGCAGATGCCCTCCTGCCCAGCCCTTGCATCCCTGTTGTGCCCACAGCAGGAGAAAGATGCTGAGAAGGGCTTCTAGTGTCCCATACTGGCATAAATGCCCACTTATCTGCCCCAATAATTGGGCCACCTGTCATGTGACCATTTGTTATTGGTGGATATGTTCTCTTGGGACTTTTGGAGTTCCCTATTGGCTGTATCATTGCACCTAGTTAGGCTGGGTACACACTGCAGGTTTTTGCCAATCACACGATAAACGACTGTTAGCTCCGATATCGTATTAGTGTGAACGCTCCCACGATCATGTTTTATCGTTCCAAAGCTCATTGTTTCATTTGATTTTACAAACTGACTAAACATCTCGGTAAATTATGGAACGATGTCGTTCCAATCCTGCAGTGTGTAAGCACTCAGGTCCGGCAGTGTCCATAGATCTCTATGCAGTGGAGCAGAGTCAGGATCTTTTGAGCCGATGGTTATGACAGATGAAGAGCACAGATCTGACGGTAAATCTTGTAAAACGTGTATAGTGTGTACACAGGAATCTGCTGCTGATCTGGAATTTCAGTCGTTGGTAAATTCGTTATTGATATCGCATCGGAACCAATGTTCTGTAGCGTGTACCCAGTCTTTTGCCCAGTCTGGACAACCCCTTTCACGTGTTATTGTTACTTCTTCAAAATGTTTCTTAAGTGGTTATAAAATTAGCAATAACACTTTGCAATTTATTGAAACAGAAAGCTCGTTTACTGTTTTGTTCTCAAGCTTTCATTCTTAGTATGTTGTTACCTGAGACTGTTGCAAAATTTCCCACAAGTTGAGTTTTGAGGCTGAACGGTCCTTCCACAAAGGTGCGGAGTTTCAGTGATACAAAAGTCAAGTTTTGCTTTGTGTCACCATTCTAAGCTGTATATGTACATTTACAGAATTTATAGTTCTGAATAGAGCTGGAACGACGATGGTCAGTTCAGTTTCCTGCGGGATGTGATCGGAGGAGGACTGAGCACGTACGGCCAAATTCGTCAGATGAAATGTGTGAAATTTCTCAGCCAAGCGTAATAATTTGAATATTTCACTGGACTGTTTTGTGAACTTTGCTCATCTACACTTTCATGAAACCTCAGGTGAAAATTCTGCACTTCCTAACGGAATATTTGGAACAGCGAGCCGTCATTGGGACCTGTTACATGTGTCACACGGACCTGCTACATTGGAAACAATTACTGAAGGCTGCAGTTGTTTATCATTCCCACTTTTGCAGTAAAGTAGAACAATAGTAAGTTCAATGAGAGGTTAGTGGCGTTCCAAATGGATGCACGCAACCAGTGAAACATTAAGACAAAAGCACTGACTAGGCCCGTGTCCCAAAAGATGGAGAGTCTGCAACAAGGGAAATGCTAGATACACCTTCAATCAGAGTGTATCTAGCAAACAAATAGGACTAGAGTTATGCTTGCAAAACAAACCATAAGAGCTTAATTTAGATTTGGATGCAAGTGCATCTGTGTGTTACAGTTTTGCACCTCACTTAAAATTTGTTGCATGTATACAAAGTTAGTGCAACTTCTGGGATTAGCAGGCAAGTACTAACATGTCCATTGGTTGCATCTGTATGTAGAGTAGAGAATCGCTTAAAAGCGTTAAAACAATTCTAAACTGGGGTGGTCATATTTAATTTGCATTGGTGCACAGTTGTGCAGGTGCACCTTTGCAATCTACGTACAACTCTGAAACACCCCATTCAGGGCCTGATTTTCAGTTAGGAGCAAAGCAAAGAAACGGAGCAACTTTGCACCTGGACAAACCAAGTTACAGTGCAAGTGGTACAAATATACTTATTTTTTTACATGCAAGGAAAATATTGGCTGTTTTTCCATGTAGCGCACAAATACTTGATAGCTTTATTTTTACACTGCAATTTAAGTTGATCTATGACATGCTCTATCCCCACAATAAATCTGTCTCCACATTTTAAATTTACCTCCCCCTCTAATGCAACATGGTTTGGCCCAGGTGCAAAGTTACTTCTTTTCATTGCTTTGCTCCTAACTCAAAAATCAGACCCTCAGTGTCTATTTTGCAAATTTAACCCCTAAAAAAGTCTTATCTTTCCTAGTCGAATTTTGCAGTTAATCCTGGTGTTAATTTTAGCCATGTTCAGCTGTAAGCTGTATCTTGTTGTTATTGCTGTTGCAGGCTTAAAAATGACCTTTGACATTGCTTACAGACACAACACATTGCAGGTACACACAATGCATTTGTGCAATGTAAAGGCCCATCAGAATGCATGGAAACAAAATATATATATTCATTAAATAAAAATACTTTGAAAAAAAAATTATTGTTTTTTTTCTTACATGAAATACATATTGTATATCAGGATGTTATTAATGCCTAATGTTCATAAAATACATTGTTACAGCTGCTCCTGATTGCAAACACATGTTCTAGCATCATACACAGCCGTCATCACTATCACTCAGCACTTACACCAGAGCTGTAGCTGGAGCAACTGATACGGCTAAAAATGAGGTATCGTAGAGACGCCTAAAACTTGAATGGGACGAATGTGTGTGCGCTCAGCCTTGGCGCACCTTTATTGCATACTTGCCAACTCTCCCGGAATGTCCGGGAGACTCCCGCATTTCGCGGGAGTCTCCCGGACTCCCGGGAGAGTGTGGCAATCTCCCTGAGCTGGGCAGAATTCGGTTCAAACGCTGTGATTCACCAGGAATCGCGGCGTTTGGCCCCGCCCTTGCTGTAAAATGACGCGATTTGCGTCATTACGTCACGGGGCGGGGCTAAATGACGCTGTTTTTTCCAGGGGCCCGCCCCCTACACGCCCACCTACCCCTGCCAGCTCCTCGGATTAAAAATATCAAGTGTTGGCAAGTATGCTTTATTGTACATTGACTACGTGCATGCGCCACGTCCCTCTCCGTTACGCCCTTCATATTGTAGGCATTTGGAAGTGTGCAGACATGAATTGCACGGCTTAAGTCTTGCTTTTGTGCATGCAAGGTACAGCACATAGATCATACTTGCCAACTCTCCTGGAATGTCCGGGAGACTCCCGCATTTCGTGTGAGTCTCACGGACTCCCTGGAGAGTATGGTAATCTCCCGCATCGGGCAGAATTAGGTCCAAAATGCTGCGTTTCTCCGGGAATCGTGGCATTTGGCCCCGCTGTAAAATGACGATTTTCGGAGCCCCGCCCCTGGCATGTGACTCGTGCAGCTTATAAAGAGTAAACTAACTAAACAAAATATTAGAGGAGATTTATCACAACAAATACATAGAATAGTAATTCTGTCCATTAAAATAAATCCCAACGTTCATCTTTATGTGGCTTATTAAAATGTCCTTTGATGAGAATACTCTCAATAGGTCTGGCTGAGACGCAGCCTGGCGGAATATATTTTTCCATAAGTGGTTTTTTTCAAGAGGCAAAATGTCAATCTCTGCCCTGGGGGACGAATCCTCCCCAAACTGTCTGCGCCCCATGAACACCAGAGGAGCCTTTTGTTATCACATTCTGTCCTATCGTTGCCGGTTAACTCCCTCGTTTCCTGATCGTCAGCTCCTCTTCCTGTGTCTAAGGACACTTGCTAGTACAAAATACAAATATTTGCCTTTTTCATTGGCTATTTTTGTCGCCTGCTCTCGGAGAGGAAACTGCCACAAACACTATGATGATGATGATGATATTAATGGTAAAGGGGAATGCTCCTGATCTAAGCTGTACTGTCAGTGACCGATAACAGTAAGACGACTGTGATGATAAATGTGGGATCTCTCAGCATGAAAAATCTAGAGGTTTATTTGTAGTAAAACAACAATAGCAAAACAAACATAAATTTATAAAACATCGCAAATAACTGTGCAGCCACCTCTCCATTCTGGATGGCGATGGATAAAAATACACAAGACACAGAAAATAATGACATCACTAGGAAGAAAAAGTTCTGTCCTGTGTGGCTGTAAGTCTCATGGTAATAATGTGCTTGTAGGTAACATGGCAATGTACTGCCATCTACTGTACAGTTGTATAATTGCAGCTGAGCCAACATTATTATTGTCACTATTATAATTATTAACATAATTTATTTATATAGCGTTAATGATTGTATATGGGAAAAACAAACCAGGCTAAACATACATTGTCATAACACATACATTAAAATAACATCAAGATAACATTTAGCAAACATGGAGCTACAGATAGTGGGCCTGAGTCATTAAGGCAAGCAAAGGAGTAAATGTTCTCTGGGACAAACCATGTTACAATGTAAGGGGTGCAAATCAGTTTATTATTTTGTACATAAGTTAAATACTGGCTGTTTTTTCATCTAGCACACAAATACTTGCTAGCTTTATTATTACATTGAAATATAAAGTTGATCTAGGACATGCCCTACCCAAACTATAAATCTGCCTCACATTTAAAATTTACCTCCCCCTCCAATACAACATGGTTTTGCCCAGGTGCAAATGTTACTCCTTTTTTATGCTTTACTCTCCTTAATGACTCAGGCCCAGTGTGTGCATCTAGCCCTTATTAACGCCTGAACAATCATCATTTATTTATATAGCGCCACTAATTCCGCAGCGCTGTACAGAGAACTCACTCACATCAGTCCCTGCCCCATTGGAGCTTACAGTCTAAATTCCCTAATACACACACACACATAGAGACTAGGGTCAATTTAATAGCAGCCAGTTAACCTATCAGTATGTTTTTGGAGTGTGGGAGGAAACCGGAGCACCCGGAGGAAACCCACGCAAACACGGAGAGAACATACAAACTCCACACAGATAAGGCCATGGTCAGGAATTGAACTCATGACCCCAGCGCTGTGAGCCAGAAGTGCTAACCACTGAGCAAACCTGCTGCCCAATAACTACCTAACACAGCTGATGTGGGAAGAAAATGGCGACAGCCTTTATCATACAACATTTTAAGGGGAGGGGTATTACAGGCAAATTACTGATACTGCTCTGCAGGCAGAGAGAACACTGAGCGTTCTGTAAAAGAAACAAACACTCCAAGGACATTACTTTGAATCATACTCGCCTATTGTTTGGACCTCTCCTCTGGGAGGGTTGGTCCAAGGGACAAGTGCTGTGTAACAAGTGATGTAAGGGGTCTGGGAGGGAGGAGCATAATCCCCCGAAATTCAGGAGTCTTGTGGATATTTCAGAAGTAGACAACTACGCTTTTAGGTCATTGGAACACGTAGGAAGGTTCTTGGTCACCTGACAGCCCTGAGCTCCATCCTCATCCCTACAGTCTCCACTCAAAAGGCCCTGAAATGTATCACACTGACCATTATCTTAGTAAATAGTAATATTACCCCCAACATAATAGAAATGTTGCTTTTTAACCATAACAAATAAATAGCAACATTTGCAAATCAACTTATTATGTTTTGGGGATATGATTGAAAGTAATGAAAGCCTCTCAGGCTCAGGTAGTGTTGGTTGTATGCACCTTTGCTTTGCACAATATATGCATTTATCCGTCCTGCGCATGACTTACGCTTCCTTCTGCAGATTCGTTCACAGCTTGCGCTTACGACTCCTTAGAGAGGCGGAACGGGGGAGGGAAGGAGCGTACAGGCGTAGGCCATGTATAGTAAGGGCGTGATCACGTAAATGCGACTGAGACAGAACTGAACATTTCCTACTAACACCATCAACCCCATCTCCTGGCGCAGACCTAGAGCACATACTACTGTCACAGAGCTGGCGCCTCTTTTGTCCTTATTTTATACCTGTTTATTAAGCAAAATGCATCTAACTTCAATCATCAAAATCTATCATTTTCTATTTTCCACCTAAAATGCTGATTGTTTTACCCTGATTTATGGCTTAATCATGAGAATGAGACTCATCGGAAGTGGCTCTCCAGGTGTTGTGAAACTACAAACCCCAGCAATCTTTGCCAGCTGCCAGCTGGTAGTGTCACAACACCTAGAGAGCCACAGACAGTCCAGGCCTGGTCTACACAGTGAGTAATGTCCATATAAATGTGCCCTCTCCACCCCATTATCTCATTACACAAATTAGTCTCAGCAAATATAATATTGTTTCTGCTCTACAACACAACGCACATATATGTGCCTACTCTGTACTTTTAACAGGAACGCCTTCACTCCGCCCAACTCCACATTTATTCCGCCCAACTTCACCTTCATTCCATCCAACTTCACCTTCATTCCGCCCAACTTCATCTTCAGTTCGCCAAACTCCACCTTCACTACACCCAACTTCACCTTCACTCCGCCCAACTCCAACTTTATTCTGCCCAACTTCACCTTCATTCCGCCCAACTATACCTTCACTCCGCCCAACTTCATCTTCATTCCGCCCGACTTCATCTTCAGTTCGCCCAATTCCACCTTCACTCCACCCATCTCCACCTTCATTCCGCCCAACTTCATCTTCAGTTCGCCAAACTCCACCTTCACTACACCCAACTCCACTCCGCCCAACTATACCTTCGCTCCGTCCAACTCCACCTTCACTCCGCCCATCTCCACCTTCACTCCGCCCACCTCCACTCCGCCCATCTCCACCTTTATTCCATCCAACTCCATTCCGCCCCCAACTTCATCTTCATTCTGCCCAACTCCACCTTCACTCCGCCCATCTCCACCTTCACTCCGCCCACCTCCACCTTTATTCCATCCAACTCCATTCCGCCCAACTTCATCTTCAGTTCGCCAAACTCCACCTTCACTCCGCTCAACTTCACCTTCACTCCGCTCAACTTCACCTTCACTCCGCCCAACTTCACCTTCACTCCGCCCAACTTCACCTTCACTCCATCCAACTATACCTTCAGTCCATCCAACTTCACAACTTCACTCTGCCCAACTCCTTACCTCAGCATGTGGCCATCTGTCTCCATAAATCTAGACCTTGCCCATATTATGGAGAGACTTAGGGCAACGCTGCTATTGCACTGTGGCACTAACATGTTGCACTTGGTGAATGACCCCCAGCACTACTAACGGTCTATCTGCAGCTACATAACACCAGTAATAAGCAGCAGCTGCGGCGAAAAACACTTCTACTATTGTATCTATGCCAAAGCCGCTAATCCTGGCTGAGAGTGTGCCCTCGGGACCTGGCATTCCTCAGTGAGTCAGACATGAGTTTACAAAGCGTGGGATTCCCCCACCCACATGGGTCACGGCTGACAGAATAAAAACCAGCGTCAAAAGATGAAATCGTTCCAGTGAATTGTTCTCAGAAACTGAGACTTTACCATCCTGCTTTCAGCTACACCGACGTTACCGCATCGCTGCCCCTCTTACAGCTCCGCAGTCTGGTACGGCTGCTCACCCACTGGCGTTAGGGAGGTGACAGTGTTACAATAGGTCAGTGATAACTCCATCAACACCGCTTCCTGCCCCAAACTACACAGTGAGGGGTAAATGTATCAAACTATAGATAAAGGAATCAGAGGTGATTCTAGCTAGCAGTTGTAGAATGTACTTAGTAAGTGACAGCTAGAATCTGATTGGCTGCGATGGGCCACACCTCCTCTGTTCCTTTTTAGAGGTTTGATACATTTACTCCTATGTGTGATTTATGACCCGCAAAATCTGTGGACTCACAAGTGCGTCTACGTGATTTACTTACGCATTTCAAAGAGCACACAGGACCTAAGGGGACTGAATGAATCTGCGCCCAGACGTGTGGATTGGCGGATACCCTGGAAAATGCACAAAGTGTGAACAGTAAAAACGTCACCTAAAAATCCAATGTACAGTAAGGGAGTGCCCAGGGAATGATACTCTATATAATGTACAGTAAGGGTGTGCCCAGGGAATAATACTCTATATAATGTACAGTAAGTGAGTGCCCAGGAAATAATACTCTATATAATGTACAGTAAGGGAGTGCCCAGGGAATAATACTCTCTATATAATGTACAGTAAGGGAGGGACCAGGGAATAATACTCTCTATATAATGTACAGTAAGGGAGTGCCCAGGGAATAATACTCTCAATAATGTACAGTAAGAGAAAGCTCAGGGAATACTCTCTATATAATGTACAGTAAGGGTGTGCCCAGGGAATAATACTCTATATAATGTACAGTAAGGGAGTGCCCAGGGAATAATTATATAACAGTGTTGGCTAACCTGTGACAGTCCAGGTGTTGTGAAACTACAAGTCCCAGCATACCCTTCCAGCAATAAGCTGCTATATATTGGCAAAGCATGCTGGGACTTGTAGTTTCACAACACCTGGAGTGTCACAGGTCAGCCAACACTGTGTGTTCTGATGCAGATGTGGCTTATTCAAGTTCTGGGTTCCTCTAAAGTACGTTTTTTTAAAACACCAGTTGTGTGCAGGGTGCGTCCGAACACAAATCATGCCCCTTATCTCCAGAATCTCAGATGTGTCAATTTATGTCCTTTTAAGCGGAGCTACACTTCTGTTCCCTGCATTGCAAACACGGCCATCTTGGTCTGTAAACCTTTTGCCCCTGGGTGTAATCTAGGTGAACTCGAGCAATTTGAGGCGCGCTGGTCATCCAAATCCGCTTTGCACTGTGTGTAGTGGCTGTTTTGTCCTTTGACTCCCACTGTGTGAGTGATGGGTCAATGGGACGTGCTGCAGATATAAACAGAAGCCGCGGCTCCAGTGATAAACACTTCTACTACGCCAAGCTCTGCAGTCCGGGCTCAGAGAATGCCCGGCACTGGGACCTGGCACTGGGACCTGGCACTAGGACCTGGCACTGGGACCCGGCACTGGGACCCGGCATTCATCAGTGAGTCAGACATCAGTTTATACAGCGTAGGATTCCCCCCACCCACAGGGTCATGGCCGGCAGAATACAAGACCAGTCATACAAGATAGAATGGTTCCAGTCAATTGTTCTCGTAGACTTAAACTGTTCCCTCCTAGTTGTACTGACCAATTATTGCCCCTTCGTTTTATAACATCAGACCTCTTTGTACTTCACCAAACAACAAACCTCGTCTCATTTACAAAATCCCGACCTATAAAACTAAACCTCATTTTTGTACTTTGTGGTCTAATCTTCACTTATCCACCCAACTCCCCCCACGGGTTGGTACAAATGCTTCCACCCTCATAGATGTCATCACCATGCCGATATATACGTAGAACATACTTGCCTACTTTTGGCAAGTTGTATCAGGGAGAGGGACGTGTCTAGAGGGTGGCCAAACGTGTCATTTTGACCCCGCCCCCCGCGACAAATATGCTGTTTTGTCGCGTGGGGCAGGGAAAAAATGACGTGATTCACAGCGAATCTCGTCATTTTAGCCCCGCAATTGCGGGAGACTTCCCAGCTCTCCCGGGAGTCCGTGAGACCAACCTGAATTTCAGGATTCTCCGGGACATTTCGGGAGAGCTGGGAAGTATGACGTAGAACTGGGCACAGAAGAACTTTTGTGCTGCGGTTTAAACTTTTGCAATTTGGAACGACCATTATTGACTATAATTCTGCTCAATCTATATTAATATGGCAGAAATGCACCAAGTTCTAGTTCTCTGCTGAATGCCAACAAAACCCTTTAAAGGACCACTACCCCTAAAATACAAGGGCAGCACGGTGACTCAGTGGTTAGCACTTCTACCTTACAGCACTGGGGTCATGAGTTCAATTCCCTACCATGGCCTTATCTGTGAGGAGTTTGCATGTTCTCCCCGTGTTTGTGTGGGTTTCCTCCGGGTGCTCCTGTTTCCTCCCACACTTCAAAAACATACTGGTAGGTTAATTGGCTGCTATCAAATTGACCCTAGACTGTTTCTCTCTCTGTCAGTCTGTGTGTGTATGTTAGGGAATTTAGACTGTAAGCTCCTATGGGGCAGGGACTGATGTGAATGCGTTCTCTGTACAGCGCTGCGGTATCAGTGGCGCTATATAAATAAATGGTGATGATGATGAATACAAGATGGTCTATATAACAGAGCTACTAATATCGTTTACAAATATATCCGCAATCAGTCTAAAGCACCCCCCCCCCCCGATCTGCCCCAGCCATACACATCTCAGACGGGGGGGGGGAGATTTATCAAAGGGTTAAAAGTCCTACTGCTGACAAAGCTGCCAGTGTTCTCCAGCGATAGGGATGTTTTTCGTGTCACCCCCGTACATCACAATGGATGTCTCTGAGAAACTTTGCAGACGGTAATATTGGTCATTGCATGGGAAGGCCAACTTCTACCACCGCAATATCTATTCTAATATCACTATCTCAGGACGTGATAACGGATTAAAATCATTCAAAAATTATTAAAGCATATTTTAATGTATTAAAGGTTTTCATTGTTTTAGGTTTTTGTTTTTTTTTAAAAAAAAAATAATTCCACTGCACTTGGGCACAATCTGGCCCAGAAATGCAGTAAGTTAACCCTCTCTGCCCCTCTGGGTCACATTAAATAGTGCAGCCACCCTCTCCATAAGGTAACTTACATGCTGTCGTCTCTCTAGATATGGGGACTCCACACTGCTCTGGCAGAAACTCCCCTTTCTTTAGTGGAGCCCTCCATTTGAACGTTCAGATGGTTTTCTTTATTATTTTGGGGTCTTCTTCACCTTCTTCATCATCATCAGTTATTTATATAGCGCCACTAATTCCGCAGCGCTGTACATAGACCTTACTCACATCAGCCCCTGCCCCGTTGAAGCTTCCAATCTAAATCCCCTAACATACACACACACACACACACACACACACACACACACACAGACTAGGGTCAATTTGTTAGCAGCCAATTAACCTACCAGTATGTTTTTGGAGTGTGGGAGGAAACCGGAGCACCCGGTGGAAACCCACGCAAACACGGGGAGAACATACAAACTCCACACAGATAAGGCCATGGTCGGGAATCGAACTCATGACCCCAGTGCTGTGAGGCAGAAGTGCTAACCACTGAGCCACCATGCTGCCCTTCCTGTGACTCTCTGAACTTGGGCACTCTTTCTCCACATCCGCTCTGAGGTAATATCTCCCTCAGATCTGTCCCGTCTCACCCTAGTGCTGGGTCACACAATCAGCCAATGGGAGCTGTCTATAGCAACGCCAGAGCGGGCGTTACACTTATATAGACTAAAGATGGGATCGCTCATAGGACTTGCTCCATGTGTCCCACTGAAACGTAGGTCTGGTTCATTAAAAAAAAAAAAATAATAATAATTTATTCAAGACCTGTGATTGATTCCATCATATATACTAGGCCTGGCCAACCTATGGTTCTCCAGGTGTTGTGAAACTACAAATCCCAGCATTCCCTGCCAGTTATCAGCTAACTATCTATTGGCAAAGGGGCTTGTAGTTTCACAACACCTGGAGAGCCATTGGCGGACTAGGTTTGCTATATACACACAATTCTGCAGACAGGGATTATACCATCTTGGGTACCTTATGGTTTCTGATAGGTCCATTCCCACCACTACTTCTCATTTGTCGGTACTAGCAAAATAAATTGCACAGATAAAAAAGCCATGTGTGATAAGTAGAGATGTTCACTGACCACCATGTTCTGGTTTTGGTTTTAGATCTGGATTAACTTCGTGTTTTGGTTTTGGATCTGGATTTTTTAGAAAAATTGCTAAAATCACATAATTTTGCTCTTTTTTTGTTCCTACATTATTATTCACCTCAACAACACTAATTTCAAGTTATTTCCAGTCAATTTTGACCTCACAGGTCACAATATTATTTTCAAACACTTTCAGCCAAATACTGCAGCGACCTGGCTGGATGGTAAGCGACAGAGCAATGACACAAACACACAGCAGTTCCTAGCACATCTAGGACACATTGGCACACAGCAGTGGCAGAAAAGAAAAGTGGTGCAATTAGTAATGGAGCTCTCCTCTTTGTGTTAGCTATATAACACAGTACAATGTGACTACAGATTTACACCAAGCCTGCCAGCCCTAGTATTTGTATTTCAGCAATGACAATTACCAATGGAGCTCTCCTCTTTGTATGTAACACTGTACATTATGGGACTGCAGATTTAGAAGACCAACCCTGCCAGCCCTAGTATTTGTAATTCAGCAATGACAATTAGCAATGGAGCAATGGAGCTCTCCTGAGTGTCACTGTAGACTTTGTAGAACACTGCTACCTCTCCTCTTTCAATTCTACCTACGACACTGCCCACAGACTGTGCTACCCCTTCTGTGTCCCTCTGTGAAATGGCGCTGGATCGCTGTGAAGGACAGTACTTTTAGAATCCAAAACTCGCGAGAAGACGTTTTGCCTCGTTTTCAATTCTGAAAAAGCACGAAAGTACTGAGTCAGCTCAGTCGGTACTCCGATCTGCTAAGTTCGGGTGTGCTTGGTTCTCGGGGAACCGAGCCTGGGCATCTCTAGTGAAAAGCATATGGAATATCGCTGCAACGCTAAAGCGATCATTAGTATATATATATATTTGCCATAATTTACGTTAAATCAGAAAAAAACTATCAAATCTTTTTGAAAGTCTGAACTGACCCCTGATCTTACCTGCTACATCTCTGGGATTCCGCTGATGGCAATCTGTGTTTTTTCTATATAATTCTTTTTTTGTTTGTTTCATTCAAATCCTCCTAAATGTCACAGTTTCCTCCCTGTCAGGTCCTTATTGTTGCGAGGTGCAGATATATAGAACTGAAGATCGCCAGACTTTTCAGGACCTATTTTTGTGTTTGTATAGAATGTTAGACAAGAGCAGCGACACGTCATTGACACCACAATACAAAGGCATCAATCAGGACACGACAAGGAGGAAAACAGACACCAGAGAGACAAGTGACTCACCCTCTCTCCGTCATCAGAGCGCAGCAAGAAGCCAACACGTGCGTTACGGTGAAATAAGACAATTAGCTTAACAAAAGCTTAACCCTGGAGCAGCCGGAACAGCCGTTGATGCATTGTGGATAGACAGGCACACCATAGGGTTTCCTGACAGTTACTTTACAGTGCATGTCTTCATGTTCACTGGTGTTTAATTGCGTTAAAAAATGCTAGTAAAAGCGGGAGTGAAAACGCATTTTCAGAAGCATTTTTACTAGGGATTTTAAATGCAAAATCATATATACATACATTACATTTTCAATTTTAAATGTATTTGTACTAAATGTGTTTCTACATATGTGGTTGACAAGCGATCCCACGCATTTATGAATGTGACAATAGTTTACATCTTCCTCTAGCTAAAAGTTTTTAAAAGCAAGTGGGTGTATTCACAATGCGCTGATTATCTTGGAACGCAATTTGCATTTTTTAAAATTAGACGTCAATTGCACGCACGTACATACGCCGGTATTCAAGTACAAGCGGATCTCAAGAAATGTTTTCATTTGATTCTGGTTATAAGTATGGTCTGGTTATACCCTATGCAGACAGACAGATCACACTGCAGGATACAGACATACATACCTGCAGTACGTATGGAAAAAAAACAAAATAAATTAAATATATTAATAACTCTTAATACCATAATCATTAATAAAAAAATACTTTGAAACATTTTTTATAACATAAATCAGAATGCTTCTTACTGCACATAAAATTGCTAAATGCTAAGTACTGGTATCTTAGGAGCCTTTGAGTTACAGTGTTGAGCTGGAGTGTAAACGTCCCCCTGTACTATGCATATGTAACACATATCAACAGTACCTTAAAGTTATATAACGCCATAAACGCACATTAGATGGCGCCATAAGCTGTAATGGTTTATGCATCTAATCTGCATGTAGACATTATGTAAGATTGTTCCATAATCAATTAATTTATATTTTGATTTTTTTTTTTAACAAAGAATCTGATCCAGCATTGTAAGTCGCTCTGGCTTTTCCACGAAATTTGAAATTTTTATTGTTGTTTACCAAATGCGATAAAACAAGAAATGGTATTTGCTGTAGTTTTCTTAAATGTGAGTTGTAAAATCTGTTTTCAAATTTAAGTTTAATAGCTAGAAAAACACATTTGCAAGTGCTTGTGGATTTTCCTTCTTTTAGAAGGAATTCTCACACTTTGACTAGGTTTATCCTAAACCCGAGAAAATAGCAGTTCCGCAAGAAACACCAAATCTTACAATCGCCCTCTCAATGGGCGCAAAACCAGTCACATGACTTTACAGACAGGTTTCCAAGATCTTTATAGGACAGCACGGTGGCTCAGTGGTTAGCACTTCTGCCTCACAGTGCTGGGGTCTTGACTTCGATTGCCAACCATGGCCTTATCTGTGTGGAGTTTGTATGTTCTCCCTGTGTTTTCGTGGGTTTCCTCCGGGTGCTCCGGTTTCCTCCCACACTCCAAAAACATACTGATAGGTTAATTGGCTGCTATTAAATTGCGCTTAGTCTCTCTCTGTCTGTGTCTGTCTATGTGTGTGTGTATGTTAGGGGATTTAGACTGTAAGCTGCAATGGGGCAGGGACTGATGTGAGTGAGTTCTCTGTACAGCGCTGCGGAATCAGTGGCGATATATAAATAAATATATGATGATAATCTTTGCACAAATGCTTTGGAAATTAAATCATAGCATATTGAAAGCCTGGGCTTTCGAAACACCCAAATACACAAAAAAAGCTTAAAACTACGAAAACATGCTCAGGAGTGTGATCTTCAGGCTCTCATCAAAAAAGAAAGAGAAGGGTTCCCTCTGTCCTGACTTCCCCAAAAACCATAAGTTAAGGGTCTTCGGTCATAGAGAGGTCACTTTGGCACTGACGGAACTTCCCCCAAGGCACCAAATCCTCTGCCCCTCCCCCCTATTTCCGCAGAGAAGGTGGGGACAACGGTGGTTTCTGGCGAGGGCCACTAGGACCAAACCTTGTCCCCTAGATCATTGGGGCGTAGCGTCCCGCCAATCCTGTGTGAGAAAAAAACAAAAATAAAAAGAGAAATAACAAAACAGGTGAGAAAACAAATAAATAGTGACTGTGAATTACGTCTCCAGCCTTTCGATTGGCTGTATAAAAATTGATCCTGCCCAGCCAAAAGATTGGGACAAATGGTTCATGCAAGGTGCCTGTGAGATGGGGGTGAGATAACCGATAGTCTGTCCATTATAGGAGCCTGCCTGGCCCTCCTAGGACTGAACTACCCTTAATCTTAGCCAAAGTCCGAGAAGCGATCTTAGCAGATGGCATATGTTACACCTGGATACAATGTAGCACCACACCCTAATTCCAAATATCTATAGAACATGCAGCGTGCACCAATCAAATAGTTTTCCTTTTAAGGAACATTTCTAAAATTCCTTTCTCACGCACTCAAACTTTATACGTTCACCGACGCCATCTAGTGGTATAAGAAATTGCATTTCTTTATTCCTAAACATAAACAATATTAATATCACTACTTTATATCATTTCAAATTAGTGGAGTTACTGTTTGACAAGATACATTGGAACTTATGAAGAGCATTGTTTATTTATAGAGCACAAAATTAATCCACAGCTCAAATAGTTGAACAGCAAGTAAAACAGTGGACTAGCAAAATAAAGCATAATATGGAACATACAAGAAGCAAATACATAGATACACATCTTGGAGATGTGAATGGATAAGAAGACAAAAGGAAAGTGTTAAGGGCAATGTATATGTGATCCTCAACTACTAGAACTGCTTCTCGAGATGGTCACCTATAGCAGCCAACCTCTCACAGGAAAAAGATTTGTTCCACAGTACTCAGTTACCCCCAGAACTTAAGCTCGGGTAGTAGTAGTTGTTAACAATAGCACGGTGGAGTGGACAAAACACCGTAGGAGGTAGTGAGCAACCAGATGGTAAGGCGATACAAACTGAGAATCAGATAAGCAGGAGTTAATTAGAATAAGAGACAGGCCAAGGTCAGGAATAGAGAAGACAGCAGTTCCCTTTAAACAAGTTAGGGGTCAGGGCAGGTAGAGATATATATGCAGATGCGTTTAACAAGCCAACAGTCAGGAGTGGAGAAGACAGCAGAATCCTTTAAACAAGCCAGGGGTCAGGTCAGTTAGAGATGTATATGCAGATCCGTTTAACAAGCCAAGAGTCAGGCATAAAGAAGAAAGCAGAACCCGGGTCAAACACTGAGAATCAGAACAGGTCAGGATGCAAGGCACACTAGGTCAAGCAGGAACTAACACCAGCATTGGTATGAAGCCAGAAAGAGGTTTATAAAGGCAGCAGCACCAATCAGAAACTGCAGAATGATTAGCTGCATGGGTGTGTTAAGTGATTGCACAGCTGAAGCTGCCAGACTAAGAGCTGAAGGGAAGCTAGTAACTATTTACTTAGCAACAAGCTGGATATTGAATCGCCGGCTGCATAGCAGGAGAGGACGCTAATGTGGTAGTTAGGCAACTGTCCTGAGTGCAGAGGAGGACATCCTGCAGACATGCAGAACTTAGCAACTACTGACGCTCAGCAAGAGAATGCTGATAATCGACTGGACATGAGGAGACCACCGCATAACTAAACATAGGAGGGCACATACTGCCACCAGTTGTCAGGAGGTAATGCCGGTAATATGATCAGGCAGGCAGTGGTGATCACATTACACATGACAAAAGGTGCAACCCGCTCCTGCCTGACAGAGGATGGACACCAGCTACTGTTGCTAAGCAACTGATTCGGCGCACTATAGCGATCTCCGTGTTTCTTAACAGAAAGAGAGGCAGATTTATTATATCTTCTAAAAAGGAAATGCAGAGGTGTTGCCCATAGCAGCCAATCAGATTCTAGCTATCATTTTCTAGAATACACTACATAAATGATGGATTAAATTTGATCGGTTACTATGGACAACACCTTCACTTTTCATTTTTAGAAAGTTTAGAAAAAACAGAGGGAATCTCAATGAACCATCTTATGAGGAAAAAAATAGTCATTATCCCCTAAATTTAGGACAATAGGAAATGTTTTCAATCTTCTGATACTATATTTGTAGTTTGTGATTATCCTGCTTCATAATTTTGTTTGCTAGCAGGTAATCGAGGTTTCACAGTGATGCAAATGTAGCCTTTCCTAGTGCAGGTTGACCATGAATTAACATATTCTAACATTATATCTCAAACGAGCTACACAGCCAGGTAATGCTTCTAGACATGTGTATCTGATATAGGTGTTTTATCTACTGTGCTCGATTAATACAACTGTGTCTTCACATGTAGCCGATAAACAGGACAAATGGTAGTAGCTGTTTATGCTAAGGTATGGAAAAAGATTAATTATACATTTATCGGGTTAAAAGGGCAAGATGGATCGTGTCAATGTAACTTACATTATATCTATTGAAAGAGTAGTTAGGTAGGTCTAGCTATGCACAGAAAATACAAATATAAACCATTTGGAGCATGCGCAGAGCTATTTCACGCAAGATATGGCACGCGATGGGACTTAGGTCCGAAGATGAACCAGGCCCTATGTCGTGGTGATGAATGATATGCTGTCAGTTTGGTAAATTGTGCTTAGTGTGTGCCGGGCCACATTGCCTTCATGTTTGAGGGCTATTGGTATTATCATACAAGTGGCACGATGGGTACCACCACGGCACCCAAAAAACTTTTGGTGGACTGTAAAACGATCATCGTATATACTGGGGCATAATATTAATGACGCTGCAGCGGTGTAGAATGGGAGTGTTAGAGATCTAAATGCATAAATTAATTACTTGAACCATAACCCTGATTATATGATATTTACATCTCATATAAGATTTTCAGACATTGAGTTCCTCGATGGTATAATTATTGGTGAAGTAGAGAAACTAATTAGGATTGAGGGCTATAGGAAATCCAAGCCACAATTTTGTTATTGTGTATTAATAGTTATCATCCACACTCAGTAAAGAAGGCATCTCATAAGGGCAATAGGTGAGATTGCGAAGGAATAATCCTAACCGGGAAGATTCTGGAACGTCAGTGAGAGGGTTATGTTCCCGATTAGTCTCATGAGGGTATTGTAAAGAGCAGGTTGTCACAGCCTAGAATAGGTCAATGCATTACAAAACAATTATGGAGCCCCAAAGTTGGTCCTAATTTGCAGAGAGTAAATCTGATGTTTCAATATTCTCCTAGGTCCAACAGTTTTCAACAATTAGGGGTTTTAGCAACTCAGCAATCAGACCCTGAATTTCAGGAGACATGTAAATGACCTCTCCATGTAGGTTTTAGCAAAAGTCCTAATGTGAGGAATATAATTAGCAGAATTTTGGAATAAAACATGGATGCTATTAATACCCCTAGGAATGTTATTATTGAGATTGCTATTCATGCACTTGTATTATGAAGGCCATTTGTGTACTTTAATCATAGTCATAGATGTCATTTAAGAACTGCAGGACAACACATGTAATATGTATAACACAATGTCCATGTGGATTTAGTTGTGTAGGGAATACAATTAGTGTAAAGCCAGTGTATATGACCATCGCTCTACTAACCCGACAAAGGATCATTAAATGTAATCAAACATGTTTGGATGTACATGGGGGTTAGGGAGTTTAAAGTAATCAACTCAAAGATTCGGAATATGTTGGAGGAGCTATGAGGCCTGATTCATTAAGGAAAGTAAATAAAAAAAAGGAGTAAGTTTGCTCCTGGTCAAACCATGTTACAATGCAAGGGGTGCAAATTAGTTTATTAATTTGCACGTAAGGAAAATACTGTCTGTTTTTTTCTGTAGCACAAAAATAGTGTTATTTTTACATTGAAATTTAAAGTTATTCAAGGACATGTCCTATCCCAACTATAAATCTGTCTCCACATTTTAAATTTACCTCCCCCTCCAATGCAACATGGTTTTGTCAAGGTACAAAGTTACTCCTTTTTTTTTCCCTTTCCTTTCCTTAATGAATCAGACCCAGGGGGTGTAGAATATTAAAGCATAAATGATTGTCAGCTTATATAGTGTCAATCCTATTAGGTAGTACCGTACAGAGGATATTTAATCATTCACATCAGTACCTGAACCACTGGAGCTTACAATCTATATTCCCAGCCCCACTGGAGCTTACAATCTATATTCCCTGCCCCACTGAGCTTACAATCTATATTCCCTGCCACACACTCAGACACACCAGGGTCAATTAACCCACCAATAATTTTTTTAAACTATGGGAGGAAATCGGAGCTCCCGGAGGAAACCCACGGAAATACGGGAAGAACACACTAACTCCACACAGATAGGGTACCGGTCAGAATGAAACTCATGACCCAGCGCTGCGAGGCAGCGATGCTAACCACTGTGCCTCTGTTATCTTTTGGATGAAAGTCGTATATAACTTTTTCTGTGTTACAATTGTAATGTGCGTATTGTCGCTAACCAATAACGATTGTCGAACCTCGATTTGTGTTTCCAACGCACAAAGATTTATTCGTAATAAGTGGAAAAAATATGCTCAAGCGATGTAATAGTAAATACAGCCGTTACTTAACGCAGGCGCTCTGGATCCAGTGCAGTCATTCAATCCTGAAGTCTGGGGACAAGAAGTCTGCCCTCTGGATCACAAGCTGCTGCTTATATACACAATCAAGTACAGTAATACAATGAAGATGGTATGGCTTGCATCTATTGGTCCGGGTCTCAGGAATGTCCAAGGGGTCGTCAATCATTGGCTGGTTCATCCTAAGGAATCCAAAGGAGGGGGTCATCTCTGCAGGGGGTATGCTCTGCTCTTCCCGCCAGAATTCCTTGGTCTTAAGTAGTTCATAATTCCCTATCATTCATAACTTGTGCATGCACTCTGCGATTCCCTCGCAGAGCGCACCAAACAATAGGATATGTAACAAGGTTCATTATGATACCACTCATGATGTTATTCCTTTAACCCGTTCTGTGTATTTCACTAATATGCATGTAGCTTTGATATAACATATAAATACTACTATATTTCGACATAACAGACTATGTGTTGCTACTACCAATAATGTGTACTATTTTATAAGTATGCGTGTTTGTGCGAATGTATGGTAAAAGACCAATTACTGTTGCTGCCACGTGTAGTGGATGCGTACGCCCTTTCACGCCGTAGCGTGCCCTTGTACGTCATAGCGTACCGTACGCATCTTTTCAGACAAAGACAACCAAGTTTGCTAGACTTTAATTGAAATGACTTTATCCAATTTGCTGACTTCGACAGTTCCACCCTTTGATAGTGTAATAAACTATCACCCAATCACCGTTTCAAGTTCAGGATTATACAATACTTCTTCACAGACCATGATCTCGGTATCTGGTACCACCCTTTCAGTCTCTTTCTCAGTGTTACTCTTATGAGACCGTTTTCCACACTTCAACACAGTAGGAACACATTTGACAACTAAACCAATTGCTAAGATGACACCCAGTATAAGGAGAAGGAGCTTACCTACACTCGCAATCATTTCCTGTACCCACTCCCCCAGACCAGAGAACCATTTTGCTGGGTTCAACCATGAGAACCAACCCGCCACCTTTTCCCCGACCTCATATAACGAAGAATTATGGCTCTTTCGAAATTCCCATTTCAGCTGCAAAATTTCATCCATCTTCCGGTCTATAACCTCTTTAGGGTCTTCCGTATTATTAGTAATGTACGTGCAACATTTGACACCGAACTGGGTGGCCAGTGTCACACAGTACCCACCAGTAATGGAGGTGAGATAATTTAGTACCAGTCTATGTTGCACCAACTCCTTCTTGTACGCTTGTAGCTCCCTTCCAGTATACCTGAAAGTGTCATCATACATCTCGGTGATATTATCTATTAATTTAGCTAGGTCTTGGATATATTTAAAGTTTAATGTTCCCCGAGCGGTCCTGGTGAGATCTAGAGCAACCATAACTTGGAAACCAGCAGTTTCACTAATCAATTTTGTAGCTATGGGTTCCTCACCAGGAATCATATTTCTCTTGCCACGGTGTTCATACTGTGTGTGTATGTATGGTGGTGATGTAGTCTTGTGAATATCTACCATTTCTTCATGAGTAATAGTCATGATTTCAGGAACCAGTTTAGCTAAGAAACACAAGCCCTTGGAACTCGGAGTCACCCAGGAATAAGCTTTTCTCCCACAAACAAAATACACATCATCAGGGAGAACATAAGGAACAGTATGCCCATGAATTATATCACACAGAGTTTTGATAAAACTACCCATGCCTAGTGTCTCCATCTGCTCTAGACACGTGTCGGCATTAATGATATTTTCACATTTACCTGTAGATACTTTTCCAATAGATACCTTCTTATGTTTGGTTATACGCCCTAACTTGTGACTTCCATCAGCATTCCTGCCTAGTAGTGACCTTGTGAGTCTCTCTCTAAAATGAGTGTGGCGAGCCATTGTCTGATCTGATAGGTCAGCCTCCCAATTCTCCAGGCGCTTTGCATGAGATATGTTTAGGCACAGCAACGATCTGCCTATGGAGTATTGTCGAAGCGTCAGACTAGGGGACCTAGCGTTATTGTACCTCCCTTCTATGGGCCTCCCACCCCTTAATTCGAGTACTTCGGATATGTTTAGCGGGAATGGCACTAGTCCTATGTTATGCTGCCCTTGAGGCACGTGAGAGCACACCCAACACTCAGTTTGGTTTAGCACCTTACCCACGAGGGAGTGATAATCCTCCAATGGATGCCCGCCTATATTCAGAGTACTGGGGGACTGGCATCGTTGGATGCATCTCTCGTCAACTAGGGAGTTGCAGAACTTGCAGATACAATACTCATCAGACAATAGCCCCTCACACTGCCTCCGAGTTCCTGAGCTAGCAGACCTTTTCATAACCCCTGGACCAAGTTTGATAATGGGCTGCTCAGGATATCCTATTAACTTTTCTTCGGCCTCCATTTCATCCGTATCACTCCCAGAACTCTCCTCCATCCTCCATTCTCCTTCACAAAAATAGAATGTCCTAGAAAAAGTAAGAACAAGGAAAATCCTGGAACAAAAGAAAAACAAAAACCGCCACTCCATCGCTGGAAAGATAGTTCTGAGGCAACGTCTCTGGTTCAGGTGTCTTAACTGCAGGCTTTAGGTCTCCCGGAACAGGCTCACAAGTGACAGCTCTATGTCGTCGGTCTGAGTCTTGTCTTGCACTTTCTCCGGATTATGGACTCTCCTGCAGTGGGTGGAATGGACCCAAGTGTCTCTCTCTGCAACCTTCAGTGATGTAGTACTGGTCAGCAGCACTTGGTACGGGCCTTCCCAACGGTCTGTTAAACAACCTGAACGTAAGAAATTGCGGATCATAACATAGTCTCCAGGTTCAACATCATGACAGTTCGTCTCTGGCATACCAGGTGACAGCATTTTTAGTTTTTGTTGTTGTTGTTTCAGCTGTCTACTCATTCTTATAAGATATTGTACAGTCACTTCATTATTACACTTTAAGTCGTCTTGTGGACTCACGATCAAATGAGGTTGTCGTCCGAACAGTATCTCAAAGGGGGACAGATTAAGAGGAGGTCTAGGAGTGGTTCGAATGCTGTGGAGGACCAACGGCAAAGCCTCAGGCCATGCCAACCCAGTTTCAGCCATTATCTTACCTAGTTTGTTCTTGATAGTAC
The DNA here is from genome assembly GCF_038048845.1 of Mixophyes fleayi. Taxonomy (NCBI): domain Eukaryota; kingdom Metazoa; phylum Chordata; class Amphibia; order Anura; family Limnodynastidae; genus Mixophyes; species Mixophyes fleayi. The sequence continues at coordinate 9,867,964 of NC_134407.1, read as the reverse complement.
CGTTTACTCTCTCCACCTTACCACTGGCTTGTGGTCGGTAAGGGGTGTGAAGTCTGCTACTGATTCCCATGAGTTTACACATATTTTGGAAGACATCACCAGTAAAATGGGTACCCCTATCACTTTCAATGATTCTAGGGATACCGAACCTACACACAAAGTCTTGTACAATTTTCTTTGCAGTGAACACAGCAGTATTAGTGGCTGCCGGATATGCTTCTACCCAACCGGAAAACACATCAATACACACTAACACATACTTTAGATTCCTGCACGGTGGTAGTTGGATATAGTCAATTTGTATTACCTGAAAAGGTCCGTCTGTAGGAGGGATGTGGGATGGCTCAGTTGGAATAGTTTTCCCAACATTTTTCCTCAAACAAGTAAGACATGACATTGCTTTCTTACCAGCTTGAGAGGAAAATCCGGGAGCACACCAGTATGCTCTCACCAGTTTGCACATACCTTCTTTACCCAGGTGAGTCAGGCCGTGTGCTGCTTCAGCCAGGCTTGGATAGTATGTTCGGGGAGCTACAGGCTTACCTTGTTCATCCCTCCAGAGTCCTGAGGACTCTTGACCACATCCCTTCGCCTTCCAGACCGCCTTCTCCTGCAGGGAACACAAATCTTGCATTTCAATTAATTTCTGCGTGTCTAATGTCTGAAAAACCATCATAGTCTCGGTCGATACAGTCATAGGTTGCCCTGCTGCCCATTTAGCAGCTTCGTCTGCCCTGCTGTTGCCCAATGACACTGGGTCTTCTTCAAAGGTATGGGCTTTGCACTTTATGACGGCTACTGTTCTGGGTAACTGTATTGCTGTCAGAAGTCCTTTTATGTGTTGTGAGTGTGCCACTGGTGTACCTGCTGCTGTCGTAAAGTTTCTAAGACGCCAAAGGGCCCCAAAATCATGCACTACCCCGAAGGCGTACCTAGAGTCAGTATATATGTTGGCTGATTTACCCTCTGCCAATTCACACGCTCTCCTTAGTGCTACTAGTTCCGCCACCTGGGCTGAGTGAGGTGGGCCAAGGGGTTCAGCTTCTACCACATCCTGATCGTCTACAACAGCGTAACCAGTACATAGCTCTCCTGTCTCTGTCTGTCTATGGCAACTTCCGTCTGTATAAAACGTAAAATCTACATTTTCTAAGGGGGTGTCACGTATGTCGGGCCTTGCAGTAAAGGTCTGATTCAGGTGTTCCATACAGTCATGCGTGTCAGTATTCTTGCCTAACTCATCATCAACCAGGGTCTCCTCACCTCCCACCCTTTGTGTCTCTTGAGACACATACGGAAGGTATGTAGCTGGATTTAGGGTGCTACATCGTTTGATGGTGATGTTTGAGGGTGCCATCAGGGCTAGTTCCCACTTTGTGAATCTAGCTGAAGAAACATGTCTGGTTTGGGCTGAATTTAACAGAGCTGATACAGCATGGGGTGTATAGATGGTTGAATTATGTCCTAATACTACATCCTCACTCTTACTTACTAGAAGGGCCGTTGCTGCTACACTTCTAAGACATGTTGGGAGTGACCTTGCCACATTGTCTAATTGTGCACTGTAGTATGCTACCGGTCTGCTAGCGTCACCATGTTTCTGTGTGAGGACACCTGCTGCACAGCCATCAGCTTCTGTACAAAATAGCTCAAAAGGCTTTTCATAATCAGGTATTCCCAATGCAGGTGCTCTTGTCAGACTATCTTTAAGATTAAAGAACGCTTGCTCTGACTCTTCTGTGTGTACGACACGTTCTGGTTTTGAGGAAGAGACTAGCTCCTGCAATGGTAATGCTAGAATAGAAAAACCTGGGATCCAGGACCTACAGTATCCACACATCCCCAAGAAAGTACGAATCTGCTTCTGGCTCTGCGGCAGGGTCATGTGTTGTATGGCCTCAATTCTGTCGGTTGTCAGGTGTCTTAGCCCCTTAGTGAGGCAGTGTCCTAAGTATTTGACCTTAGTCTGACATGGCTGTAATTTATCCTTTGCCACTTTGTGCCCTGTTTGTGAAAGATGAAGCAACAACAATTTAGTATCATGTAAACATGACATAAAAGAATCAGAGCACAACAACAAATCGTCCACATATTGAATTAGAACAGACCCATTGTGGGGTTGAAAGGATTGCAAACAGTCATGTAAGGCTTGGGAGAAAATACTGGGGCTGTCAATGAACCCCTGGGGTAGTCTGGTCCATGTGTATTGCACTCCCCTGTAGGAGAATGCAAAAAGGTATTGGCAGTCAGGGTGAAGAGGGACTGAAAAGAAAGCAGAACATAGATCAATGACAGTAAAATGACTGGCAGACGGTGGAATCTGCATGAGGATGACAGCTGGATTCGGCACTACGGGGAATTGGCTCTCAACAACTTTGTTAATTCCCCTTAAGTCCTGGACTAATCTATAGCCCCTCCCCCCACTCTTCTTCACAGGGAAAATGGGACTATTTGCTGTACTGGTTGTACGAATTAAAATCCCTTGTTGTAACAGCCTCTCAATAACAGGATATACCCCTAGTTCCACCTCTGGTTTTAATGGATACTGTGGGATTTTTGGAGTTATCCTACCACTTTTTAGATTGACCATGACAGGGGCTACGTTTGCCATCAGTCCAGTGTCCTGTCCATCTCTGGTCCATAGGGAACCTGGTATTTCCAGCAACATCCCCTTTACTTGAGATGGACTTTGTTCTATAACAGGAGAGTGTAACATTAACCTTGGAGGGGTGTCCAATATGTCCTGTACCTCATGTGCAACCTTCTCGGGTATATCTAGGAACACACCATCTGAAGTACAGTATATGACACATCCCATTTTACATAACAAGTCTCTCCCTAGCAAGTTAGTAGGAGCTGCTGCAGCCAAGAGAAACGAATGCTTAGTATGCAGAGGCCCGATAGTAACTTCGGCGGGTTTAGTTAGAGGATAATGTAACACTTTTCCCGTCACCCCCATAGCTGGAATAGTTTTGCTGGTCACCTGTAGATTGAAAGGAGAGGTTATCACAGATCGGGCCGCCCCTGTATCTACAAGAAAAGTTTGTTTCCTGCCAGCTATGTCAACTATCATTGTTGGTTCTTCACTCTGACTCTCAGTTAACCTCACTGGCTGTAGACTACAGGTATGACCTGACCCCTAGCGCTGACTAGTGATTTCCCGCGCAGCATTTGCTGCCGTAATATGCGCGGGTAGATGTGAGTCTTCTAGTCTATGTGAATCCTTTCTTGGAGGATATCTATGTGACCCACCCCTATGTGTATTGGGTCTTTCTTTATTACAATCTCTCCTGTAATGTCCTTCCTCGTTACAGTTGAAACACCTGATCACTTTAGGTTTCCTGTTATATGGGTTGTATGCTGGTGGTCGTGTATGCACCCCTTCTAGAGCCTGTATACTTACCGTCATTAACCTATCACTTTTCTCTTCCCTTTTTCTAAAAAGGTTCTTGTCATGCTCCACAGCAGACTCCCTAAGGAAGTCTACCGTGACGCCTCTCCAATTAGGTAATGTGGTTTGTACTCTCGTCTTTAAATTTTCCCTAAGGCCATCCATCAGTACCCCTACAGCTACCTCTCTGTGATGTGGGTCCTCACTTATGTTGGATATCCCAGTAAATCGTGCAATCGCTGTTATAGCTCTAGCAAAGTAATCTGAGGCAGTTTCACTATCTTTTTGTTTAATGGTGAAAATCTTACTCCAATTTACTACTACTGGAAAACAGATGGCTAAGTGTTTGACAATTTGTTCTATATTCCGTTGGTTAATCTCATCAGTCAGGGTGTCATCTTCCTCCAACAAACAATCTCCAATAAATTTTTGTATGTTAGTATTGGGAGGAAGACACGCCCTCAACACTACCCGCCAATCCTTACTGGTTGGTTCATGAGCATTCCCTAAGTCTTTAACAAATTTCTGACATTTAGCTAACTCTTTTCTAGGATCTGGGAATTCAGTCATAATGGAACGTAATTCTGATCTAGTCCAGGGACAATGCATTGTAACATTTCTTAAAGGAACTATACCATCCTTATCTGGTTTCCCATTGGGAACTGATATTGTGCGGACCGGGAACACACCCTCTGGTACACTAACTTCAGGGGACGCTACAGGATTTACAGGCCCTAGATTTAGAACACTTTCACTCCTAGTGATCACGCTACTCTCACCTATCTCAGCCATTTTCTCATACTTGCGCTGAGCCTCTAGTACATTAACAGCATGGGCAATGGCCGAAATCACAGTGGGTTCATCTTCGTTTTCAGATACACTTGATTGAAACTGATTTAAAACAGGGTACAACTTAGTAATTTTTCTATTTTCAGTTTTAACAACGGCTGTACTTACCCCTCCCGCCACATAAGGTGGCGGGGGCGCGCTTGCGCTGAGCTCGCCACGCTTCTCAATGGTTACATCCGCCTTGCGCGCGCTTTTCGCCACGCCTATTTCCGGTTTGCATTCGCTGCTCTGCCACGTGTTACCTTCCATTTGCCACAATTTTAAACAATCATTATGTCTATTTCTCTTTTTCGTTGACTTGATCAACCATATTTTATCTTTTACAGTATTCAGTACCTCTGCATTAAAACTCCCTATTGTTGGGAAAGGCCTATCACAAGCTTTGGTCATCCCGACCCACGTGTCACAATACACAGTTGCATATGCACCATATTTCTTACACATGAGAAACCTCGCTGAACCAATAGGGCCTTCCTTAGGCAGTACACTGACCATCTCTAGCGTATGCTTAGCACCCATGTTGAACAATATACCTTCTACCCGGAACACAGACACACCGCAATGCTCTGTTCCTTCCGGCCAAATGTGAAATACAGACACACCGCAATGCTCTGTTCTTTCCACCTAATAATTTCAACTCTGTTGCTATACTCACCGCTAGAGATCTATAATCCTCGGTGAACGTATTTCCTTTAGCCGCGTTCACTCGCTTTTCTCGCCCCTGGCGAGGATCCCTAATACAGAAATATCACTGTGGGCCCCAAGGGCTATCAGCTCCTCGATACCCTGGCTAAACCACAAAATCTGCTGAGTTTATTATCGCTGGGAGCACAAAGTCGATACAATCAACCTGCCTTTCCAGTATAATTCCTCCTAGCTGCTTCACCAATTCGCACTAACGGTGCGACCGGATCGCACTGCCTACCAATACTAATTATTAGCAAACCTTGCGATCTATTGGTAGCGCTTTGCGAAAACCCAGTTTTCGCATTCGGTATACCTGCCCTGTATACCGTCCTTCAGTTGGGCAATCCGCCTCGTCAGACAGCAACTGAGCACCTCAACAATAAAACAGTGTATCTACGTTACAACATCACACACTATACACCTTTTCTGCGCAGAAAATCAAAAATTCCCAACAATAGTAATAATGTCTCAGAGGCTTTCACAAGTAATTATACTATGCATGTATAATAACTATCAACACGATTGTTTAACCACGTGGCAAGTTTACCGGAAGTTCGCGTACGCACAGCAGGAAGTACACATACGCTAAACAATGCAATACAGTTAAAACGCACAATGACAGAAAAAAGAAACAGTTTTCTCTTTTGTCCCTAGGTTCTAGTTAGCGTGCCCTAGATAATGCAAAACGGACATTCGGTTTCACAACACAGAGTAAAATTCAGGTTTTGAACACAATGCGTTCTTACCCGTTTATGACGCGTCTCCACCCTTTGTTGAGGAACCGAAATCCATTGGTCTTGCGTATCATCGGCAACGAAACCTCCAAAGCTCACGAGCCCCCAAATTGTAATGTGCGTATTGTCGCTAACCAATAACGATTGTCGAACCTCGATTTGTGTTTCCAACGCACAAAGATTTATTCGTAATAAGTGGAAAAAATATGCTCAAGCGATGTAATAGTAAATACAGCCGTTACTTAACGCAGGCGCTCTGGATCCAGTGCAGTCATTCAATCCTGAAGTCTGGGGACAAGAAGTCTGCCCTCTGGATCACAAGCTGCTGCTTATATACACAATCAAGTACAGTAATACAATGAAGATGGTATGGCTTGCATCTATTGGTCCGGGTCTCAGGAATGTCCAAGGGGTCGTCAATCATTGGCTGGTTCATCCTAAGGAATCCAAAGGAGGGGGTCATCTCTGCAGGGGGTATGCTCTGCTCTTCCCGCCAGAATTCCTTGGTCTTAAGTAGTTCATAATTCCCTATCATTCATAACTTGTGCATGCACTCTGCGATTCCCTCGCAGAGCGCACCAAACAATAGGATATGTAACAAGGTTCATTATGATACCACTCATGATGTTATTCCTTTAACCCGTTCTGTGTATTTCACTAATATGCATGTAGCTTTGATATAACATATAAATACTACTATATTTCGACATAACAGACTATGTGTTGCTACTACCAATAATGTGTACTATTTTATAAGTATGCGTGTTTGTGCGAATGTATGGTAAAAGACCAATTACTGTTGCTGCCACGTGTAGTGGATGCGTACGCCCTTTCACGCCGTAGCGTGCCCTTGTACGTCATAGCGTACCGTACGCATCTTTTCAGACAAAGACAACCAAGTTTGCTAGACTTTAATTGAAATGACTTTATCCAATTTGCTGACTTCGACACATTGTTTCTGGATGGAAGAACGTGTGAATTTAAAGGCTTGAGCTATTATTATTATTATTATCACAAAGGGTCCGCAGCGTCGTACATTACATATACAGAAAACAGATCAAAGGAACAACATGATACAAAAATATATACAAACACAGGTGACAGGGTAAAGCAAATCAGATTATATCTGGGACAGATAGTGAAAGGGAAGGTAGAAATCAGGGAGAAGAAGGCCGAAGCTTAATAAAACAGGGAAAACAGGGCTAGGGAAGCAGGCCAAGAGGTACAGAGGGTGAAGGAACAGTAGAAGGAGCACGCAAGGAAAGAGGGCCCTGCTCATGAGAGCTTACATCCTAAAGCTTTCTGTAAAGCATTGCTTTCTCTCTGTGGATGTTAATACCAATTAAAATTAGAAATATGTTCTAAATAAACAAGTGAAATGCCAGGATAAAAGGTCCATTTTAATAAACTTCAAATGGTGAATGTGTCCCATTCAAAATGACTGCAAATAACATAATAAATACATTATGTGAACTAAAATAAACCTGTGACAGGATGGACCGCCTATGCCACCCTGTCTGTTGTTGCTGGGTACCGGCTGGGCTTACTTTGCCACCGTCCCCTTTCGTTATTCTGAATACGCCCCTCCTGTCGCAGTAGGAGGAGCCTGCTGCCACCACCGAGCTCCTTTATAGTGCCCAGAACCACGTTCCTTCTGGGTAACTGTTACTACTAGTGTACCCCCTTTGCTGGTACACTTGGGCTGGTATCCCAGACCTCTTACTTTGGATCAGGGTGCTGTGGATGGATCCCCCCCTGGCCTATCACACTGACCAGAGCTGCAGGGTAGTGGGCAGAGCGGTGGAACTGGAGAGCTGGGTCCAACCTCAGAAACAGCCGGATAACAGATTAGATTTAGGGTCTAATCTGCAGGTCACAGGATTACAGCAATATTGAAGATGTTGTCAAGCAGGTCTTTGAAGCATAGTGATGTTTATTTGCTCTCACACTGGTTGAAGGTACCAGGTGATCAGGTCAGATGGAACATCAGAATGATACATTTCAGCGTACAAGACAGTGCTTTTTATACTGATTTGGACACAGGCTATTTTTAGAATCAGGATGCAATGTGTTTACACAAACATGGATTTACATGCATTGCAAAGCTAACAATATTTACGCTTCTTTGTGATATCTTAAAACCTTGCTGTGATATCCTGCATCTTACAGTGGACAGCAAGTCTAATTACATCTTCCTATGACCCTCACACATCAAATTAGCATGAGATTAGCATGAGTCCTTTCTTCCAACAATTGCAGAATACACATTTCCTCCAAAGAAAAGAATTCCCCAGGAAAAGTTGTAAATCCCAAACAAGACATTTCCTTAAACCAAGATATACAAAAGGCTTTCAAAACATAGGCTTATTATATCAGATATATCAGAAATAAGGCATTTCCATTAGAAAGGTTAAAACAGATAAAAAAGAATTTTCTCCCCATGGTCTTAGAAATTAAAGATTTCCCTTACCAATAAATATACAATAACAAACATAAGTGCATGTGCAATTATATAAATAAGTGCCCTGCGCTATTTCCTTTAAATAAATTTATACCATAAGTTATTTATAAGTGATCCAGTCACAAAACTAAAAACATTTTTTTAATAAAACTTGATAACCAGCACCTCAAACAGAAAACCTATATAATATCAGCTGTACAAACATTGGTCAGCCTAGATTGAAGGGAATAATTAGATTAAAAGGTTTATAAGTAAGGAGAAGACTTACCTTTTTGTTAGACTTACCTGGTCCAAGGAGAAAGTCCTACTAAGCGCATGCTGGGCACAGTAGTACACTTGTATCCACAACAGTCCCCAGGATCGCCAACACCGCCAATCCCCCACAGGGGCACACCTGTCCTGTTCTCAAGCTGTGAAAATGACATAAAAAGTAATAGTCATGTCCCATACAGACAGTCTGAGCAGACGGGTAACAATGGAATTAAGCCTCAACTGAACAATGGGAATGTTTTACAGAATACTAGTGCCTAATAATAAAACAAAAAGTGTGGGGATTGGGAAACAGGGAAAGGGGATGAGGAGAAGGGGTACGGTGCAGGAGATGAGCGAGTGACAACAGCACAGCCACTAGAGGGCAGTAGAGTAAATGAGAAAAGTGAATGAAAAAATCAAAGTGAAGGAGAGGAAAAGAGGGAGAAAACTGGAGAAAGAGGGAGACGGTGAGACAATGAAAGAGAAAGAAAAGTGAGTAAAAGAGAAAAGAAAATGAAACCTGTAGAGATTTCTTCTTATATCCATGTCTAAATTACAGCAAAGGGATAGGGTGTATTCTTAATATATATATTGGCGTGTATACTCCGTTATTTACTATTAGCCTTTATATTAAAAAGTTGAGCTGCGTTAGAGCATACTTGCCAACTCTCCCGGAATGTCCGGGAGACTCCCTAAATCATTATCAAGTAATGAAAGAGGTGAAAACGTAATTAAAGACGGTGTTGTTCAATCTTAATACTGAGTGACTGGTAAGGTTACCGTGTTAATGTACTGCCATCTAGTGTACAATGGTGTGACTACACTTCTGCAAAGGAAAAACTCTTCATTCACAAAACACTGAAATCAGTGCATGGAAGTATACAGAGGGGACAGTCTATATACAATTGTGGTAGTTTCTGGAAGTTGTGTAAAATTAACCCCTTCACGACACAGGATATTTAAACAGCTTTTTTTGGGACAGAAGTAACTTTTTTATCCTAAGTGCATTTTAAAGGCACGAACACAATTAGGAAATAATGCACTTTTCCATTATGCTTCCCATAGTTATTTGTGACCAATTAGTACAAACCTAGAAAATGATTGCACATATTAATTGTCTAGCTCTCCAGAATATAGGGATATCATATATATGGAGACTATGGAAGGTATGCCAGAGTTAATGTATTTTCATACATACCTTTATTATTTAATGGTTTATTTTTTTATCATATTGATTTATACTTTTTACATTGAATAATATTTATAATAGAATTGTGTATTTGTTACACAGACACAGGGCAGAAAACCCCCAACAGGACCTTAGCACTGGACGATTCCATTACACTTGAAGCCAAGATTGAGCGGATGGCTTTTCATTGTGGGTGTAGAGTACAAGACGTGACAGAATCCAACATACTATAAAGTGGTAATGAGTAAATATAAAGATAGGTTTAGTGAGCAATGTCTGTCCTTTTACAGAATACGGTAATATAAAGTATATCAGAGAATTGCTATCTCATTTTTCTCTTGAAAAAACAAAACAAGAGAAGTAGTACTGTGCAGTGGTTCACACATGCAGAATAAAGACAAATACTGAGAATTATGTCCAGCTTACAGAAGTAAGCCGCGGTGGTGTACGGCTTAATACATATAGGGGCTGATTCATTAAAGATCACGAATGGCGTCACATTGCGTATTTTACTCACAATTACTCTGCGCATGCCTTGAAACCGGACTATACACCAAGGAACACAGAAACTTCCAATTCTTCTTCAAGTGCAAAGGACCCTTACTATAGTCTATGATTTCAGGGGCAGAACGTATGCACGTAGTCAATGTACAGTCAGGGTGTGCCAAGCTACAGTGTACACAGCAGTGTCCGATGCAAGCTCTGGGCATCTCTCAGGTACATGTTTTTCTGTCGTATCCCTTGCACCAACTACAGGTCAGGTGTAAGTGCTGATTAGTGCTGACGGCTGTGTATACAGCTAGAGCATGTATTTGCAATCAGGAGCAACTGTAAAAAAAATTTTTGGGTACAGTAGACATTAAGAACATCTACTTTTTTATGAGGAAAAATAATAATAACAAAATTACACTTTTTTTCATGTTTTGTCATTAATTAGCAGGTGACATTAATTGAATATCATTTTGTGCCTTCTGCTGGGACTTTATATCCCACATATGTATTGTACGTATCCTGTAGTGTCTGTTAGAGCAGAGCGGACCTAGACCCGTATTCATCAACAGACGTATCTTCAGATCTGCTCTTTGTTGAGGTGCGTATCCCCGATGTATGTGCGTTACGTTTGTTTTGCGTTTGTTAATGAATCAAGCCCACAGTATACAATAATAATAATAATGATAATAATAATTAAGCTCAAAAGATCATTTTCTTCCAGTGAATGCCAGTCACAGCGTCCCATGGTGACAATTAGTTCTATTTGACTGCTGGGCTGATCTGAGCCTTGGGACAGGGGGCTATGTCACGGTGGCTATTTCACGAAGCACAAAGCTGCCCGTTCTCTCCCCCCCCTCCCACCTCCCCTCCAAAACCATCACTGCCATGCAGAGCGGCAGTGAACAGCCAACATCATTTTGGCCCCACCCTCTAAATGATTGTCACAATTTTGGCCAATTACAGCAGGAGCCGGGGCTAAGAAGACAAGATATTTGCCTCATTAAGACTCCGCCCCCACCACTTATCTATTGCGGGGGCGAGAAGTGGGAGGTTGCCCTGCTCTCCTGGGAGGTCTCCCAGAAATGCGGGAGTCTCCCAGACATTCCAGGAGAGTAGGCAACTATGCGTTAAAGAAAAGCTGCTAATGAATCTCTAGAGACTGAAGTGTCTTTTACATTTCTGTCTCCATTACTGAAATCATGTTGTCTTACCTGTCAGTCTTTAATTAAATCTTGGTCTCCATGAAAATGGCCACCTCCATAGGCATCAATACATGGACATAGGACACAATTTCTGAACAGTGTCATCATGCCACAGATGGCGAAGCCAACCACGTCTTGTACTGGCTCAGCATCAGG